>NW_016107366.1:8090559-8108500 GCF_001604975.1 Cebus imitator | reverse complement strand
AAGTTTAGAACCATTGGAGTTACATGCTGTAAAACTAAGCCAGAATTACTGCACTTGCCACTAGATGGTGGTGTTGCTGAAAATGATAGTCCCGCTTAATTTGTGGAAAGACTAGATTTGAAGAGAGATATTCGGTCTGCTGGAGGTCATGGTAGACGTTGATAATTACGCACAAAAATATGTAATTACCAAGTATGACAAGTGCTGAAATGCAAAGCTGACTTGGGGATACTAGTGAAATAGATTGCTACATCTTTTAAAGATAAAATTACTCTGGACTGAAAACAGGAACTTAAACATGCATCACACTTATTAGTCTATGATTTGAAGTTCTTATTATCTGTCTGGAGTTATATCTGATTATTTGCAGTTAATAAGACTTAACCTCTTCTCCAGAGATAGGACCTAGAAATCTGCCTTAAAGAAATGACCTAAATAATTCTGTGGTCTTCAGCTTGTACTACTTTTAAAAACGCTTCTCAGTAGAATGATTCTTAACCTTTCATTTGGGTGAAGGACCCTTTGAGAATCAATTAAAGCTTTGGACCATCTCACACATCATTTTGAATATAATATCATAGGTTTCATGGATTTCTAAGAGCTTAACATGAGTGGAGAGTAGCACAAAGTCAAGCTAGGTGGATTCTTGCAAAACTTAAATTCTATCACCTCAAGGTTCTAAGCCAAGAACGATGGAAGAATTTTAGATACACACTGATGTTTGAACAAGAATGGTGAGAAAGCAGAGATTTGTGTGTGAATACAGGGAGTGATGTAAGAGGGCAGGCAGAAAGGGTCCCTAGAAGTGGAGAGAGAAATTCAGCTTCCCCTAACGTACTGCATCCCTCTTTCCCTCTACTTCCCCATCTCATCTTTGTGCTCCTGTACACTTAATGCAACACTATTGGAACTTGAGACTTCAGTTTACTCTTTTTTCCTTCTAATTTTGACCCACTCTGGCAGGTGAACTTGAGACAGAAGCATTCCAAAGAAGAAACGAAAAGCACTGAGGAAGTCAGATGTGACTTTGGGTGAGTAACTACCCTCTATGGTGTTATTCCCTCATCTCTAAGTGGAAGCGATAATCACTGCCTGGCCTCTTTCACAGACTTTTGTACAGATCAAATAAAATAGTCTATGTGAAAGTATAAATGTTGAAGTGTCACTGAGAGGTAAGGAACTATTATATGGTTGTGCTGCCCTCATTATGTTGTATAATAAATATAATGGGGGTATGAATAATTTTACAGTGAATACATCCTGATGGTAAAAAATTTAATGTATACCCAAAAGGGGGTAGGCAGATAGGAGGGAAACAATATTGTAACATCCCACTGTACCAGTGGGTCTCAACCCTAGCTGCACATTAAGATTGTCTGGAGTGCTTTTAAAATAAAAACATCCTAAATGCAATGCTATATCCTGGATTGGATCCTGAAGCAGAAAAAGGACATTAGTGGAAAAACTCATGAAAACAGAATAATGTCTCTAGTTAATGGTAGCGTAACTATTTAATTTCTTAGTTTTGACAAATGGACCATGGTTATATAAGATGTTAATATTGGGGTAAACTGGGTGAAAGGTATATAGTAACTTTTGTACTATCTTGACAACTTTTCTGTAATTCTAAAATTATTTCTCCAAAAACTATTATTTAAATAAAACAAACAATAAATATGCCTGCACATCACTCAGATGGGGGAATCATAATCCCTGGGGGATAAGTCTAGACATATATGTATTTTTGAAACTTTCCCAAGTGAGTCTAATGTACCAGAAGGGTTGAGAGAACCACTGCTCTCTCATGTTCATTATACCATAAATACCTGAGGGACTGGAACTCTGCCTTGTTCTTTGATGTAGCCTACTACAGTGCCTGTACAGAAACCTTGTGCAAGTGTGTTCTTGCTGAATGAACCTTTATTTGCAAAAATCTCTGCCTTGTTCTTTGATGTAGCCTAGCATAGTGCCTATACAGAAACTTTGTGCAAGTGTGTTCTTGCTGAATGAACCTTTATTTGCAAAAATCTCCTTAGTCCTCTGTAATAACAGAAGGAAAACTGAACACAAAAAATACCAGGGTAGATTTTCAGACATCTTCCCATCCAGAATAGTTTCTATTCCTGCCCCCTGTCTCTTGTTGTTTTCAGTTCATCTTCACTATTATCACCATCTTTATCATATTCCTAAAATACTAAAATTGCCACTCCATTGTTCAAAAATCTTACTTCATTCCCTATTATTTAACAAATGATATACTTCTTGGTAAGGTATGCAAAAATCTCTATGCTTTAATAACATAAGCTTTTTCATGCAAGCCTACTACTATTTTATATGGAGCCTACATTAACTATAGTTTGCCTGCCATTCTCTTGAACATGTCTTGAAGTTACCCTTCTCTGTGTCAAATACAGTAATGCTGCTATCCTCATCTACACAAATCCTTTTCATCTTTCAAGGCTCCATACCTGTGTAATGTTTTCAGGTCATTCCAGCAAAAAGTGAGCATTCTCTGTTTGTGTCTACCATTCAAATGGCACCAACACTTAACATTTTCTTTTTTAGTTATTTTCTGTTTTTTTTCCCCATGAAACTAAATTAAATCCTGCATGGGGTGTTTTATAGGTCTTCTAACCCCACAGTCCTTAACATTATGCCATCCACACAGTTAAGCATGTAATAATGATTTAATGTACATTTTGCACAAATACAATTTAAAAAGTAAAAATAGAAAATCAAAATTCAAATACAAAAGTAAACTACATTCATCACTCCAAAATATCTTTTAAGGAAATTTGTTAAAACTAACCAAAAGAGCCAACTAAAGCCTGAAAAAAATTTTGATGCTACTGTTACATTAATAATTGGACAGCATTTACAAGAAAATTAATGTAACACTTACATTTCCCCAAAATCTAAGTGTTCAGTCTTAGTCATTTATCTGCTCTTAAGACTTACATGATTTTCCACTATCCAGTCCTCTCCCCTTCTTTGTCTCTTCTCACCACTATCCTCCCCTCAACATATACACACATACACACTCACACACACCCTAGCATAATATTATCTATGTGGTAGAGCCTTAAAAAATGTTAGTTATTTCAGATATGGTCTACAAATAGAAAAAATAGTAAGTATCAATATTGTCGAAAGTTTTACAACATTTTGAGAAAGCCACGCATAAACTATTAAGCTGTATGTTCCATTGGACTACAACTTTATGTTTGAGCAATGTTAAAACAAAACATAACTATAGACATCATTTTCTGGATGAATCTCATTCATAATTGCTGGTATTTCTGGTTCTTCTGCTTTGGGTTTTTCTTTCATTTCTGTAAAATCAAATAAACAGATTCAATAAATTGTACTGGGAAAATTGACTATCCATTTGGAGGAAGAAAAACTACTTCACAACATTCACAAAAAGAAACTACAGATGGAGTAAATATTTAAACACCATAAAGTTATAGAAATAATAGTGTTTTTAATAATCTTAGGATTCTAAGTAGAACACAGAGACCAGAAACCATAAGGGAAAAGACTAGTAGGTTTGAATACCTAAAAATTAAAATTATGTATGGCAAAAACCACTATAAACAAAGTTAAACGAAATCAAAGACAACTGGAAAAATATTTGCAACATATATACAGTAAAAACTATTATTTAAATAGATTTTTTAATCAGAAAAAGAAATCAAAAATGTTGAATGGGACAAAGATTCAAACAGACAATTCTTTTAAAAATTATATTTATAATAATCCTGAGATGTCTAGTAGCATTAATTATAAAAGGGGGTAATTAAGACCATTAGGTGGGTTTTATTTTTTAACTATTGCTTCTTAGCCTTTTAGCTAAGATCAAATGTATTTTTTAACCTAGCAGACAGGCAAAAATTTTTTAAATGTCATAATATACAGTGCTGACAAAGGTATGAGAAAAGGCACCTGTCTTGTGTGAATTGCTACCACATGTCTGGAGGTTAGTCTGACTGACTGTAAATCCAGACTTTAAATGTGGGTACCCTTTGGCCCAACAATTCGATTTCTAGGGATTGATTCAAAGGAAATAAGCAGACAAACTTAAGCCTCCAGTGCCTCCATTTCCTTATATTAAAAATGGGAGTATTATTTATCCACTAGAGTTTTTAACATTGAATAAAACAATCCACATAAAATATTTAATATGGTCTGGCACATAGAAGAGTACCAGATAAATGTTAACTAAATAAATGTCATTCCCAATGATATGTATTGAACATTGTTGTAATAGTAAAACTTAGCAGTAACCTAAGTGTTCATCCTTACAGAGAGACTGGTTGACTAAATTATTGCACATACATATAGCACAGTAACACCCAGATGTTACAAAAGACGTCATAAAGATGGCTCCAATACTTTGGTTCAATTCATTCAGAGAACAACAAAAAAAGATGGCTCCAATACATATTGTAAATGAAAACAAAAACAAGTCACAGAATAGGATGGGTACTGTCTCATTTGTTGAAACAAAACAACCTTAACATTGGAAACTGGAGATAGAAGGTGATATTATAGGGGACCTTTACTTGATATTCACTTGCATGTTGCTTTATTATAATGAATACTTAATACTTTTATAATCAGCAAAAATAGATATTCCCATTTGTTTGGTTAAACAAAGCAAAAAATAAAATGAGCGTGAATTAATTGACTATATTGACCTTGCTGGGTTTAGAATGAAACTGTTCGGAATCAGGACGCTGTGTTAGTTAGAGCTGCTTCTCCAGCAGGGTATCCTGTGAGTGCACATAGCGCTTCACATGTCTGCTTTTCACTGCAATGTATTTCTTTAAAGTAGTTCCTCAAAACCGGTATTACTTGGAAACCAACTAACCCCATGTTTTTGTTACAGTCATCTTTTGGGATAAAGAGCAAATAAACTACCAAAGGGATTTCTTTAGAAAAGTTTCCTGGGGGCCGGGCGCGGTGGCTCATGCCTGTAATCCCAGCACTTTGGGAGGCCGAGGCGGGTGGATCACGAGGTCAAGAGATCGAGACCATCCTGGTCAACATGGTGAAACCCCGTCTCTACTCAAAATACAAAAATTAGCTGGGCATGGTGGCACGTGCCTGTAATCCCAGCTACTCAGGAGGCTGAGGCAGGAGAATTGCCTGAACCCAGGAGGCGGAGGTTGTGGTGAGCAGAGATCGCGCCATTGCACTCCAGCCTGGGTAACAGGAGTGAAACTCCGTCTCAAAAAAAAAAAAAAAAAAAAAGTTTCCTGGGGATAATTATGGTCTGATAGACTCAGTCCATTTCTTATACTCTCTACAGTATTATACAAAGAGAACTGAAGTTCTCAGTTATGTTTCTGAGGCAAGTGAAATTAAACAAAGGTTGCATTATTTTCAAAACGCTATGCTTAGGAAAAAGTTTTTCAGGAACAAATCTTGAAATAGAAAGGGCTTTTGGTAAACCTGATAAAACCTATGAAAATGAGTTCCCTAGTAACAGGATCATATTTTATACCTTTGTGCCTCCCTCAGTACCTTGTACTATGAATTTACCTGCCTTCCATTTATCAGGAAAATTAAATTTCCTAGAAAAACTTCATTCATCAAGCTTTCTTGTTAATGTAGACTTAATCGTTTTTTTAAATGTGTTGCACATAATTTGTCCTATATTGGGGTTATTTCATGGACTATAGCATCTTATAATGGATAGTGAGTATGAGTAAGTACTTACTGTACTTGCTTGCATTTTCAATTTTTTTTAACTTTTTGAAATATGCCAAGACAGACATTGGTGCATGAAAATATTGTTTACTTAAAACTAGCCAATGAAATTCATAGTATCCATTGAAATAACTGGGAATAACCCAGGATTGTCAGAGAAGATTATAAATCACTATTCTAGGGAAGATATACCTACCTTGATGCTATAAACAGCCCTTACCTTGAGGAAAAGTATAAATATCTTTAGCATCTTCCTGGTGTGCTTTAGGATCCTGGCCTTGGGGCCCACCTGTTTCTTGGTATGGTTCAGAAAAGCATTCTTTAGGCACATCCTTATTCTTATGTGTCTTAGTAGAGAGGTCTTCAGGCCTTGGTGTTTCTTGGTGTATTTCAGGTGTATTTTCTCTAAGCTGGGGTGTCTCTTGGTATGTTTCAGGTGAATATTCTTCAAGCTGAGGTGTCTCTTGGCATATTTCGGGTGAATATTCTTCAAGCCCAGGTATTTCTTGATACATTTCAGGTGAATATTTTTCAGACCCAGGTGTTTCTTGGTTTATTTCACTTGAATAGTCTTCAGAATAAGGTGTTTCTTGGATTGTTTTATGAGAGGGGGCTTTAGGCAAAGTAATTTCTTTACATGTTTTATGAGGAAGGTGTTTAGGTTCAACTGATTCTTGGTGTGTTTTTGTAGAAAGGTCTTTAGGCTCAGCTATTTCTTGTGTTTTAGGAAAAAAGCCTTCTGTCTCAGCTCTTCCTTGATCTGCTTCATTGTATTCCTCTGTTTCTGCTGGGTTTTGGTCTGTGTCAAGGATATAACCTTTAGGCACATCTGGTTTTGGATATGCTTGAAGAGAGCATCCTTCCAGGTCAGTTGGGTCTTCAGATGTTGGACAAGGAAGGACTTTGGGTACAGCAGCTTCTTGGCACATTTTAGGAGCCAGATCTTCTCGTTTAGCCATATCTTGGTACATTTTGAAAGGATGGTCTTGAATTACAGCTATTATTTGGCATGTGTTAGGAGAGATGTCTTCAGGTTCAGCCATGTCTTGACATATTTTGGAAGAATTGCTTTGAAGTCCAGATATTTCTTGGTACATTTTAGGAGAGAGGTCTTCAGGTTCAGCCACATGTTGGCATGTTTCAGAAGAATGGTTTTGTACTGCTATATCTTGGTACTCAGAAGAATTCTCCTGATGTATATTACCTTCTTGACATATTTCAGAAAAACGTTCCTCAGGCACAACTTTCTGGTGGGGGGCTACTGAAGGAAATACTTTGGTTATACTCCTCGATGGCTCAGTTTTTTTCTCTATAGGTGTCAGTGCTTTCTCCACTATTTCCTTTTCTATCTGTGACTGAGGCTCCACCTTCAATTCTGTATTTTGTTGTCTCTTTCTGCCTCTTTGATTTCCTTTTCCTGTTCTCTGCTGCTTGCGTTTTTTCTGTTCTCTGCCGAGAGATCAGAATTAGTGTCAATAATGGTGCTACAGAATTCAAATAAATGCTGTAATAACAGTGCCAGGTCCCCCACTGCCTTGTTGCACAAGGATCATGAACTAGTCACTTAATCTCTCTAGGCTTCAATCTCTTTGTTTGTAAAATGAAGGAGCAGAGCTAGATGTTCTCAATTCTTAGGAGAGGGAATGTTTCTCCAGGACTTCTTGGCGTTGATGCCTTGCTTACCTGGAGCCCTCTTGGTGGAGCTTGGTAGTGTGTGTGTGTGTGTGTGTGTTTCTGTGTGTGTGTGTGTGTGTGTGTGTGTGTGTACGCACATGTTATAGCATGTTCTTAAAATTTGGTTATGGAAAATAAATAATTCTCATTACAGATTAATAGACTGGCATTCTGGTTTATACATGAGTCTCTTTGCATTTAGTCTGTGTATGTTACTTCCCTACCCCTGAGTTAACTCATACAATTTTGGCACAACTCCTCGTCTGTGCAGCCTGCAGGTGGATGCTGTAGATGGCTTGATTAACAATACATTGTCTAGTGTGAAGAATTCTAAGTTGCTACAGTACATTTCAAATGAGGTATACTGTAAATGGGTCAAAAGCTGCAAAAGTACTTCTTGAAGTTAAGAACCCTGGTAGATGGGCATTAGTGGCCATATTATACCTATCCCTAATTAATAGATTAAAGATCTAGGAGATGAAAGGATATGCATAGAAATTGCAGCCAGTGACAAATTGTTAGGCACTGCAAATATAGGCAAATACAGATGGCTAATACAGATGGGCTGGGGGCTGGGGGAAGTACTATAAATAATCATTTCATCGTTTTTCTAAATCTACTGAAATTCTGTTTCATGCTACCTGCTCCATGGAGCCTTCTCTAACAGACAACAGGACTAAAATGCTCTCCCAGCCTAGCACTCCTATAGGATTTATTGTGAGTACCATGCTGAAGGCAAGGAATGTAGGCTGTCTCATACTGCAGTTATTTCTGAATAAACTATATTTCTTTTAGTAAACATTTTAGACATTCTTTGGAGATAAAAAAACAGTGTTTTTTATATCGTAGGCTGTCTCATACTGCAGTTGTTTCTGAATAAACTATATTTCTTTTAGTAAACATTTTAGACATTCTTTGGAGATAAAAAACGGTGTTTTTTATATCTTTATAATGCCCATCATTCCATGCGTATTTAGAAAAATTATACCCTGTTCCATTTTTTGTGTATGTTTGAAATTTCCATTGTAAAAAAGTTTTTTAAAAAGACTACTTTACCAAACACAGTTTGAAGTCAATATCAAAAAAGGATATGTGTTCACTTCTAATATAAGGCTATGGAAAAAAAGGAAAAAGAAGGTATAGATAAAACAGTCAAAAATAATATTGAAAATTGTATTTAAAAGGAAATCTAAAGATGATGATTATGGCATCTCAGTATTGCTACAAGTGACAAGATAAATTATAAAGTTCTTATAAATTTTTTGAAAAAAGGTATGAATAGCATATCCAAATTCCTTAGGAAACACATTTTTTTTCTTAGCTATTCAATATGTAGATCTCTGTATGAGGAGATCTGAGTAATATAATAGTCCATGTTCTACCCTGGTAGTTTTTCAAAAAATACCTCTGTGGCCTAAACTTTAGTCTGTACTCTCTCATGATTGTGGGCAAGTCACTTAACCTCCACATGCCTTGGTTGCCTTGTAAGTGAAGTGAGGTAAATAATATCTGCCCAATTTCATGTGGTGGTTATAAAATTATATATCATAACTTACATGAATGAATTATTCAAATATAAATTAGTACTCTAATATGAATATATGAAACACTTTTAGTGCTTCTGTATGTCAGGCACTGTTTAAAATAATTTATTTTGTTATCTCATATAATCTTTACATCAATCTATGAAGTAGGTAGTATTATTTTCATTTTGCAAATGACAAAACTGAAACAGAGGCGTTGAGTAACTTGCCCAACACTTGTATTTAATAATCAAGCCGTATACATCATCCACCTGCAGGCTGCACAGACGAGGAGCCGTGCCTGGATTGCAGGCCTAGAAATTCGATTGTATGAGTTTGCTCAGGGGTAGTGAAGTAACACAGACTAAATGCAAAGAGACTAGTGTATAAACCAGAGTGCCAATCTATTAATTTATAATGAGAATTATTTATTTTCCATATATTTCCAAGGGCTCTGGCTACAAAGCAGGGGAGCCAGGCTACAAATCTAGTCACTCTGGCTTTAATACTCAAGCTCATAATCATGCACTCTGCTGCTTCTGTCTGAAACTAATAAAGTTTCACTGTATGGTATGTTTTAGTGAGAAAAGAGGGCACAGGCCTTAGCATTATAGAGATGTATCACCAGAGCAAATCCAGTCAATTGCTAACAGGCTCGCCCAAGGTGTTATCCACTTGAGCGAATACCCTCAGCCCAGCAAGCCCAGAAACCTGATTCTGTTAGCACACTGAAACTAGCTTCTTTTATCAGGGGCAGATCTCATCAATCAGATTTAAGGAGACTGACCTATAAACCTAAAGACCAATTTTTAAATGACCAGAAATACAAAGACACATAGTAGAAAATACCTGGGCTGGCTGGACACAGTGGCTCATGACTGTAAGCATTTTGGGAGGCTGAGGTGGGCGAATCACTTGAGGCCAGGAGTTCCAGACCAGCCTGGCCATATGGTGAAACCCCATCGCTACTAAAAAATACAAAAATTAGCTGGGCAAGGTGGCAGGCACCTGTAGTCCCAGCTACTTAGGAGGCTGAGGTATGAGAATCACTTGAACCTGGGAGGCAGAGGTTGCAGTGAAGAGAGATCAGCCACTACACTCCATCCTGGGCAGCAGAGTGAGACTGTCTCAAAAATGAATGAATGAACAAACAAACGAAAGAGAGAGAGAGAGAAAGAAGAAAAAAAGAGAAAAAAAAAGGGAAAGAAAATACCTGGGCACTGGGCTTGCAAACAAATGCACTCTCCCTGTAGGTAAGTACTTAGGAAGCCAAGTAATGATTGGAAGATTGCTTAGTGGGTATGGAATTTGGGAGCTAACTGGATAATTTTCAATAGAGTTACAGAAGGACCGTAGTACAGAAGTTTCTACTATAAAATAATACATGTGTTCCTAAAAAAACTCACTTTCTGCAAAATCATCCTCTATAAAGACACAGTGGTTATGGAGGTGCGGCAAATAGGCTTGGGACAAATGATTCAAAACCTATGCAACATTTTAACTAAAACAATAATTGGTACCAGGAGAGAGAACTTGGGTGGTTCAGACAAGCGGCTTACTGTGGTGGGAGGCTGCCTCAGGGGATAGTAAATGCAAATATAGTGTAATTGCGGGCTTGAAGCTGCTGAGACCTGACCTCTGAGCCAGCAGGGGTTGCCGTTCAGTTGGGCACAGGAGGGAAGTGCAAGCTGTCACTTGGTGGAGAGCTGTGCAAGGCTGGTGTTGTGCATCTCTGGGGAGGGAACCCTGGATGCCGGCTGAAAAGAATCCTGCCTATACAGCAGCCAAGCTGAAAGCTTTTTCTTTCCAGCTGAAAGCTGTAATTCTCTTCCCACTATTCTAGCTCCTTTTGATTAGGAAAAAAAATCATGAACCAACAAAACTCCTGTATTATACTGACATCATTCTCCTATTTACCAATTGTATGTGAGCTTGGTGTTATAGAAACATCTGTTGTAACAGAACAGACAGTGCTCAGTCCATGGTGGGGTTTGTGGGATTGGAAAATGTCCTTTCATAGGACAAGTGTTTTGCTTAAATTAGTGGTTCTCAACTGGGGGTGATTTTGCCTGTCTCCCCCCCACACCACCACTGGAGACATTTTGTTGTCACAACTGGGGTAGAAGGTGCTACTGACATCTAGAGGCCAGAAAATACTACAAAACATCTGCAGTGCACAAGACAGCCCCACACAACAATTCTCCTTCCCATAGTGTCAGCAGTGCCAAGGTGGAGACACTTTGGCTTAGATGGATGCTGCACTTTTGGCTCTTTGGGCTCCCCTCCCAAGCAAGCAAGCCCCCAGTTATCACAATCGTATTTGAAACGGATGCAATTAGATGCCGCCTAATTTATAATCACACTCTTGTATTCCCTTCCTGTGTTTACGTACAGGTAAACATATAGGTGATCTAAACTCTGTGTCACTCATTTACAGCAAATGTTTTGGCTTACTCCATGGAGAGTTAATCACACTCATTCAGTAAAAATTTAGCTAATAGAAAGCTTGGAGAACAATCTTGGAGGCTTCTTCAATGATGCTTTCCACTCCCAACAAGATGCTTCTATGTTTATATTACCATAGGAGCTAAATGCCGGGCTTCTCTACAATATAATTTGGTTGCTCAGTGCTTTAATTAAAAGAGACCAGGGAAAAAAATCTGTCCCACCATTTTACCAGCTGTGTGTGTGACTTTCGGCAAGAGATTTAATTCACTGGAGGCTTAGTCTCTTTTTTTCTGTAAAATAGGGATAACAATGCCTGATTTACAGGATCGTTGGAAAGATAAAATACAGCATGTAAAAGTGCACCGCACTACTTGATGCATAACATCTTCAATAAATATATTAGTTCCCTTTCCCTTGTGATGCTGCCATACCCAAATAGCCATAGTGACGTTTCCTTTTCTTGCACTTCAGCTTTTCTTTTCCTAAGTCGTTCTCTGTTTCTCAAACTCCAGGTTCCAATGACTTCTGTAATAAAATGAAAGTTATTAGAGAAAGTGATGAACTGTGGTGTTTATCAGCAAAAGTCCTACAGTCAAGTAGCAGAATCTCTATGCTAGGTTTTCCTCCTAGCTTTTTGAAGACAAGGACTACATCTCATTTATCCTTGTATCGCTGGAGAAAGCCTGGAAGCAGACATTCAGCAAATCTTTTTGAATGAAAAGGTCAGAGACCTACTCATACAGAGTATTTGTACATAAATGTGCTACCAACCTATTAATTTCTTCAAAATAATTTTACATATTGTACAAATAATGAAAAAAGCAGCCATATTTTGCTGTCTTTAACATGATAATTTGTTTTCATTTTATACTCATTTCTGTCCATTACTTTTATTATACAAAGTTGTAAGAATAGCATACCACAATTTTATCTTTTTATTAACCTAACATTATATTAGAACTATTTTCCATGATGTAGTCTTCATAATGATAATTTCAATGACAATATAATATATAATCTAGTTGATGTACTCTCATTTACCCAGTGCTTTCTCTTGGATTGAGCATGTAGGTTGTTGCTAGTAATCTTTGCCTTGTATATCAAATTATAATAAGCATAGTCATTGCATATAGCTTTTGTTTTGGATTTTTTCCTTAGAATGGTGTTTCTTCAAGTTCTTTGGAAAATTAAGGGTATGATCAAAAAAGTTTCTGCTGCCAAATAAGGTAGAGAAAAATTAATGAGTCTTTAATGTAGAGCTTCCTAGAGCCTGTGAAGTGATGCACATCTGCACTGGGACCTCTGAAGGATAGAGCATGCCCCTTGAACCAGGGTACCTCTTGTTCTTGGGATAAGGTTTCTTTATAGAGAAAAATTATACCTTTATTTTACCAACATCTAATTAAAGTTGACATTTCCTTCAATTATGAATGTAGATAATAAACCACAGTAGTTTTGGCAGTATATGACTTTTTTTTCCTTCAACTTTTAAGTTCAGGGGTACATTTTCAGGATGTGCAGGTTTGTTATATAGGTAAATACGTGCCATGGTGGTTTCCTGCACAGATCATCCCATCACTTTGGTGTTAAACCCAGCATCCGTTATCTGTTCTTCCTGATGCTCTCCCTCCCCCACAGTATACGACTTTGTCCCTATTAAGAAATCACATATTTTTTATATAATATTACTATTGTTGCAGATACCTTAAAATATCACTTACTGGCTATAATTTATTTGACTTGATACTATTATTATTACCTACCACTGGATATTGTTATCTAATGCATCTATAAATAATTGTATATAGATTACTATATCACAATTTTTAATTTTGATATTTGTATCTTAATATAATTATTTCCTTTGTAATTTTATATATTTAATTTTATGCCTTTAAAACTTTTATTCAAAGAAGGAGCCTATGGGTTCATCAGAATGCCAAAGAGATCCGTGGAGCAAAAAAATTTTAAAACAATGTCTTAGAGTATCTGAAGGCCTAAGGTTCCACAAAACATTTTGAGAAATGCTGCTTTAGGATAGATCCAAGGACTGAGATTAGTGAGTCAAAAGAATGAGCAGTGTTATAGCTCTCACCACTTATTGCCAGATTTCTTTCCAAAAGTTTGACCAAATTTATGCTACCATAGAAATGTATGAACTCACTTGTTTTACCACAACCATCTAATGAAATTATTGGATGAACTACCCAATGAAAGTATTGGGTAGTCTCATTAGCTTTCATTTAAGTATATTTCCTTTTTTTTTGGCCAGATCCACTGCAAAGAGAAAATTATCATACCCCAAATTCTTCCCAATAGCCACCAGCCCTTAAGGTATTTTTCATTACCTGGAGAATGGTTCTCTTCTTGAACAGGATCAAGTATCTGATGGTGCTTCAAATAAGATTGGTCCTTTCCGAAATCCATCTTGCTGTAATACCTTCCTGCTATTTTGGTCTGACTTCCACAAGCAGTCTAAACGCTTTTTAAAAATATCAAAAACAACTAACACTTAAAAAAAAAAAACAACCCACACACACAAGCTTGCTTGTCACTTGACTTCCCGCCTAAAAGTTTTATCTGGCTGGACCACAACTTCAGGCTAATTCTACTTTCTTTATCACACTGCACAGGTGTGAGTAGGGGAAATGGCGGGTGCCAGCAACCTCTAGCATAGGTTGCTATTTATACAGGGAAACTGTCTGGCCACAGCCTGGCATGGCACAGCCTCCAGTCAGCACTCTTTTGGTTCTATCTGCCAGGAAGTGTCTGGATCCGATGTTCCTTTTACAGACGGAGGTGGCTTGGTATAGAACACAATCTAGGCTCCAACCAGCTCAGTGGCCCAGGGCAAGTCACCTCCCTTTTCTATGACTCTCTTTCTGCATTTGCAAAATGAGTAAATAATTTCTGTCTTGCCTAATTCATACAGTTCTTGTGAAAGTGAAAATAATGGATGTGAAAATGTTAATATGTTAATCTTACATGGTTTCCTGTATGTGGATTTTTTCACCTTAATCTGTTGCAAAATAATGTACAGTTTTGCTGTGTATGCTGTTAGACTTCGATAAGAAATAGACATAAAGAACCAAGTTAGAAATTCACAGTAATTTTGTACCCTTTTTTGCTTACTAAATCATTCACAAGTGACTCAAGATAACTAGTGAAATCCATTGTTACTCATATAGGGGAAGGTAAAAAATTATTTCTTAATGAAAATATCACCACATTGTATCGCAGAAGTTAAGTTAAGATCATCAAAGGAAACATCCTGTCTCCAAGCAGTCATCCCATTTTGGAAGACAAGGAGCCACAGACTACTATGGTTCAACTAAGGAAGAAACCCTGAGCACCTCCTCATACAGGAAGCCAGTATGGGAGATGCAGGGTTAATATGTGTGTTCATATTCAGATTGAAGTGAGTTTGAATTCCAGTGTTGGCATTCCCTAATTCAGTGACCTGAGGCAAGTTAGATTGCCTTCGAGTTAATTTACCTATTTATAACATGGGGACAATATTGGTATCTACCTCATAAAGTTACTGGGATACCTAAGTCCACTAATCCATATGAGGCATTTTATGTGTGCTTAGCATGTTTAACTTGGTCAATAAATGTTAGCTACCAATAAAAATACAGTAACCAGATTTTGGTAAACCAAGTTGTAGTTTAAATGCACTAAAGAAAGAGAAAATCTGAAAAGAATTCTTTATAAAGAAAGACCTTTGTAATGTGAATAGACGCCCACTACTTCCATGGAGTCTTAACGCATTGGAACAGGAAGAGCCCCAAATCATGTAGTCCCTCCCTATTTTATATACAAAGAAACTGAGAACCAAGGAAGAGAGTTGCCTATACTTATTACTTATTGCCAGCAGCATCTCTTATGGATTAGGAGATAGGTTACCATTTTGTGTGCTTAATCTTTCCTGGGTATAAAAATGTGTGTATGATGTAAACATATTAGAGAAACAAGCTATCAGATACACTGAAGGGTATCAAGAATGATATAACAAACACCCAAGTATCTGCCATTAAAATTTAACTTGGTTTTTAATTACTAAATTCTAATGTTTAGCTTTACCTCTCTCAGTTCCCTGGTCTTTTTCTTAAGTAAATCTCTGTATCTGAAAATCCAGATAACTTCAGGGAGCCTACTCAAAGGAATCCTGCGTAGAACAGCAGGCATTCTTTGTAATTTATCTCCTGAAAATTTTAGATTATCAGATGTGGGGTTTAAAGATCTCAAAGTCACTTTAAAAATTAGAAAATGGTGTCTTTTAAATATTGGTCCCTTTACTTGATATATTTTAATTCTTACTAGTTAGGTTGTTTCTTTACATTAGGATAGTTTAATAAAATAACATTATAGAATCCCTCTGGGACACCTTCAGAGAATGCAGAGGTACTTCTTGAATAAAATTATCCTTACTCAGAGCTTATAACACCCAGTTCAACAATTCAGCAAATTTTATTTAATGCCTTCTCTGTGCTACATACTGAGCAAGGCTGTGAGGCTATAGAGTTGGATGGTGCAGTCCCTGAGCTCTGTGTCCTGTAGACTCATAGAGGAGAAGGTATGTACATCTGTGTTGTAAGGAAATAATATTTAGATTCTTTATATCCTGTTATGATGTACCTAAGTCGATTCCACCCCTGCCCCATGTTCGCTGTATCTAGAAGCAGAGTGTGGAGGGACTGTAAGAGGGTGGGGTTTCAAGTTAACAGTAAATTGAAGGTAATACTGGGTGGAGGGAGCCAGTAGAGAGATACTTTGGAGCAAACTAGATTGGAAGTCAGGCAAGGTGTCTCTGGCATGATAAACAGGCCAGAGCGGGAATTTGAGACAGAAATAGCCTACAGTAAGTTTACAAACCATAGTTCATGGTCTGGTCTCTCTGTAGAAAACTATAGTTAGAAATTTAGTTAGAATTCTCTAGCTAGAATTTCCAGAATGTGTGTTAGCCATTAAAGTCCACATATTTTTAACAAATGCTGCTTTGTTCTAGAGTTATTTGCATGTATACATAAACCTCTCTCTAGGCCATAAACCCTTAGAGAGCAGTTTCAACTCCTGGTCCACTTTTCTGTCTCCACAGTATGATCTGGTGGGAGGCTTGGCTCATGTAGTCCCCATAAGTGCCCTCTCTCCCTGCTTCATGGACATGCAGCCTGGAACAGTACTTTACTCACTCAGGGCTTGATGCTGCTGTGACTTCATAATGGCAATACTATCATCTGTACCAGGGCTCTTTCTACTATCATTCATTCCATGCCCAGCACTGTTCTATGTGCTAGATAAAGTAATTGAACAGCAAAGTCCCTGTCTTTATGAAGCCTACATTTTAATGGGGAGAGATAAACAATAAGGAAATAAGTAAAATATATAATGTATCAGATGGTGATCAGTGCTTTGGAGAAAACTGAGCTGGGCATAATAGGATAAGGAAAATAGGATGATTGCTGCTATTTTAAATCATGTGGTCAGAGAAGGCTCCACTGATAGGGTGACAGGTGAACACAACTGAAGCAGATGAGAGGCCAGATATGGCATGCCGATATCTGGGAGGGCATTCCAGGTATAGAGGCACCAGCAAATGGCCCAAGGAGGGGAGTGATAAGGAGGTGGGATCAGAGAAGTAGCCTGTTATTGCCCCTTGTAGGGTTTCTACTCTGAGTGAGATGGATAGTCATGGCATGGTTTTGGACAGAGGAGTGATATGATCTGACTTACATGTTTAAAGAATTATTCTGGCTAATGTGTGGGACAGGGGCAGAGGAAGCAAGAGGAACAATCAGAAGAATATTGTAATGATCCAGAGGAGAGATGATTAAGGTTTGGATGATGGTAGTGGTGAAGTCATGGTCAGATTCTGGATTAACTTATAACTTGTATGTGGCGTGACATAAAGAATCAGGATAAAGGTTTGGTGTGAACAACTGGAAGGATGGCATTAGCATGAACAGATGAAGAAGACTGGGAGAAGCAGGCCTGGAGGAGATGATCAGGAGTTTCATTTTGGATGTGCTAACAGGGTAGGGAGAAAACAGCAAAGGAGCAGCCAGTGAGGTAGAAGAAAACCGGAAAAATATAATGTCCTGGAAGCCAAGAGGAAAGAAAGTTTCAAGGAAGAGAGACTAATCAACGGTGTCAAACTTTGCTAAAGTAGAGGAAGGATTGAGAATTGTCCTCACAATTGATTTCCTAACAGTTCAATTCATTTCAATTAATTACAGATTATGGAGGTGAAGTAACTTGGCCAAGGGCACGCAGGTAAAGCCAGCTATATAATTTTGGGGGGCCCAGTGTAAAATGAAAACACAGGGCTCCTCCTTCAAAAATTGTTAAGAATTTCAAGGTGGCTATAGCAGAAAATTAAACCCAGCAAGTGTTTCACACTTGTTTTACCAGATTTTTGTAGCAGACTTATAACATAGCTATTATTGTCTTCATTTTTCTGATCAAGAAACTGGTGCTCACTGCATTGAGTGATATAACTAAGACCACAGAATGAGACTGGTAGTTTGTACCAGAATCTGGGCCTTTAGGCTCCAATTCCCTCTAATTCCTTTTTTTTTTTT
>NW_016107366.1:8073643-8090545 GCF_001604975.1 Cebus imitator | reverse complement strand
AGATGGGGCCTCTGTTGTTTAGACTGGAGTGCAGTGGCACAATCACAGTTCACTGCAGCCTATACTTCCCCAGGTTCAGGTGATCCTTCCACCTCAGCCTCCCGAGTAGCTGCGACTACAGGCATACACCACCACCACCATGCCTGGCTAATTTTTTGTATTTTTTTGTAGAGATAGGGTTTTGCCACATTGCCCAGGCTGGTCTCGAACTCCTGGGCTCAAGCAATCCCCCCACCTTCACCTGCCAAAATGCTAAGGCTATAGGCTTGAGCTACCAAGCCTGGCCTGGCCCTCTTCCTACTAGAACAAACTAGGTATTGAGGGAGAGAGTTGTGTTCCTATCTCCTGACCATCTGGAGCAGGTGTAAGTATTGAGAACTTGGTCATGCATTTCAGAGGCCTGACTGAACTGGGCAAATGTAGGAGGGAAGGAAACACATTGCTGAAACTTCTGCCTGAGGGCCCTTTAAGACGGGTGGTGAAAAGAGAGCACAGGAAAAAATAGCTCAGGTCATGTAATGCATATACTGCATACTGTTTAGTCAAAAACAAGACCAGATAAAAGTGCCCCCAAAGCTAATGCCATTTTAGGCTATGTTGATGAAATTATAGAGCCTCCAAAACCAGAGAGATGAGTCCTGATACACTTTGGTTTGTCGTGTCTTAGCCAGAGTGTCATACTGTGAAGACTATACTATTTGAAAGCATACACTGAAAAGAACAAGGAGTACAGGGCTCTATCATTTTCCTGGCTGGGTAATTTGGGGAAAATCACTTAATTTCTTCCCTTTTAAAATGGAGAAAGGTAATACTTTGTGAGGATTCCATAAGGATACAAGAGATCATGAGAGCTCTTTATAAAATGAAAACTGCAGATATGAGTCTCATCAACCTGGACAGTGTTAACAGTGATATCAGAGTGTTGTAATGATGTACCCGGGCAATTTCCTAAAATGCATTTGGGTTGAAAAGTCATGGAAGGGAAGACAATGAACACTTGTTTTTCTTAGCATTTCCTTCCTTGCTGACATACTTTTTCAAAGCCTCTAAATACTTTTCAAAGACTGGACCAAGCTTTGTTTTCCTAAGTGGGGAAGGAGAATTTCTTGTTCCCCTCTCTGTCTGTTGATGCATGATAAATGACTTCTGTCTGCTAAAACAGATGCTACTGTACATATATAGATAACATGTTCTATAACTTAGAATGGCTGTAGCCTGCCTTTCAATCTAGTTTGTTCCAAAGTCCCTTCTCTGGAATCCTCCCACAAATACGCCCTTCTATTAGAGCATAGACAAATAGGCATCTCTGAATAAACATTGGTGAGCGGTCATTTATCTGGGGAAGAGCAATGCTGGTCCCACCTTGAGCCGCCAGCTTATCTCTGTCCTTTCATTTCTGAACTTCTTGAACTAATGTATTCTCAGTACCTCCGTTTCTTCCCACACCATTTCATTGCTTTGCATCTGTAATCTAGTTTTTTTTTCTTTCATGCACTCTTCTCTCATAAATCATCAATGATTTCCTAATGGCCAAACCCATGGTCTATACTCAGTTCTTTCTTTTTGACCTCTCTGCAGCCCATAATTCCTCTGAGTACATGGGATCTATCCTCCATGAAACTTGCTCCACTCTTGGCCTCTCTGATGGTGTGGTGTTCTCTTTCTCTCTCTCTCTCTCTCCCCTTCCTCCTCCTCCTCCTTGCTCACAGGCTTCTCTTTCACTCTCCTAGGTGTAGGAGGTGTTTTCCAAGAGTCCCTGATCCTTTTGAGTAACACTCTCACCCAAAGACAATTCCAACTATATACTTTTAGCTACTACCTCTTTGCAGATGTCTTCTAAATAAATATGTCTGAGTCCTAAGATCATATTTCCACATGTTTCTTGGTCATCATTTATTACCTGGATGTCTCACTGCACCTCAAACTTAGCATAACTAAAAGCAAATTTATCTTCTCCCCTAAAACTAGGCTCCCTGTGCTTTATTTCTGTTAGAATAGTAGCACCCTGCCTGGCTATCAGTTCTGAGCCTTCAGAACTCTCTTTGAACCTGCCTCTTCACTTTGTCTCTCACATCCAGCTGGATAGAGTTCTGCCAGTTCATTCTTCCCAGTCCCACATGCTCATTCCCTCTTTACCTGTCCTATACCACCATCCCAGGGAGCGGCCTCAACTTCTCATTGGAAGCATTGGAAAAGCTCTCTAAGTGGCTTATCTGCTTTCATCTGCCCTCACCCTCCCAAGTCCATCCTGCACAAACATCCAGAACATTCCTCCTACCGCTGGCTCTGAACCAGTCACTACCAAGTTTAGAGTCCTGTAAAGCCTCAGTATTGCCTGCAGAATATAGACTAAATTTCCCATTCTGGCATTTAAATCTAACTTCCCAATGTTCTTTCCCATTACTTTCCTGGAACTATGCAATGTTTCCATTGAATACTGCCACTTGCCTTTCCTGTTTGGCCGTGAATCTTTCTAACACCCACAGGACCTATCTTCATAACTTCTGGTTGTTCAGTCTTCTGTGTGTCTGCCCATCCAGATAGTGAGTGCCTTCATCATAAAGCCTTTGATGATGATGACGATGACAAAGGTGACAATGATATGATGAGATGTTAGTCACTCCACAAACTCATAAGGGGTAAAACTTTATATACAGGATCTCATTTCATTTTCTTCCAACTAATGTTATCCGCATTTCACTGAAAACAAAACCATGGTTTAAAGAGGCTATATCCCTAGATCACATAAACTTATGACTGGCAAAATTGGGCTCAAAACTAAGGCTGTCTGACTCTAAAGTTTAGAGATTTAACCATTCTTTTCTATTGCCCTCACCTGCCTAGATGTGGTCTCTCCCTTCTGAGCTATAATTGTGCTTGATTTTAGCCTCTTTTGTGGTGAATATTACATAATATTTTTAATTTATTGTTCATGTGTACACATCTACTGTATTCACTCAGCAAACATTTATTAAGCATTTATTTCTTACTAAGCCCTTTGCTAAGAATTGGAGACAGAAAAAGAAATGAAATGAGAGTCTTTTCCTTCAAGGAACTCACAGCCTAATTGAGGGTGGTAAACAACAAGTAAACTGGATTTAGAATATAATACAGTGTGATAATTTTTTATTTACTTATTTGAGGGACAAGGTCTTGCTCTGTCACACAGGCTGAAGGGCAGTGGCACAATCATAGCTCACTGCAGCCTCAAACTCCTGGGCTCAAACAATCCTTCCGCCTCAGCATCCTGAACAGCTAGGACTACAGGCACAAGCCACTATGCCCAGTTAAATTTTAAAGTGTTGTAGAGATGGTATCTCATTATGTTGTCCAGGCTGGTCTCAAACTCCTGGCCTCAAGCCATCCTCTTGCCTCAGTTTTCCAAAGTGCTGGGATTACAGGCATGAGCCACCGCACTCAGCACAGTGTGATAATTTTAATATCAATATTTCTAAATGTTCTGAGTGTAGAGATAGGGTGCTTAATGCTGCTACCATGGGATTGTAAAGACAAGGCTATTACATTTTTCATCCTTTAGGTATAATTGCCTTTATTCACACTGCCTTAGAAAGACCCTGGCATCAATCAGTTGGGAAATGGAGAGGCGTTATATGTATGTAATAACGTTACATTCACTTTTATACATTTCACAGAAAGAATAATAATAGCCAATATTTAATATACTTGCTTACTACATCTCAAGCACTGTTCTAAGCACTTTACCTATAGTAACTCATTAGTCTTTACAACAGTCTTTAAGGAAGGTGATATTGATACCCCTGTTTTATAGAGGAAGCAACTAAAGCACAGGCTTTAAATCTGTGCTCTAAGATGCGTCCTAGTAAGTAGCAAAGGTAGGTGGCTTGGATCTAGAGGCCATATGCTTAACCACCTTCCTCTCTTGTGTCTCAGTTCTGCTTCTTTAGTATTTAATAAAATAAGGTAGCAATATGTTTTCTTTTGTAATTCTTTCCTTCTCCTTTGTCCCCTTTCTTCCTCTCCTTCACAGTCTCCCTGTTTCTGCAGTCATGTGTTGACTACCTATTCTGTGCAGGGTGTTGGGGACACAAAGGCAAATATAACAACAACAGCAGCAAAAGACATACTTAGAAAATTAAGGGAACACTGAGGAGAGAGATGTCCAAACAGGATGGAGAGAGGAGGTCAAAGAAGCCCTCCTGGAAGAGATGATCTTGACCTTAGTTTTGAAGAGTGAATAGGAATCAACTGCTAGGACACAGCAAGGCTTAGGGGGAAAAACATAGGCTGCGGAATCAGATCCAAGTTCATTCAAATCAAGTTCTGTGTGACCTTGGGCAAGTTAATTAAAATCTTCCAGATGCAAATCTCTCATATGTAGAACAGGCATTATAATACCTACCTTTTGGCCAGGTGCAGTGGCTTACACCTGTAATCCCAGCATTTTGGGAGGCCAAGGTGGGTCAGTCACCTGAGGTCAGGAGTTCAAGACCAGCCTGACCAACATACTGAAACCCTGTCTCTACCAAAAATACAAAAATTAGCCGGGTGTGGTGGTACCTGCCTGTAGTACCAGCTACTTGGGAGGCTGAGGAAGGAGAATCGCTTTAATTCGGGAGGCAGAGGTTGCAGTGAGCCGAGATCATGCCACTGCACTCAAGCCTGGGTGACAGAGTGAGACCCTGTCTCAAAATAATAATAATAATACCTACCTTTTAAGGCTGTTGTTAGAATAAGAATGATGACTTATGGAAAGCATCCTGCACGGTACCTGCCACAAAGCAGACTTTATGTGCTGGCTGTTATGATGATTGTTTATAATCTCAGTAATAAAAAGTGAAATAGAACCACTAAATAATAAAGTTAAATAGAGCATTAAAGTTATTATGTAGATAAGGAAATGGAAACCCAGAGAGAAGCCAGTGTCACACAGGCTGAGTGGCACTTGGAACTGGAATCCAGATCCTCTGAAAGTTCTACTTTTTTCTTCACCTATCTGACATTCCAAACTCCTTTGTCTACAAGTCAACTCACCTCATCCCCCAGCTTAATGAAGTAGTTCTCAAACTTTCCAATTGTTTATACTCCATCTTCGGGATATTTGTCATGTTCTTATATTGACATTCTCTTTTGCTATTACTTAGTTGTTTTTTTTTTTTTCAAATAAACTCATTTTTACTAAAAGTACTTTAAATGAAATTTTAGCCTGGGCAACATGGAGAAACCCAATCCGTACCAAAAATTAAAAAAAAAAAAAAAAAAAAAGCTAGGCATGGTGGTGTGTGCCTCTGTTTCCAGCTACTTGGGAGACTGAGATGGGAGGATTGCTTAAGCCCAGGAGGTGAAGGCTGCAGTGAGCCATGATCACACCACTGCACTCCAGCCTGGGTAGCAGAATAAGACCCTCTCTCAAAAATAAATAATAAATAAAATGAAACTTGTGTATCATTATCATAAATGGAAAACCAAAAATATCACCTGTGAAATCATAGGTTTGTGGTATAATACAGTTCTTCAAAGACATCTTAAAATAAACATTGAACTATTAAAATAAAAGGTGTTCCATCAAAAATTATCTCCACTGCCCTGAGTGAAATGCATACTACATCTTAGAAAATGCTGACCTATATAGTTCTTTTCCTTTCACAGAAATTCTAGATCATGTACAAATCTATCCTAAAACCAAACTGCCCTTTTCAGTGGCTGGTTTATATTCAGAAGGCACAGAACATAAGACCCACTTACTCCCTGGCCTGCCACCAACCCAGTGTTATTCATATCAGCTACCACTGGTCCTTAGTTGAATACTGGTCTCACCTCTTTTAGCTAACTTCTTACTCCTTTGAGTTTTAGATCCCTGGCATAAAACATGTACTAGAACTTAACATGATGAAGCTCATTTGTTTGAAAACTTTAGCACCTTGTTTCCAGCAGATTCTATCACATGGACTTGGAGTTTAGAGTTGGAATAACCTAGATCAGTCCCTACCTAAAAGGGACCACTGTTGACAAATGCAACCTTCCAAATGGTTCCATTCCAGGTGGCTGCCAGCAGGCCTGGTACATGGCGTGTACCAGTCAATGCCTGAACCAATTGAGGCACAGGTGCTTCTGGCTGTAACTACTGCCACTAGGTGGGCATAAATGGCAATTGCACCATTCTGACCTGTCAACTAGGTCACGAGCCCTGGATCCAGCACTTTCCGTTAGAGGCAGTGGCCTTGCTCTCTAATTCTCTGACACCCTCTGTTTCCCCTCCCGCCTAGTCGTCCTCTGGGTAAGTTAGCACTGGGGATGTTTGCATACCCAGCACTTAGCTAATTGATATTCTGTCACAATCTGCTCAACAAATGTTAGGCTTTTTTGTACTTTGTTAGAATTTAGTGACACTTAGGTTATATTTTTAGCCAGGTTGGAGAGGGAAAAGGAGGAGTTACTTTAGCAGGCAGGAAATGTATTGCCAGGTCTTTCTTGCATGGCATTCTCCTAAGCATCTGTGAATACCTTTAACACATGGTATTCAGGACCTGATCTGATCTGATTTTATCAGCATATATCCTGGGCAAAGCCAATGTGAGGATGAAGAACCTTTTGTGCTTCTTCATGTTCTGTATCATTACCCTTTATTGTTAGTGCTCTTGTCTCATTCTAAAGAGGCCAGCCTTGCTCAGCCATGGTAGACACCTGTGTGGGAGTTACATTGCAAAGTCTGATGCACCACTGGAAGTAAAGAAGGTGGCAGGTCTGCCTTAGAACTTTGTAATGAGGGTCTCCCCCCGCCACCATCAGGAAGAAGTACACCTTATTCATATGTTTAAATGTCAGAATGTTCTTGCTGATCAAGAGAAAAATTAAACCCTGGCAGAATCACTATCCTCAAGGACTGCTAGGAACACCAAGAATTACACACAGAATTTTTTTTTTTTTTTTTTGAGACAGAGTCTTGCTCTGCTGCCCAGGATGAAGTGCAGTAGTGTGATCTCAGCTCACTGCAAACTCCACCTCCTGGGCTCAAGTAATTATCTCACCTCAGCCTCCTGAGCAGCTGGGATTACAGGCGTATGCCATCACACTTAGCTAATTTTTGTATTTTTAGTAGAGATGGGGTTTCACCATGTTGGCCAGGCTGCTCTCGAATTCTTGACCTCAGGTGATCCACCTGCCTTGGCCTTTCAAAGTGCTGGGATTACAGGTGTGAGTCATCATGCCTGGCCTACGAATTACCAATACTTCTATCTGAAGGGCCTGGGACTTCCTGATGAAAATGAAAATAGGATACCATTTTTATAGCAGCCTATTAGACAACAAAAATAGAATATCATTAAAATTGGAGACTGCATTTCATGTCTGTCTCAGGAAACACTAACTAATAGGAGCAATTGTCACCCTGAAAAGTTTGTGGTGATGTGGTGCAGTGGATAGAGCCTAGACTGCAAACAGAAAAACATGGGGTATCTATTTCCATCAAGCTGCTATTAACCTCTGATTTTACCCAGTTCTATTGGATTTATAATATTTTGTTCTTATGCAGGGAGGCTGGGAGAATGCTGTCAGACAGTTTGTACAGCCAACAAAGGCAGACTGTCCTTCCTAGAAAATGATGCACCTACACTGACCTATCAAAAACTCCCTTAGCACATCCCACTACCAAATATGGCACCCAAATGAATTTAGTCACCTCTCTGAAAAGAAATGGATCGAGTGAACCTTCACTAATCCAGTCAATTTAATTCCCCCTTAATGGGAATTAAGAACTCAATAATGCATGATGACATTTCTGCTTTCTAGTCTTGTATAGAAATTATTCCTCTAGCTTTAATTCATGGTTATCTCTGATAGAAGAAATGAACAATTGATCAAGTAATAGGATTGCCGTGTTGTAGGAAGTGAAGGAGTAGAAAAAACAGTGAGATGTTGGTGATAGAATAAGTAAATAATAAGCTTGAGACTCTTTGATAAGCCAGACAGGGATGCTGGGTTGGGCAGGAGAGCTATTTGTTTTGGGAATTACTTAGCTGATCATTTCAGGAGTTACATGAACCTGGGACACAGTAAACACTAAATTTCATAGAATGTCCTGGCTGGAAGAAATCTTTAATGTCATCTAGTCAAACTTCCCAAGAGATGCCTGAAAGCCTTCTATAGACTCAATTTACTAGAAAATGTTTCTGATTTTAAGCATTCTATTAACACAAAATGCCAGCAAATATTTAAAAAATAACTCCCATGTGTTACAGTTCTGATTATTACTTCATAGCCCAAAGAAAGGGACTTCACTTTTATGATCCTTTGCTTACAATGTGTGAGACCTTGGGCAAGTCACTTCACCTCTCTGGACATTAGTTTTCTTATGAACAAATAACAACTCCAGCCCTGCCTTGCCTGCCTGCCACTCAGGGTAAATAATGGGCTAAAGAAGATGATATTCAACCTGACTAGCATCATGAGATCCTGTCTCAAAAAAAAAAAAAAAAAAAAAAAAAAAAAGGCCAGGGTTGGTAGTGCCTGCCTGTAGTCTCAGCTACTCAGGAGGCTGAGGTGGGAGGATTCCTTGAGCCCAGGAGATTGAGGCTGCGGTAAGCCATGATCACGCTATTGCACTCCAGCCTCGATGGCAAAGTGAGACTCTGTCTCAAAAAAAAGAAAAAAGATAATATTATTGGAAGCCTCTTGGTAACCATTAAGGTATGGTGTACATTTTTAAATACTGTATAAGAATGGGTGTGGTGGCACATGCCTGTAACCTCAGCACTTTGGGAGGCTGAGGTGGGTGGATCACTTGAGCTCAGGAGTTCAAGACCAGCCTGGGCAACATGGCAAAGCCCCATCTCCACAAAAAAATAGTAATAATAATAACAATACAAAAATAAGCCAAGCGTGGTGGTATGTACCTGTGGTACCAGCTACTCATGAGGCCAAGATGGGAGGATCACTTGACCCCTGGAGGTGATGTTGCAGTACCGATATCACACCACTGCACTGTACTCCAGTTAGGATGATGGGAGTAAAACCCTGTCTCAAAAAATAAATAAATAAATAAAATTTAAATTAAATACTGTATAAAAGTATTGCTCTTAGTGCCTACATTCCATAACCAGAGACATCCCACATGCTATGAAAGAGTAGCAATGGTTCATGTTTCTTTTTCCTTTTTTGAGACAGGGTTTCATTCTGTTGCCCAGGCTGGAGCAGTGACAATCATAGCTCACTACAGCCTCAACCCCCTGGGCTCAAGTAATACTCCCACCTCAGCTGTCAGAGTAGCTGGGACTATAGGCGTGCACCACCACACCCAGCAAATTTATTTATTTATTTTTTATTTTTTTGTAGAAATCGAGGTCTCATGATATTGCCCAAGCTGGTCTCAAACTCCTGAGCCCAAGTGATCCACTAGCCTTGGCCTCCCAAAGTGCTGGGATTACAGGCATGAGCCACTGTGCCCAGCCTCATGTTTCTCCATTCTACTAAGAGGTTCCTCCCCTTTGCCATAATTCTTCCCCAGAGTTAGCCACAGATGGGTCACTATAAGAGCATTCTTCAAGGGGTCCTGTGTTTTTTCACAAAAAACAAGGAATGGGCTTGTGTGGCCACACTGTCTGCTGGGGTTAACAATCAGCAGATGGGAGGCTTTCAGCAGGAACAGCTGCAGGCCTCTTGCTTTTCCCCACATCTTCAACTACCGAGGCCACTTGCTCGCTAGGACTCCATCGGCATGGGTGAGCCCTAAGCATGGCAACAGGCAGCCACACAGAGGATTCTCATAGTCCCTTATAAAGGCACACATTGTTGTTCATCCTAATAGGCATTTAGTAAGTATTTATTATGACTCTGGTTCTGTGCTAGCCACTGGGGATAAGAGATGAGTCAGATGTGCTGCCTGCCCCTGAGACCTCACAGTTTAGTGGGAGAAAACAGACTCGTGAGTGTTATACATAGGATGTGTTAGGATCAGAGCCTGTAGTGTCTGAGCATAGCTGATGGATCACTGAAATCCGTCTGAGGACTCAGGCTCAGGGGAGGCTTCTCAGAAAAGATGAGATTTGAACTGGACTTTAACAGGGACATTTCAGACAGAGGGAGCTGCAAGTACAAAGGCACAGAGAAGTGAAAGGACATCTTGGGTCTGGGCACAGTAACAGGGAGGTTGGAGTGTATGTTACACATCAGGGAGTGGAAGAACTGAAACAGAAGTAGTTGGAGTCCAAGGAGCCTGGCCTTTATATGTCATGGCAGCCACAGAAGGGTTTTAGGGAGGAGAGTGCAATGGGCAGGTACACCTCTTAGAGCAGTGGCAGTATGAGGGTTGAATGGAAAGAGATGAGAAATGAACTGGGGTATTGAAGTGAGGGACCGATTCTAGAGAGATTTAGAAGGTAGAATTGATTGATTTTCTTATTAGAAATTCTAAGAGCTTCTGGGACAGGAAATTAAAAGAGAAAGAAGGAAGACTGAAAACTTAGTGAACGCCCATGGGTAAGATGACAAGATACCAAGAAAGAAAAAAATAAAAAATAAAAAGATGACAAGATACCTTATATCAAGCAAATCAGACCTTGATTTCACCTTCTGGACTGTCTGGCCAAGATGGCCTATGTAATGTTTGTGGACAATAGATCAAAAACTTTTTATTGCAATTTTATAATTTTTTTTTTACAGCTACAGAGTTGGATTCAGCAGATCTGACCAGCTAGGCCAGTGTTCCCTTCCTCCTCTCCTCCTGCCCCCACCCTCATGTCTTAGCCTCAAAACAAATTACTTTGTCAAGGAAGAAGCCTTCCCAAGATAGAGGAAGGTTAAGGATTAAGAAACCACTGTGCTGAGGTCTCCATATTAAGTCCTGTCTACATCCATGCATTACCACTAAAAGCTGTATCACACAGAATGCTCTGCTGCCTGTAGCATACAATTACACACCAAACATAGGGACAGATTACCACAAGAATTGGTATTTGAGCTGAGTCTTGAAGGAAAACAAAGAAAAATAAGCACATTAAAATAGTATCCTCCCTGGTATAGCCCTTTTCTTTTTTTTTTTTTTTTTAAGGGGTTTCACCATGTTGGCCAGGCTGGTCTTGAACTCCTGACGTCAGGTGATCCACCCACCTTGGCCTCCCAAAGTGCTAGGATTACAGGCGTGGGCCACCGTGCCCGGCCGTTATAGCCCTTTTCTAGAAGTACACCTAGAATGCTCTAGAGCAGCACTCTGCAACAGAATGTTCTGCAGTGATAGAAATTGTCTTCTGTATTATCCCATATGGTAGCCGCTAGTCACACATGGCTATTGAAGCACTTGAAATGTGGCTAATGCAACTAAGGGACTGATTTTTAAAATTTTTATTTTGCTTTAATTTAAATGCAAATAGCCATATTGCAGCTAGTGGCTACCATATTGGACAGCACAGCTCTGGAGTCCACTTAGCATGTCCAGATTCTGTTTCACATGGTCCTTCCTTGCTTCATTTCCCTTTTTGACATGCTCATTGGCTACCTTCCAGCTTCCAACATCAGCTCTGTTTCCTGGTTATTTATTTATTTATTGAGACAGAGTCTCGCTCTGTCACCCAGAGCGACAGAGGAGCCTTGGGAGGCTGGAGTGCCGTGGCACAATCCCGGCTCACTGCAACCTCCAACTCCCAGGTTCAAGCAATTCTCCTATGTCAGCCTCCCAAGTAGCTGGGACCACAGGCATGTGCCACCATGCCTGGCTGATTTTTGTATTTTTAATGGAGATGGGATTTCACCATGTTGGCCAGACTGGTCTTGAACTCCTGACCTCAAGTGATCCTCCCACCTTGGCCTCCAGAAATGTGAGCCACCACACCCAACCTGTTTCCTGACTATTGATTTCCTCTCTGTCATCAAGGCAGAACCCTGAACCACCTTCCATTTGACTCAGCCTTGGCACCTCCCAACCTTTGCTGGTGTGTGGGTCTAGGTAATATATCCTCACTGGATCCTGTTTCCACACTTTTGGTCCTTCAGTAGGCCATATTCACTCCTCCCTTCTTTTCCTGGCTACCAGAACCAACCAGTTAGTAACCTGGGATATTCTCTGATGTTTTCCCTCCCTGTCAACTTGAGTTAGAGAATGGAACAGTTGGGATGGAGTTGTATGTACTGGGGCTGTGTGTGTGTGTATATAACTGGTTACATGAATACTTTGATAGGAGGTCTCTGGTAGTAGGTGAAGTGGTCCATCCCCAGAGATCTTTGCTGTCTGGCACTTTTAACTTTGATTCATTTAAAAGACCAATATTAATAGACTGAGTACATTTGTGGGTGGAAAAGATGGATTCAGAATCCAAGAAATGAAACATTTCTTGACAAGCCAAACACTAGACCAGATTTAACTTGATTATATGTAACAATGATCAATTTCCGATCCTGTATTTCGGTCTAAATGGCTAACTGCCAAGGTAGCATATATGGTTTAGAAGACTTGGTGGCTTTAGCTGATTATGAATCGTGGCGGGTAACAAGATAATAAACTCTTAAAAAGAACCAATAGAATAGCATCCAACAAGAGTGATAGGCCTACTCACTTTCCCACTGATTAGACCACTCTTGGATCACTGTTTCACGCTCTGAGCACCTCTCTTTAAAACAAAAACAAAACTCAGGAGTAAAAAAAAAAAAAAATGGTCACCTCAAACAACTAAGGGGACTGACCATGATGGTGAAGGGACTGGTGACATGCCATACAAGGACCTGGGAGAAGTGAGCCTTAGGAGAGCAGACCACAGGGACGGTCACTGTCTTCTGTCTCCAAAGGGCAGTTACAGAGCACTCCAGAGGACAGAGCAAAAATAAACAAGTGAAAATTTGAGCAGATTTCAGCTCAGTACAAGGAAATTGTTTCCAATTGTCAGAACTGTGACTTCTGGCCATCTAACCTGCTGAGGCAGAGTTTAGTGGAGACCCTGGAGGAACGATGTCAAACATGCCCCTAAGCCAGTCTGCTCAAATATTGATTGTCTCCCCAGTGATTGATAGCTAATTCAAAGTGTGTAGGCCCTGTACTTGCTGACCCCGTTTAGCTTACAGGTTCTATATTAAGTGTCAGACTCTTCTCATTCCAGCTCAGCATTCCAATTAAATAACCTTGGCTCCTTGCATGTGGGAAACAGGTTTCAAGCACAGAACCCCTAGCACCAAGCAGAATGGCAACATAATTTTAGCTCCTGAGCAAAACGAGTCTCACAATAGCGTCAGTACAGTGTGCACATTAACATTTGAATATGCTGTATAATAAGCATGCTAATTACTCTGAGAAGAATACTTAAAGAATAAAATAAGCTGTGATCATTAGAGGAGAAAGGGGTTAGCAATTTATGGCATGGGCTGCTGCTTGATATTCAAAAGTACATGATGGCTCTCATCTCCAGTAAAAGGGAATTATTGAAATCATTAAAAATGTAATGATCGTGGCAGGTAGTGATCAGCATTTGATAGGAAATGTTTGTGGCAGAGTGTGTTTTAAAAAAACTTTCAGATTTACTACTAATAAAATGTGTCCCCATTTGGTTGTTTGGTTCCTTTGAGCAGTTAGAAATGTGAAGCCATTGTTGTAGGGCTAATCTCAGCTTTGTAGAAATGGCTGACAGTCCTCATGGAGATGAGCAGCTGAAATAGGGAGCCCTCAGGCTGGACACGGGCTTGACGATCACCTGGGGCAAACAGAAGCTGGAAAGAGAAGCTGGAACCACACTTCTTGATGACCTAGACCAGTGGTTTTCAGTCTAGTTGCATACCTCTTGGGGATCTTAATACTCTTTCAGCAGGTTCATTAGGTCAAAATTATTTTCATAATATTATTAAGATGTTGTACGACTTGTTCACAGTGTTGAAAGACTACATATTATATAATTATATTTACATGAAATGTCTACAAAAATTAGCTGGGTGTGGTGGTGCATGCCTGTGGTTGCAGCTACTCAGGAGGTTGAGGTGGGAGGATCACCTGAGCCCAGAAGGCAGAGGTTGCAGTGAGCCGAATTTGCTCCACTGCACTCCAGCCTGGGTGGCAGAGCCAAATCCAGAAAGAAAAGAAAGAGAAAAGAAAGAAAGGAGCAGAGAGAGAGAAATAAAGGAAGGGAGAGAGAGAGGAGGAAGGGAAGAAGGGAGGAAGGGAGGAAGGGGAAGGAAAAGGAAAGGGGAAGGGGAAGGGGAAGGGGAAGGGAAGGGAAGGATAGGTAAACCCATAGAGATAGAAAGCAGATAGTAGCTGTTAGGGACTGGGGGAGGCCAGAATGGGGAGTGCCAGCTTAATGGGTACAGGATTTCCTTTTTTGATGAAAATGTTCTGCAACTAGCTAGCAGTGGCATTTGTATGGCACTGTGAATGTCCTAATGCCATTGAATTATATACTTCAAAATGGTGACTGTTACATGAATTTTACCACGCACACACACACACAAAAGGGAATATCACATATTGTAGTGCATGGGAGATTCTTCCCATCCAGAATGGAAGCTTCTTGAGGGTCTTCTAATCTTGGAAGTTCTCTTTGTTATGTGCTGTTTGAAACCAGCACATGGAAGTTCTCCTCTTTACCACAATTCTTTCAGTAGCTACAAATTTTTTTCCCATTTATTTATTTTATTGCATTTTAGGTTTTGGGGTACATGTGAAGACCATGCAAGATTGTTGCATAGGTACACACGTGGCAGTGTGATTTGCTGCCTTCCTCCCCATCACCTACATCTGGCATCTCTCCCCTTGCTATCTCTCCCCAGCTCCCCACCCCCCACCGTCCCTCCCCGATTTCCCCCCAACTGATCCCAGTGTGTAGTGCTCCCCTCCCTGTGTCCATGTGTTCTCATTGTTCAACACCCGCCTATGAGTGAGAACATGCGGTGTTTGATCTTCTGCTCTTCTGTCAGTTTGCTGAGAATGATGGTTTCCAGGTTCATCCATGTCCCAGCTACAATTCTTAAAGTAATGAAGCATTTTCCCTAGTCCCCCAACACGCTAGGTATTTTAAATCCACTTCTTTTAACTCTGCCTATGTTAGTTTCTCTGAAACAGCTTTTCTGTCAACCTGAAAAGCTACTACCTGTCCTTTGAAACCCATCTAAAATGACTCCCTCTGCAAAATCTTCCTGGGCCACTACATACCCCAGGAATTTGTCCCTTCTGCCTCTCTGGATTTCTACAGTACTTTGGTCCTATTCCTTTTAACGTAGTCCTAATACAAGACATTATCACATTGAATCACATTAGAATATATCACTTTTTGTTAATGTCTGTCTCCCTCAAGGTGACTTGTAAGAGTAGTATTTTCTTTTTTTGAGATGGAGTTTCGCTCTTGTTACCCAGGCTGGAGTGCAATGGCAGGATCTCGGCTCACTGCAACCTCCACCTCCTGGGTTCAGGCAATTCTCATGCCTCAGCCTCCTGAGTATCTGGGATTACAGGCACGCGCCACCACGCCCAGCTAATTTTTTGTATTTTTAGTAGAGACGGGGTTTCACCATGTTGACCAGGATGGTCTCGATCTTTTGACCTCGTGATCCACCCGCCTCGGCCTCCCAAAGTGCAGGGATTACAGGCGTGAGCCACGGCGCCCGGCCCAAGAGTAGTATTTTCTTATCCCTAAAGCATAGTGCACACACATACACAAACACATGCCTACTACAAATGTGCTCATTAATAACTATACGTTAGGTACTTTTTAGAAGCCTTAGAAACATTGACTCACTTAATCCACATAACCTTGTATACATTTTATTGATGACTCAAGAGAGGAAATAAAAACTTTCAGGTTGTAAAGTCATGTTAAAACAGCAAATCCATGTGATAGCAAAACCAAACTTGGCACATGGTTGTTGCACATGGTTGCCGCCTGTTTCCTCTCACAAAAGAAAAAAGATGGCTAATAATATTAAATAAATGAAAGAGACTTTATCACTTAAGTGACATTAGAAAGATGTTTCCATACTTCTCAGACTTCACAGTGTTAGAGCTGAGAGGGACCTTGGGGATCTCCTGGTGCAAGTTAAAGGTAAGGCTGGGAAAATCGTGCTTCCTGTACCAGAATAATCCGGCGGAAGAAATCCTGTAGAAGAAACAGGAACCTAAAGCTTAAGGGGAGAGATCTGGAGGAGGAAAAGAAGACAAGAGAGTGAAGGCATTCACAAGGAGAGAAAGGGTAGTTAAGACAATTATTCAGATAGCACCTGAGAAATCCCTACTCAGAGGAAAGGCCCAAGGATGACTAGAGAACTAGGAGATGCCCAGTGCACATTCTCTTTTCTTTTCTTGTTTTCTTTGAGACGGAGTCTCACTCTGTAGCCCAGGCTGGAGTTGCAGTGGCATGATCTCAGCTCTACATAACCTCCCCCTCCCAGGTTCAAGCGATTCTTCTTGTCTCAGCCTCTCAAGTAGCTGGGATTATAGGCATCTGCTACCACGCCTGGCTAATTTTTTTGTATTTTTAGTAGAGACAACATTTCACTATGTTGGCCAGGCTGGTCTCGAACTCCTGACCTTGTGATCCGCCCGCCTCGGCCTCCCAAAGTGCTGGGATTACAGGCGTGAGCCACCGACTGGGCCCACCCAGTGCACATTCTCAACAGGGATACACAGAGTTTCAGAATCCAAGAGTACTTCAAGCCTTAACAACAAAAATCAACTGAAGTCCTTTGTTCCACCTCACCCTGATAGAACTCCCCATTTTAGCAGCCTAGAATGCCTAATTTATAGAGATATTTTTATTTTATTGTATTCAGGATTTTAAAATGTTTTTTGAAATAGTAATATGTTTATATGGTTCGAAAAGTATTTTTAAGTATAAAAGGTAGGCCGGGCGTGGTGGCTCATGCTTGTAATCCCAGCACTTTGGGAGGCCGAGGCGGGTGGATTACCTGAGGTCAGCAGTTCAAGACCAACCTGGCCAACATGGTGAAACCCTGTCTCTATAA
>NW_016107366.1:8066631-8073611 GCF_001604975.1 Cebus imitator | reverse complement strand
AAAAAAAAAAAAAAAAAAAAAAAAAAAAAAAAAAAAAAAAAAAAAAAAAAAAAAAAAAAAAAAAAAAAAAAAAAAAAAAAAGGAATAAAAAAATAAGTATAAAAAGGTATGCACTAAAAAGTTTCAACTACTGCCAACTTTTTTAGCTGTTATTTCTAATATTCACTCCATATTTATAAACACACGTTTCTGTTATTTCTTGATTTTTCCATTTTAGACATTATCTATTGACTTTCTACTCTTAGAAGACTCTCATTTCACTCTCTCCTGCCATCCCTACTTACCAGTTGAGCACCAGCAAATTGGAAAGCAAGTGACCCATCTAAAAGGGAGGCAGCTACTACTCAGCAGGTGATTGCCAGGGAATGCAGCTCCATGTTGGCAGATCGGTCAGTTAAAATACATTGATTTGTTGTTTTTGTTTTTCTTAACCCATCCTTGCTCAAAGAAATAAAATGCATTCATTTGTAAGTAACTAAAACATAACCAAAAGACTGACCTTCAACAAAAGTTGACACTAAAAGTCCAGGGTAATTCAGGCTCCAGGCTTGGTTTGATTTAGCAGATCACCAATGTCATTAAAGTTGACTTTGATGTGAGATGGCTGCCAACAATTCCCAGAGCTACATAAGTCCTTGTCCATATCCAGATAGACAAAGGTCATTTCTAGAAACCTCTCTCTCGGGAGCCCCTAGAGAATCTCTGTTCATCTAAACTGAGTCATATGCCTACGGTGGCTATGTGGGGCCTTGCCCAGTACCCCTTTTCCTGCAGATACACCCACCCTTCCACTGCAGGGGATATTCCTGCTCTCAGCCTCAGGAAACCATTTCATGTTCTCCTAGGGTGCAGCCTGAGGCCAGTGACAGGCTGATGGGGGAATACACTTCAACTTAGGACAACTCTGAAGGGCTATCCCAGCTCCTGACCTCCTAGTGGGACCTGATAAAGCTTCATTGTAACTATCCAGCAACTATTTTGCTGGTCAGCTTCTTTCTACACCCAACCCTGTGGTCTTCATTTCCCCACAGCTGTATGTCCTGAGAACACTTTTCAATAAGCAATCTGCATGCCATGCACAGTAGTGCTGCCTATACTAGGTACAGATGCAATCCTGTACCAGCTACTCAGGAGGCTGAGGTGGAAGGATTGCTTGAGCCCAGGCATTCAAGTCCAGCCTGGGCAACACAACAAGATCCTATCTCAATATTTTTTAAAAAAATGAAATAAGAAAAAATAACACTGTCTCAATATTTTAAAAAATGAAATAAGAAAAAATAAAAATAAAAACCTTTCTGCATGCACCTTCCCATCTTAAATTCTGTTTCTGAGGAACTCAACCTAAGACAGTGCTCACTTCTGAATCAATAAGTGTAACATGATGTGGGACTATGCTGATAAATTAGGATTAATTGCACACTGCATCCTAGAGTTGGAATCAACCTCTGTTGCTTAGAAATTAGCATTATAGTCTAGCATGTCACAGCTGGAAGAGTTTCAGAGATCATGCAGTCCCTCTCCTTTAGTTGACAGAAGACACGGAGAGAGAATGGAACCCACCTAAGTTACACAGTTAAACCAGGACCCAGCCCAGATGTCTTCATTCCAGAGCAGAGTTCTTTCCACTGTAACCCATTTCCCATTTTTGGTCATTAAGCAGAAACGGCAATCCATCTGCCTCAAAGTGACAGAACTGCCTGGCTAATGAACCTCAACATTCTCACAAATAGGTGGTAGCCAATCTCTGCACCCCATTCCTTTCAGCAGCCTAGAATGCCTAATTTATAGAGATGTTTTTTATTCTGTTCAGGTTTCAAAAATATTTTTTGAAATAATATGTTCATATGTTTCAAAAAGTATTTTTAAGTATAAAAAGTTATGCACTAAAAAGTTTCACTCCTACTTCTTCCCCATCCCACCTACTCCGCTCCCACAGGTGACTTTTCTTAATTCAGTTTTTATGAACCATAACAAGAACTTTGAAGTCAATTGTTCTGATTACCAAACAGTCTGGAGGAGTGGAGATACTGAGATGTAGAGAGCCTCAGTGAATGAAAAAAGGAAATACTGACCAAGTCCAAATTCAGTGTTCTTTCCATAATATCACTACGCTTTTAAAAAAGACCTGAGGTTTGTGGTGAGAGCTTGGATACCAGAAGTAGGATGAAAGGTATAAATTAGCCTGGAAGGCAGGCTGAGCTATTGAGCCAGGGTCCTTAAATTCCCTGACTGGACAGAGCCTGCAGAGGGGCTGATTGGCCCAAGCTGTGAAGAGAAGAGGAACTCAACAGGCGGGTGTCTGCATTGAAATAGGACTTGATTCCTCCTGCATCTTTATGTAATGCAGCTAGTCTGTCACAAAGCCTTGTCAATTCTTCTTATGAAATATTTACGCTATTTGTCCCTCATTCTCTCTTCTCACAACAAAAAACATACTCTAGACTTCAGCCACTTCATACATGGGTTATTGCAACAGGCTTTTTTTTTTTTTTTTGAGAGGAAGTCCCACTCTGTTGCCCAGACTGGAGTGAAGTGGCACTATCTCAGCTCACTGCAACTTCCACCTCCCAGGTTCAAGCAATTCTCCTGCCTCAGCCTCCTGAGTAGCTGGGATTACGGGCATGTGCTACCATGACCAGCTAATTCTTATATTTTTAATAGAGATGACAGGGTTTCACCACGTTGGCCAGGCTAGTCTCAAACTCCTGACTTCAAGTGATCTGCCCATCTCAGCCTCCCAAAGTGCTGGGATTACAGGCATTGAGCCACTGCGCCCAGCCGCCACAAGCTTTTAATTGGTCTTCTGGTACAGAAATAGCTTTAACCTAAATGAGCATGTATTGTATCCAGTTTCCATTTATAGCTTATGTGTAAATTATGCTGGTCCTTTAAAAAGCCTAGTTCTTTCAACTTCCAACTCCATGTAGTGACAACAACTCCATTAGCATGTTAGTTAAAAGGGCCAAAGAAGGCTTGCTGCAGCTCAGAAACAAGGCTGATCACCAGAAAGATGAGACTTGCTCAGCAAATAGATAAACAAATTGTGGTGGCCAGGCGCGGTGACTCACGCCTGTAATCCCAGCACTTTGGGAGGTCAAGGTGGGCAGATGACCTGAGGTCAGGAGTTCGAGACCAGCCTGGACAAAATGGCAAAACCCCTACTAAAAATACAAAAAAAGAAAAAATAGCTGGGTGTGGTGGCACACGCCTGTAATCCCAGCTACTCAGAAGCCTGAGGCAGGAGAATTGCTTGAACCCAGGAGACAGAGGTTGCAGTGAGCCAAGATCGCATCTCCGCACTCCAGCCTGGGTGACAAGAGCAAAACTCTGTCTCAAAAAGTAAAAATAAAAAATTGTGGTATATTCATACACAGGAATACTAATCAGTAAAAGGAAATGAGGCCAGGCACAGTGGCTCCCACCTGTAATCATGTGGTTTGGGATTGAGGTGGGAGGATCACTTGAGGCCAGTAGTTTGAGACCAACCTGGACAACATGGTGGGACCCTGTCACTACAAAAAATAAAAGAAGTGAGAGAGAGGGAAAGAGAGGGAGGGAGGGGAGGAAGGAAGGAACGAAGGAAGGAACGAAGGAAGGAACGAAGGAAGGAAGGAACCTACTAATGCACCCAAAAACCCAGATAAATCTCAAAACATCATGTTGAGTAAAAGAAGTCAGATATAAGAGAATACATGCAGTATGATTCCATTCATATGAAGTTCAAGAACAGGTAAAAATGATCTATAGGGGGCCAGATGCAGTGGTTCACACCTGTAATCCCAGGACTTTGGGAAGCTGAGATGGGAGGATCGCCTGAGGTTAGCAGTTCGAGACCAGCCTGCCAACATGCTGAAACCCTGTTTCTAATCAAAAAAGCCAATTATGGTAGCAGGCGTCTGTAATCCCAGCTACTTGGGAGGCTGAAGCAGGAGAACTGCTTGAACCCGGGAAGCAGAGGTTGCAGTGAGCCAAGATTTCACCACTGCACTCCAGCCTGAGTGACAGAGCGAGACCCTGTCTCACATAATACTAATACTAATAATAATAACCTATAGGGATATAATTTAGAATAAGGGTTGCCTCTGATAGGCATTGGAAGGAACACAGGGGGATGCTTTAGCAGTACTGTCTATCTTGACTGAGGGCTTGGTTATACAGGTGTATACTTTTGTCAAAACTCATCAACTGTATGCTTGAGATCTGTGCATTTTACCGTAATTATTCCCCAATGAGAGGGGAGAAAGAAAGAGTCCAAGTACAGTGGCTCATACCTGTAATCCCAACACTTTGGGAGGCCAAGGTAGGAGGGTTGCTTGAGCCCAGAAGTTCAAGACCAGCCTGGGCAACATAGGGAGACCCCTATCTCTACAAAATAATAACAATAATAATAATAAAATTGGCCAGGCGTGGTGGCATGCACCTGTTCCAGCCACTTGAGAGGCTGAGGTGGGAGGACTGCCTGAGCCCAAGAGCTCAAGGTTGCAGTGAGCTATGATCACACCACTTTACTCCAGGCTGGGCCACAGAGTGAGGCCCTGTCTCAAAAAAAATTTTTTAAAAGGCTGGGTGCAGTGGCTCACACCTATAATCCCAGCATTTTGGGAGACTGAGGCAGGTGGATCACTTGAGGACAGGAGTTCGAGACCAGCCTGACCAATAGGGTGAAACCCTGTCTCTACTAAAATTACCAAAATTAGCCATAGAGGCGGGCACCTGTAGTCCTAGCTACTCGGGAGGCTGAGACAGGAGAATTGCTTGAACCCAGGTGGCAGAGGTTGCAGTGAGCTGAGATTGTGCCACTGCACTCCAGCCTAGGTGACAGAGCGAGACTCCATCTCAAAATAATAATAAAAATAATAATTTTTTTTAAAAAAGCCCAGATGTCAGTAAAAAACAGCAGCTTCCTAGTAGTCTTCTATTGTCTCTCAATTCCTTACTTAAAACATCTGAAGATAATGGAAAATTAGGAATCCCCAACACCATAAAAATCTGAAAGAAATCTGATGCCAGAATCTTGGCAGCATTTCTGTTCTCTGTTCTTCTAATGTGCACGTTGCAGCTGTATTAAGAAAAACTGACCCAATTTAGAGAACACATTATGCTTACCTGAATTTTATGAGTGGATGCCTGAGAAAAGGAAGGAATGCCTTTGGCTGCTCACACACCATCTGTCCTCTGCCCCTCTGAGACCTTAGCCTGATGGGAACAGATCGCTAAGGAGGCAGAGCACCTTTTCCCATCGCCTACACCCGAGGTCAGGACTCTCCTCTGCCAGCTTGCTTGCTTTTTCAACTTAAATCTCATTTGCTTCTGAGTAATACATGGGCAGAGTTTTAAATGTCAGAACTACTCCAAAGTCTGGGCCAGGTGCGGTGGCTCACACCTGTAATCCCAGCACTTTGGGAGCTGAGGCGGGTGGATCACTCGAGGTCAGGAGTTCAAGACCAGCCTGGCCATCATGGTGAAACCCCACCTCTACTAAAAATACAAAAATTAGCCAGGCATGATGGCGCATGCCTGTAATCCCAGCTACTGGTGAGACTGAGGTGGGATTGCTTGAGCCCAGGAAGCAGAGGTTGCAGTGAGCTCAGACTGTGCCACTGCACTCCAGCTTGAGTGACAGAGAAAGACTCCATCTCAAAAAAAAAAAAAAAAAGTCTGTTACCCAAAACAACAGGCCCCTGCCTCAGCCTTTCCCACCTCACTTGTCATTCTCCACAGACAGTGCTCCAGAGACTGTTCTTTTAGCGATTGCTTCTGGTGTTTACTTCCTTTTATATAAATACTATGACTGTATTACCCTTTATAAAAATTTGACATTATTGACTTCATACTATGAAAAATAAGACTATTTCTCTTCATCCTTACTCTCACTCACTTTTGACTCCCCTCCTTTCGGCAGTGGTTACTTATGTTAATGTGACTGCATGTAGTGTTTACAGGTGATTTTAAGACCTACCCATAACATACTATATCTCTTTGTACAACTTTTCACTTTTCCTGGCATTAAGCATAACCTTTTTGTCTTCCTTTGGCCTAATTTGCTACATTTGTCAGAGCTGTAAAACTCCTCTCTCTTCTCAGTGTGGCTTACACAGGCGAGATCCTTGATATTTCCTGACATCCCCCCAACACCCCACCTCTGGTCACCCCGAGAACCTCTGTCCTCTGGTTCCCATCTGTACGAAATTCTTCTCCAGGCCAGCTGTACAGCTACCATTGTGGGAATGTATTCTCCAGGAGCTTCCTGAAAAAGGGTACATGGAGGGTCAATATTCTGACACCCTGAAGGTATGAAAATGTCTTTATTCTATTCTCTCTCTTCAATGATAATTTGGCTGCAGAAGTTCTAAGATGATAACTTTCTTCACAATTTGGAAGAAGATGTCAGTTGCTGTACTGTCTTCTAGTTTCCAATGTTCTATTGAGAAGGCTCATGCCATTTTGAATTCTAGTCCTTGGATTATGACTTTTCCTCCCGCTCTTAAAACACTTTTAGGATCTCTAGTTTTCCATAACTTCATTATGATAGGTCTTGGTGGGCCATTTCAATCTGGAATCTGAAAGGAATAGCATTGTATTATTGCTTGATAATTTCATTATTTTCAGCTATGGGTACTAAAAATACTGACATTTGAGGGTTCCTCAATAAAAATGCCACCCTGCTTCCTGATCACCCTAGGGGAATCCCACTAGCCTTTAAGACCTACCAATGGACCCAGAGTTCCCACAGAAGCACTTTTTAATGCCTCTCATAAATATAAATGGATATTTAAGGACACTCATATACTCAGGAAAGATTCTACAATGAGAGCCGGAACTGTGTGTTACTAAAAAGAAATCTGGAGGCTGGGTGTGGTGGCTCACACCTGTAATCCCAGCATTTTGGGAGGCTGAGGCAGGTGGATCACCTGAGGTTAGGAGTTCGAGAACAGCCTGGCCAACATGGTGAAACCCTATCTCTACTAAAAATACAAAAA
>NW_016107366.1:8064374-8065541 GCF_001604975.1 Cebus imitator | reverse complement strand
AAAAAAAAAAAAAAAAGATGTTAAAATATGTTATATTAATGGGATAAAAACAGCATGTTATGAAAAATAAACATTAAAAAGAATAAGAAAGAACATTTGGAAATTAAAAATGATAGCTAAAAAACCCCAAATGTAGTTATCTTATTTTTTCTTAAACCAGTCACTTTCCCCAGAAAAGACTCCTCCAATCTCCTGCCTCTGGAGATTAGTCATTAGCATTTGGGAGCCAGCTGGGAAAGGGGAGTTGGAGGAGTAGCTCACCATTTAGGATGTAGACTTCCAGTTCATCCCCTCCATTCTGTCTTTCCTGTCTCTCTTGAACTCTGATTAGTCAGATGTTGGACCTCCTGGACCGATTCTCTAGTTTTATTTGTATTTTTCCTTTAGTATATTTCTTTATCTTTTTGTGCTACTTTCTGGGCAGATTTCCTCAATTATATCTTTAAATCCTTTTAGTGATTTGGGAGGGTGTGAAGATAAGCATATCAGTTCAATTTACTATGACTAACTAGAAATCCTTCTGATACCATTCTACATCTTGGCTGATAGTATGTTCTTTTGGAGAAAGAGAGATAAGAAATGGGCCCGGGGAATTATATAATGGGTAGGACTAGTGGAGGCACTAGGCAATCTGAAAGATATGGTCTCCACTTCTGCATCCACAGCCACTCTCATCCGGATCTGGTGTCCCTGAGTCCAGAGCCTCCCTGAGCCCATTTCTCCAGAAAGTAAATTTCTACTCTTCTGCCATTTGTCCACTGGCTTAACATTTTCTAAAGTCTCCCAGAGGTACCAATATGGCCACAGATAGAAAAATAAATGAACAGAGAAGGAGGTTCAGAAATAGACTTACAGCTGGGCGTAGTAGCTCACACCTGTAATCCCAGCACTTTGGGAAGCTGAGGCAGGTGGATGACTTGAGGTCAGGAGCTCAAGACCAGTCTGGCCAATATGGTGAAACCCATCTCTACTAAAAATACAAAAATTAGCCGGGTGTGGTGGCACATGCCTGTAATCCCAGCTACTTGGGAGGCTGAGGAAGCAGAATCACTTGAACCCGGGGGCAGAGATGCAGTGAGCCAAGATTGCACCACTGCACTCCAGGCTGGGCAAAAGAGTGAGGAGAGAGAGAGAGAGAGAGGGAGAAGGAAGGGGAGAGGGAGAGGG
>NW_016107366.1:8042276-8063327 GCF_001604975.1 Cebus imitator | reverse complement strand
AAAAGCACAAAAAAAAAAAAAAAAACTGGGAAAATAGCTTGGATATGTATATGTCAGACTAAGGGTTAACATTCTTAATATATAAGGAGGATTTATTAATAAATAATTTTAAAACACCAATAAGATACAAACATGCAACTTACAAAGAAGTACAGATGGCTTAAAAATACCTGAAAGACTATTTAGCTCTATTTGTTATAAAAAGAAGTACAAATTGAAATAACCAAAGGGGATATTTGCAACTTACCTAATGACAAAGTTTCTCAGTTTTATTGGGATACAGTTATATGAAGTTCATCCTTCTATAGTATACAATTCAGTGATTTTTTCGTATTCATACGGTTGTGCAACCATCACCACTACCAAATTCCAGAGCATTTCCCTTCTCCAAAAAGAAGCCCCATACTCATTAGCAGTCACTCCCCATAACTCCCAGCCCTTGGCAACCACTAATCTGCCTCTATGGGTTGGCCTATTTTGGACACTTCATATAGATGGAATCATACAATATGTGGCCTTTTAGGTCTAGTTTGTTTCAGATAGCATAACATTTTCTTTTATTTTCTTTTTAAGATGGGGTTTCACCATAACGGCCAGGCTGGTCTTGAACTCCTGACCTCAGGTGATCCACCCACCTCAGCCTCCCAAAGTGCTAGGATTACAGGCATGAGCCACCGCGCCCGGCGTCAGTTAGCATAATATTTTCAAAGTTCATGTATGTTGTAGCATGTATCAACACTTAATTCCTTTTTATACAATAGTATTCCATTGTGTGTGTGTGTATATATATATATATATATATATATATATATATATGTTTCCCATTTGCTGCTGTAACAAATTACCACAAATTTAGTAGCTTAAAAACAACACAAATTTATTATCTTACAGTTCTATAGGTTAGAAACCTGAAACAGGTATTGTTGAGCTAACACCAAGGTATTGTCAGAGCTGTGTTCCTTTTTGGAGTCTCCAAGGAAGATGCTTTTTCCTTCCATTTTCCATGTTGTAGATGCCATCCACATTCCTGGGTTTATGGCTCCCTTCCTCCATCTTCCAGGTCAGCATTCAAGTCCTTCTCACACCACATCACTATGACCTTCTTTTTTGTAGTCAAAATTTCCTCTTTCCGTCTTTTGTTTTCCTCTTAACTTTTAAGCACCTTGTGATTACAAGGGCCTATGTGGATAATCCAGGATAATCTCCCCATCTCAAGATCCTTAATCACATCTGCAAAGTCCCTTGGGGGCCATGATTTTGCCTACCACACAGATACACCACATTTTGTTTATGCATTCATCAGTTGATGGATTTGGGTTATTTCTACTTTGGAGGTATTATGAATAATGCTGCTATGAATATTCCTTTACAAGTTTTGGTGTGGATTTATGTTTTAAATTCTTTTGGGTATTTGCCTAGGCTTAGAATTGCTGGGTCATATGGTAGCAATATGTTTAACTTTTTTTTTCTTTTTTTTGAAATGGGAGTCTTGCTCTGTCACCAGGCTGGAGTGCAGTGGTGCAATCTCAGCTCACTGCAACCTCCGTCTCCTGGGTTCAAGCGATTCCCCTGCCTCAGCCTCCCAAGTAGATGGACTACAGGCATGCACCACCACACCGGGCTTAAGTTTTTGTATTTTAGTAGATACAGGGTTTCAACATGTTGGCCAGGATGGTCTCAATCTCCTGACCTCGTGATCCACCCGCCTCAGCCTCCCAAAGTGCTGGGATTAGAGGCGTGAGCTACTGTGCCCAGTCAACTTTTTTTAAAGTGTACAATTCAATGGATTTTAGTATACTTACAAAGTTGTACAACCAAACAACCACAATAATCTAATTTTGGAATGTTTTCATCATTCCAGAAAGAAACCCCATTCCTGTTAGCAATCATTCTCCATTGTCCCTTCCCTCAAACCTCTGGTAACCACAAATATGCTTTGTCTCTGTCTACCTATGCTGGACATTTTACATAAATGGAACCACACAGTATGTGGCCTTCATGTCTGGCTTCTTTCACTTAGCATAATGTTATTAAGGTTTACCCATGTTCATTCCTTTTCATGGCCAAATAATATTCTATTGTATGGATAACCACATTTTGTTTATTCATTCATCGCTAATGGATATGTGGGTTGTTTGATTTTATGCCTATTAAGACTAATGCTGTGATAAACATTCATGTGCAAAATTTTGTGGTCATATATTTTCATTTTCTTGGGCATAAATATATACCTAGGAGCGAAATTACTGGCTCATATGTAATTCCATGTTTAACTTTTTCTTTTCTTATGAACCTGATATTGTAAACAAAACAATTTTCAAATTGTTTTTGAAAGAAATTGTTGACTGGCTGCGGTGGCTCATGCCTGTAATCCCAGCACTTTGGGAGGCTGAGGTGGGTGGATCACCCGAGGACAGAAGTTCTAGACTAGCCTGGCCAATGTGGTGAAACCCCGTCTCTACTAAAAATACAAAAATTAGCCGCGTGGTGGTAGGCGCCTGTAATCCCAGCTACTTGGGAGGCTGAGGCGGGAGAATCACTTGAACCTTGGAGGCAAAGGTTGCAGTGACCCAAGATCTAAAGAGGATGCACCATTTTCATTCTCATTGGCAATGCACAAGGGTGTGAGGTGATATGCCACTGTGGTTTTGATTAACATTTCCCTAATGATGATGTTGAGCATCTTTGCATGTGCTTATTGGCCATATGTATATCTTCTTTGGAGAACTATATATTCAAATTCTTTGCCCATTGTGTTTTGAGAAAAGAGTCTCGCTGTTGCCCAGCCTGGAGTGCAGTGGTGCAATTTTGGCTCACTGCAACCTCCACCTCCCAGGTTCAAGTGATTTTCCCACTTCAGCCTCACAGGTGCACGCCACCACACCCAGCTGATTTTTGTGTTTTGTGTAGAGACAGCGTTTCACCACATTGGCCAGGCTGGTTCTTGAACTCCTGACCTGAAGTGACATGCCTACCTCAGCCTCCCAAAGTGCTGGGATTACAGACATGAGTCGCTGTGACCACCCTGTAATAATTCTTTATACATCTGAAGACAAGTGTCATCAGATATATGATTTGCAAATATTTTCTCCCACCTTATGCGTGCACTTCTTTTCATCTTGATGGAGTCATTTGAAACACAATATTTTACATTTTGATGAAGTCCAATTAATCTCTTTTTCTTTTTGGTGTCCTATCTAAAAAAACTTTGCCTAATCCAAGGTCACTTTGCTTTTTCTTCTGAGTCTTAGTTTTAGCTCTTATATCTAGGTCTATGATCCATCTTGAACTAATTTTTGTAAATGGTGTCCAACATCATTCTCTTGCTTGCGGACAGTTAATTGTCCCACGTCATTTGTTGAAGAGACTATTCTTTCCCTCATTGAGCTGTCTTGGCACCCTTGTTGAAAACTAATTGACAACAATTTTTTAAAGATAATACCTAGTTTAGCCAAGAGTGAGGGGGAAGTCTTGTACACTGCTGACAGGGGTATAACGCAGTAGCCTTTGAAGGGCAATTTGGCTACATATATACCAGTTTGAAATGTGTACACTCTCATTCATGAATTGCACTTCTGGGAATTTATTCCAAGGAGCTAAATGCATTCAACAATGTTATATATAATGGTAAACAACTGGAAGTAATCTAAATGTCTATCAGTAGGAGACCAGGTGAGTAAATTATTCTCCAATCCATTCAATAAAATGTGATGCAGCCTTTAAAAATAATGAAGTGGCCAGGCGCGGTGGCTCAAGCCTGTAATCCCAGCACTTTGGGAGGCCGAGGCTGGTGGATCACGAGGTCAAAACATCGAGACCATCCTGGTCAACATGGTGAAACCCTGTCTCTACTAAAAATACAAAACATTAGCTGGGCATGGTGGTGCATGCCTGTAATCCCAGCACTTTGGGAGACTGAGGCAGGTGGATCACCTGAGATCAGGAGTTCAAGACCAGCCTGGCCAACATGGTGAAACCCCGTCTCTACAAAAACACACAAAAAATTAGCCGGGCACGATGGCAGGTGCCTGTAATCCCAGCTACTTGGGAGGCTGGGGTGGGAGAATCACTTCAACCTGGGAGGCACAGATGGCAGTGAGCCGAGATTGTACCATGGCACTCCAGCCTGGGTGACAGAGCGAGACTCCTGTCTCAGGAAGAAACAAAAAAAAAGTCCAAGTAGATAAAAAATTCCACATAAAAAATGAAACCAGAAGTACCAGAAGAAACTATAGGTGAATACTGATATAATCTTGGAGTGAGGAAGGTCTTTCTAATCATGACATAAGAGCATTAACCATAAAGATTGGTTTGATCCTAAATAAAAATGTAAAATTTTTACCTGAATTGAACCTTAGAAGACTGGAGGAAAGAAAAAAAAATGTAAAATTTTTCTTCATCTCCCAATGTGTGTGGTGTGTGTGTGTGTATGTTTACACCTATACATGGAGATNAAAAAAAAAAAAAAAAAAAATGAAGTGGCCGGGTGTGGTGGCTCATGCCTGAAATCCAAGCACTTTGGAGGCCAAGGTGCATGGATCACCTGAGGTTGGGAGTTCAAGACCAGCCTGACCAACATGGTGAAACCCCGTCTATAAAAAAAATAATAATAAATAAAAATAATGAAGTATATCTAACTTACTTTGAGCAACCTCTGTGAACTATTGCTTAGTGAAAATTTAAAATGTATTAAAAATGATTCATAGAATTCCATTTATGTAAAATTGTATATTATATACATGCACCTAATAGCTTGGAAAATATTCACAACAATGTTAACAGTAGTCCCTCTAGGTAATAGGATTTTGGCTGGCTTCTATTTTCTTACTTATACTTTTTTGCCTTGCATGAATTTGCTACATGGATATGTATTGTCTTTTGCTCAGAAAAAGAAATTTTCATTTTGTAGAATATCTTCTAGGAATATATATGGTAGAAGATTATTCAATGACATGGAAATATGTCTATAATACATTGTTAACTAAAAAGCAGGTTATACTATCCCACTTTTAAAAAATATTTTTAACTGTAACATATATTTCCTAGGTATTATACTTTATTCACTTCTATTTCTGAAATATCTCTTATAATTGATATGAATATTTGATGTAGTAGGTTCCCCCTCTCTCCCTCCTGAGAAGGTCTTACTAATGAGATGATGCTTCTCACTATCTGAGACTTGAGAAAATGCCATATGTGTGTAGAGAAAAGACTGGAGGAATAGACACCAAAACATGAACAGTGCTTGGCCCTTTAAAAAAGCCTTGGATGTAAATTTTTATTTTCTTCTCTGTAAGTGTAGTTTCCAAGTTTTCTATAGTAAATGCATAGATAAACACACAAAGAAGCCAGGAGCCTAGATACCCTTATTTCCAAGGATAAGGATATTTGGTACTTTTAGCCTTTATCAAAATAAGAGACTAGCAAATTTGGCACCACATAAGCCATCTTAGTAGTGCCAGGGTCTACAGTGGGAGAGGAGTAAAGCACAGGCCCATGGAGGGGTGCCTGGCTGGACAGGAGCAGGTAAGGCAAGCTGGAGAACAGATGGCAGAGTTCAGTCAGCAGGAGCTGAACTCTTGGATCAGTCTCAGTTCCGTGTGGACAAGGAAATCCCTGTGAGGTATGAGAGGGTCCAGATGGTAGGGATGCTGACTAAGTATGGAGAAGGGCACTTCGATAGTTTCCAATCTAGCTCAGGAGCATGTTCCAAGTTCCTCAACAGAGACCAAGGACTGTGTGAAACAGAAAATGAGCCTGACTATTTAAGATTTTAAAACATATTTACTCTTCAGCCAAACAGGTAGCAGTGGAACAGAGATGGAGAACTGATGGCCACAGCAGAATGTTCCTAGCCCTGGAGGAGACCAGCAGGCTCTGGGATGCTGCTTGGGTAAGGAAGGGACACAGGCTTGAGTGACTGTGGCTGGGGCACAGAGAAAAGTGACAGGTACAGCTTTTCCCACGTGATCATGTCCAACCCTCCATAGTTCTAAGATGAGTAACCTGAGGCCCAGAGAGGCTATGTGGTTTGCCCTAAAGCACACAGCCAGTAAGTGGTGGAGTGGGATTCTCATCTCACTGAAGTTGTTCTCCAAAAAGGGACCACCACTGAAGAAAGTTATACTAATACAGATTTATCATAATGGTAGGTGGAAAAAGCAAGTTTCTAAAAAAATCTTCAATCTGATCCCAACACTTAAAAACAATATGTATAGTATAGAAAAAAATTGCAAGGATATACAACTTAATGATGGTTGTATCTCAATGGCAAGAACTTCTAAATGTATTTTCTATTTTTTAATTTTCCCTGCACAGTGAGCAAGTAATTTTTTTTTTTCAGGCCATGTAGGGGAAAGTAACTGACAGCAAGTAAATCTTTTTAAAGCAGGAAAATAATTTTTTTTTTCAGAAGCAGTTGAGGACTAGTGGATCAAAGTAATGAGAAGGAATTACAGTGAGCCCTTAATGACAGAGAAATCTAGCTTCTTAGTAGTTATGCGAATTTCAGCAAACCTACTTGGTTTGGCTGAGTCTGTTTCCTAAACACTAAAAAAAGGTGGATTATTCGTCCTGTCCTGGGGAGCTGTTGCTAGGTTTACCTGAGAAGCAGTGTACACAAAAGTCCCATGCACAGTACTTGGCGTAAGGATGGTGCTTAATAAATATTAGACCTGACTCTTGGTAGTCATAGTTTTCCTTGCCGCCCCAGGAAGGCCTAGCACCTCCAGCTGGTTCAGATAGCAGAAAGGAACCGGGGCAGGTGCCCGTTACTGGGCCTAGAGCTTCCTGTACGACTGACACATTCCCCTCCTCTGTTTTGGCCATGTGAAGACTAACAGAATCTCCTCCTTTAACCCATTTTCACCTATTTGCCTCTCCCTCTCCCCTTGTCTCAATAACCTCAGCTGCCTAAATAGCATTCTTTTAGTACACGTGACTTTATTTTCAACATAACACACATTTGCAAAGCATCTACTATATTCTAAAGATGGACCCAAGGTCCTCCTCTCTATTCCTATCATGCAGAAATACTTGTCTGAGTTGTAATTGAGAAGTTAGATCCTTCAACAACTACCATTATTTGCCAAACTGCAATTATAGAGGCACACACAGTAAGTTGTAGAAACTCCAAGGAGGGGAAGAGCTATGTTCTTACCAGTGTATGTACACATGTATGGAAGAGGATGGGAAGAATGGAAGTGTTTAATGATTTCCTCACCCTATATTATACATCAGCTTCATATACTGTCATTACTAAAATGTGCCCATTCTGTTAAGCTGGTTTCAGAGCCAGTTAAATCAATGACCAAGTAGAGCTGTTTCCTCTCATCTTCAGTTATTAAAGTCTGTCCACAGCCACAAAGTTTGTGGGGAAGGCTTAGGTCAGCTGATCTGACAAGTAACATGCTGTTGCCGAGGTAGGTGGGTAGGGTACAGGTCCAAGGAATTACAAACTGGCTCAGAGTGTTCTGCTCAGACATTTTAGAGCTTTTTGGAATACATAGCCATTGTGATTAACAGGCAGTTTTAAGACTCAAGGGGTGCCAAAATCTGGCATTATTTGATATTTTTATTACTTACTAGTCAAACGTTAACATCGATGCAAGTAAAAAGAAATTCATTCATAGTTTGGTCCAACTGTTTTTACATTTCCTTATTCTCTTCCAGCCCTTGTTGAAATCCATAAATCCATGGACATGATAACTGCAGATTAGATACAACTGAATATTCTACCTCTTTCTCACACACAGATACATACACAGAGTAATGTTAAGTGCAGCAATATTCAAAACCCAGGCCCTGTGACAACAGCCCCTTCAGGCCTGTAGACTGACAGTCCTGTAGAAAATGTTGGCAGGGCAATGAGACACACCCTGTTCTGCCTGTGTTATTTATGCCTCTGGCAGTGAAGCCCCTGACAAAGAAGCATGTCACTGGAACACATGCTCTTTGTTCACAGAGGTGCATGCCAGCACCGGCTGCCTAAGAAAGGACAGTGCTGTGTCTGTAGTCTCTCCTCCTTTGGCTCTTTTGCCTTCTATTTGCAGCACATTGTGGCTATGTTTATTAATTACTTTGTAGCTTAATACTATAAAACACACATCTATCTTGTGAGCTATGTACCATGGGGAAAGTCCTTCATATCCTCCAGTTGGCCATAGAGGACAGAGTCTCAAGATTTGCCCTGATGCTAAGGATTAATACAACCTCCTCTAGGAGCCGCCAGGTTACCAATCTCTAGCACAGAGCTACCACATTTAAGATTCCTTCAGCACCCTCCACTGCTTTTCCTGCAAGAGGACACCTGGATGCTGTTTAGTATGAAAATCCCTCTGCAACTGTTCCCAACCTAGGGCACCAAAGCAGCCCCCCACCATGCTATGACTCCACTCTAGCCAGACTGATGATGTAGCAGAAAATGGTGGGCTGTGGAGTCAGACCCATCTGGGTCTAAATTCTACTCGCTTCTTGCTGGACATGCAGCTTAAGGTTCCTGAGCCTAAACTCCTCATCTGTAAAATGATCAAATTATCACCTACTTAAGAAAGTTGTCTGAGAATTAGAGAAATAATATCAAGCCCCTTGGCTGGGCGTGGTGGCTCACGCCTGTAATCCAAGCACTTTGGAGGCCAAGGCGGGCGGATCACCTGAAGTCGGGAGTTCAAGACCAGCCTGACCAACATGGTGAAACCCCGTAATAAAAAAAAAAAAAAAAAAAAAAAAAAAAAGGCCCTTGAAGCAGATGCTCAATAATCGCTTGTTGGCTCATGAACCCGATTTGGTAGTTTTTGTAAAAGCCCTCACTGCATAGCCCTGTGGTTCTCATAACCTTAGGTACAGACCTCTTGTAATGTCTTGAGAACATCTATCTCCATTTTCCCTTGTCATAAAGACTTTTGCTGAGACAACAGGAGTCAGGAACTACTAGAAAGTTTTTCTTTTCCCATTCTTTCTAAAACTTTCATCTTCAAAGGTTACTCAGTATTTTAAAAACTGATATATAATTGGCTTGCAACCAAGTTTGGGTTCTTTGCCACTAAATAAACTTAGGTAAAATAGAAAGGGGGCACTTTCTTAACTTCCATACAACTTTATGCTGATGTATAGAATTTCATTTTTCTCTTTTAAATTCTTAGTTTTTGGTGCTTCTTGTCAGTACAATCTTCTCAGATTGTATTTGATTTCACATTATGTATTTACTTATTTTACGATGAATATAACGTTACTCCTCGGTGGTCTGCAAAGCACAGTCACCCAGAACTGGTGCTCTAACCCCTGGGACCCTCTGAGCCAGCCCATGACAAAGGCTGCCTGCCAGGTTTCAACGAAATTTAGACCACCAAGAATTTACACACCTCACAGGGGTGCCCTAAGGAATAAATGAGATAAAAAGTCTGCCGGGGTGAGGGAACCCTGAGGCCCTATTAGAAATGCTAATTGTTTCCTTCTCTAGCTTCCTATTAAAATGTTAGAAAACCAAGAGACTGACTCCCCTGAGGGGGTGGGGATGCTCGGCCGCTCTGTGGCTTAGCAAGCGGCCACAGCTGCCCTACTAGGGGCAGCCGACCGCGATTCCGTCCCGACGGAGGTGGCGGGGGTGGGGGGGGGCGGTTCCTCAGCGGCACTCTGGACGCCACTCTGCCAAGGAGGCAGCGGGGTTCGCCTGTTGGCCCCAGACTGTGTGGACGGCAAAAGGTGAACCTCAAAGCCTCTCTGTCCTGGGCTTCACATCTCGCGCCTCCGCGGGCGTCGGACCAGCCCCATGAACCTCCGCAGACGGACGGGGCTTTAGGGATCCCCGAAGCCGGACTGCAAGGCCTCTCGCCAGCCCTTGCCGCTCACCTCCCGGCCGGAGCCACAGACTCAGCTCCGGGGGTGGCAAGGTGAGGCCCGGGTGTAAAGAGAGTCTCAGCTCGGCTGGGGGCGGGGAAACCCCCCAGAAGGTCTTACATCAGCCGCCCCACGTGCAATCGGAGGGAGGGAGGGAGGAAGTCACTCCTTTCCCCAGGCTGGCTGCGCTTTTCCCCCAGCCTCCGCCCCGCCCGCCGCGCGTCTCCCCGCCCCGTCTTTGGTGCAGTCGCGGCCGCCGAGCCGAGCGGCGCCGCGCGGTGCCGAGTGGAGCCGAGCAGCTGCCGCGCCGCGTCGCCGGTTTAAACGCAGTGCGGGCCGCGGCCGGGGGCGGCAGTAGTGAGCCCAGTGCTGCGCTCCAGCCCCCTTTCCCTCCATGGTTTCTCTCCGCTCCCGTGAGTAACTTGGCTCCGGGGGCTCTGCTCGCCTGCCCGCACGCAGCCAGCCGCCCGGGACCGCGCAGCCGGCCTCCGCCGCGAGCAAACCCTTCCGACGGCCCTCGCTGCGCAGGCCGGGACGCCTCTCCCCCCTCCGCCCCCGCCGCGGAAAGTTAAGTTTGAAGAGGGGGGAAGAGGGGAACATGGACATGAAGAGGAGGATCCACCTGGAACTGAGGAACCGGACCCCGGCAGCAGTAAGCAGAGCCCCCTCCGGGCGCCCTCTCCCCCGATGACTTGCATGTAATGGTGGCCACCTGCGGGGCCCGGGCCGAGGGTTCGCCGGCCCCGGCGCGGGGAAGAGCGCAGCTCGTGTGCTCGGACAGGGAAGGCGGGCGGGCGGGCGCGGAGGGGGGAGCGAACGCGCGGGGATTAACTCTTTGCCGCCCGCGGGCCCCCGGGGCGGCCGGGAGAAGGCAGCGGTGTGGGGGAAACCAAACTTTGCGCGCCTCGCCCGCCGGGGTCTTTCCCTGGGGGGAGCGCGTGTGCGGGTGGCCGGCGGCGAGGGAGGGAGGCGGGGGTTGTGTAACGCTGGGAGCCATGTTTGCAGCCTCCCGGGATGCGCGACCGGGCGGAGGCCGGGCCTGCCGAGGAGCTGCGAGGCCAGCCCCGCCTGGGCCAGGCCGGGTTCCGCGCGCCCCAGGCCGGCTGGGGAAGGGGCGCGGGTGGGGCGGGGCGGGGGCTCCTCTGGCCGAGGCTCGCAGTGGGCGCCCGCCCAGCCGAGGACAGCGGCCGTGGGGCGAGGAGGGGGCTTTTTTTCCTTTGAAGGGAGCGAGAAGCCCCCTCAGGCGCCTGGGGGCCTGGGCGGGCGCGGCCTGGCGCGCAGAGCGGGGGAGGGGCGGGCCCAGGCGGCGGAGGTGGCGCAACCGCCGCCCCTCCCGAGGCCAAGTTTGAAAAAAGAACGCGGTTCCCGCCATTTTTCAAGCCTAAAAATAAAACTTTCTCCCCTGTTTCCCTCGCTCCCTCTTCGTCTTCTGCCTTGACCACTCCGGCCTCCCAGGGGCAGCCCAGGTCGGCCGGGGCCAACTGTTGTGGCGACGGCTTCGCCCTTCCCCCGCGCCGCGGCGACGGAGCCCAGGGCCCCTACCCCTGCCCCGGGAGGCTGGCCCCTCGGTGTGGGCGGGATGTGGCTCCTCACGCCAGCCGGGGCGCGCCACAGGCCGCCGCAGCGCCATGTTGGCGGGTGCCCGTCTCCCTCCGCCGGGTGAGCGGGCCCACAAGCTCGGCCTTGCCCGCCCGCCCTCGACGCTGGCTGTGTCGGCTGCCTCTTCCCGCGCCAAGCTCTCGGTCTGTGTCCCCCAGCCCCGCCGGGGCTTGTGGCTCGCACTGGCGGGAGCCGCGTACCGCGGCAGCCGCCGACTCATCCCCTCGTGGGCGCGCTGCCGACCCCCTCCCCCTTCTTAAAAGGGCAACGGCAAGCGGCCGTTCTCGCGCCGGGCCGGGAGCGCTGGATTTCGGGCGGGCCTCTGCTGGGCTCGGCTCCTGGACTAGGCGGCCTCTGGCCTCCCACGTGCTCGAGAGCTGCCCGATGCGGCCGGCTGCGCGCCATCCGGGGTGTAGGGACTGGAGGCCCGCGCTAGTGCAGCGCGGCTGCGTGGGCGTGGGTCCGGCCTGTGGGAATCGCCCTTTTCGTCTCCCGGGTTTGGCGCGGCTGCCCGCCGCCGCGAGCTCCCCGGACCGGCGCGGGGCCAGTTAGTGCCGCGGCCGGGTGCCCCCGTGGGCGAATGGTTTTCCCGCCGAGGGCCTCCTGCCACGCTCCGGGCTAGCGAGCAGCCTGGTTTCGTGTCCTCAGGCGGTTGTGGTTAACCAGTCGCGAACTTATAGGAATTCGTCGACCAGGGTTTACCTGGTGTGCTCGACGTTTTATATCCTTGCTCCCTAGTCCTTGAGGTCACCAGTAACGCGGGGCGGACCGGGATCCACCGCACGGCACTGTTGCTCCCTGCGGGCCCGTGAGGGTGGGCGGCTCCGGGGATTCGGAGATGGAGGGTCGCGGGCGTTCTTCCGACCTTCCGTCAGACATTTTGTGCCCGCCACGTGCTTGCCTGTCGCATGGGCGCCCAGCTCACGCCGGAAAACTTGAGGAGAGGCGTTCTCACCTTGAGGTGTTCATTCGAGACTTTTCCATTGCGGCGTAATTGCAAATCCGTAGAATATGGAGTAGCTCAAATTAGCCAAAGTGGCCGCAAGAGAAGTACACATGTGGGGCTTCAGAAATGCTATAAAATCTAGAATTTGAATTTTTTGGGATATGTTCAAACTGAAGGTCTGTAAAATTCTGCAGAGTAGAGTTCCTTCTGGGAAATAACAGTTGATCTGCTGTTCTCCTTAGATGATGTTTTCATATGTGAAGGAATGTTGCTTTAAAAATTCATGTATATCTGCAGGTGTTTTTGTTTTTTGAGACTGAGTCTTGCTCTGTCATCCAGGCTGGAGTGCAGCGGCACGATCTCGACTCTCTGCCTCCCGGGTTCAAGTGATTCTCCTGCCTCACCTTCCCGAGTAGCATTTTTAGTAGAGACGGAGTTTTTCCTTGTTGGTCAGGCTGGTCTTGAACTCCCGGTCTGAGGTGATCCACCGGCCTCCACCTCCCAAAGTGCTGGGATTACAGGCGTGAGTGAGCCACTGCGCCTGACCGGGTGTTCATTATTGAGGTAATCAACTTCACCCTCTTGCCAGTCAGGCCAGAGCCATTTAATTCAGTTAAATTAAAAATTTTCTCGGTCATACCATCCACATTTCAAGTGCTCAAATGTGATAAGTGGCTCGTGGGTGGTGCGTTGGGCACCACTGGCCTGCAGAATCCACTGCTTTATTAAGGAAGCATTTGAAGCCTAAGAATCCATTGAGGTGGCGTAGTGCCTTTTGCACTTGGGAGTTTGTGAGGCCTTGACAGTGGGTTGCGGGAGCCTGCCGAGATTATGGGTGTAGAGGAAGGTTCTCTTAGGGACTCCAATGGGAGATTGAGACCAGTGGGAGCTAGGTACCCAATTGGGCGAATATAACTTGGACCTAAAACTGCAGGGTTTTCAGGAAAACATGCTGTATGTAGGTTTTGAAGTGAATTCTATAGGGTTTAAAGCGTGTTCTACAGAGACATCGTCCTAAAGGCAAACAAAAAGCTCCAAGATCACTCCTTTAAAAATCACACTCAGCTAGTCACATACCTTATTTGTGATGTGCTAAAACATACCATAAACACCACAGAAATTGGTGACATTTTCAGCTGCTGCACAGCGGGCTTGGCCTCTGCGATCCGGCAGATTTGTCATTTAGGGAAACATGAAGAAGCCATTCCCCAGTTGAAGGTAGTATGCTGTACTGTTGTAGTATGAATGGGATGCTCTGAAATAAATACACAGCAGTGTCCCATGGTTGACCCTAATGATTTTAAAGTCAAGTGAGATGTATGTTTGAAAAGGGTAAATGTGTTCTTTTGTTTAAGACTAGATTGTAAATGTGTTCTTTTGTTTAAGACTAGATCGGCTTTTATTGTGTATATGGATTTTTGTTTTTTAAATTGGAGTTTGAAGAAGACCCTAGTAACACTTTTATTCAGTTGGGCTCATGTATTCTGACAACGGAAGACAACAGGGTAAACACAAAAGTGTTACTAGGGCCTTCTAAAGTTCACCTATTACTATATCCCTATTCCTTATAAACAGAAGTATGCTCATTTCCCTAAGGGGTGAGGGATTACAGAATTTGATTTTTTTTTCTAAGTCCAAAACAGCGCTTATATCAGGGTGCATTCTCATAGTGGAAGAAAATGGTCTAAGATGGCATTTTAAAGTAATCTTCATGAAAAATGGTGGTTACCATTTAAAAACATTTTATAGACAAGGATAGGAGACATTTTGTATGACAAGGAAGTAATTTATATAAAATATTGTCAGTTCACTGAGAGTAAATTGAACCGTGCTGGAATATACCATATATACACCATGGAAATTGGAGGTCTTGTCAGTAAGATGAGAAGACACTGACATGGAGTAGCAAGATATAAACCACATTGAGTTGTATTCCAAAATTAGAAAAGAATACCTGATCTTTATGTGGGATTCTTATCCTTCCATTAAACTGAACATGTGCTCTGTTAGAAGCACCTCATTAACCACGCATCTGGGGACAATCAGCCTTCCTATCAGCTCTGAGTTTTTCATTCAAAGTTAGAAAGCCAAGCAGTTCCTTAATGTAGCTTGCAATCTATGCCCCTGTGAAATGCTGGTGTGCTGTATGCTGGAATGTGACATTTCATATACCAAAATAAAAGCAGTCTTAATGTAGTTCCAGTTTACTGGGGAAAAATGTAGATTGTCTTTAACTTTCATCTTTTTTGGATCTACACCCTCTCCCCAGATTTTGGCCTCTTTTGTTGTGTCTATCGTGATGTTTGAGCTGAATCAGATATTCTAATTGGTTGCATAGCAACTAATTGGGTTTTTTTTCCCTTGTATAAATAATACATATTTGTTGAAGAAAACTAGATATAGGTAGGTCAAAAATATTGTAGATGTAGATAAGCAAAAAAATAGACGTCATACATGCCTTACCTACCATCTAGACACTAGTGTATAGTCTACCAGAATGTTTAATTTTTGTCTAAACTTGGTTCATGCAAATAATCCGAATGCTAGCTTGTTTTTTTTTTTTTAAGAAAAAATACAGTGAACAGCCGGGCACGGTGGCTCACGCCTGTAATCCCAGCACTTTGGGAGGCCAAGGCGGGCGGATCACGAGGTCAAGAGATCGAGACCATCCTGGTCAACGTGGTGAAACCCCGTCTCTACTAAAAATACAAAAAATTAGCTGAGCATGGTGGTGCGTGCCTGTAATCCCAGGTACTCAGGAGGCTGAGGCAGGAGAATTGCCTGAACCCGGGAGGCGGAGGTTGCGGTGAGCCGAGATCGCGCCATTGCACTCCAGCCTGGGTAACAAGAGCGAAACTCCGTCTCAAAAAAAAAAAGAAAAAATACAGTGAACATCTTCATCTGTGTGTCTTTATTTTATGGACTTCTTAATGCCTGCATAGATCATAATTTAAACATCCAGGTTGTTCACAGGGATTTTGGGTGTTTTAAATACTGCTGAAATGAATATCTTATGATTCCCCCGCCCCCGCCCCCACCCCCACCAAATTGCTTCTCAGAATGGTTCCCTTCTTTACATAACCACTAGTAGGATATGGGTGTTTCCTTCTTTAACATCAGCAGTTCTGCTACCTAAACACATTTGAGACCCACTAGTATAAACCTGTTCTAGGCTGGGCGCAGTGGCTCATGCCTGTAATCCTGGCACTTTGGGAGGCTGAGGAGGGTGGCTTACCTGAGGCCAAGAGTTTGAGACCAGCCTGGCCAACATGGCGAAACCCCATCTCTACTAAAAATACAAAAATTAGCCGGGGAGTGATGGCAGGCGCCTGTAATCCCAGCTACTTAGGAAGCTAAGGCAGATTTGCTTGAACAGTGTTGGGGTGGGGCAAGAGGTTGCAGTGAGCCAAGCTCCACTTTACTCTTGCATAGGTGAAAGAGCAAGACTTTCTCAAAAATAAAAATATTTTTTAAAAAACTGTTCTCATTTTGAAAATATTCTTTTAAAATAACCGGTAGAGGATATGAACACTGGTTAACTTGGAAGGATGGAAATTGCAAGGATGGCAGGAGTTACTTTCTATATTTTTGGATTATTTCACTTACTATAATAACCAGTATTATTCTAATTAAAAGAGTTGACAACTCAGAATGATCTTTAATCCATACTTCTTCCTCCCTTTTTGGCAGAAACAACTGGTATAATTGGAGAGCATCACCCCACCAGTTAGGTAGTTGATCTTTTTTCATAGTAGCTAGGGGAGTGGCAAATGGGCAAGCTGGAGAGTATGAAAGGAAAAAAAATGTTTCCATATCCTGTGGCCTCAGCTCCAATCTCTAGGGTCATTCCCTTGACCTAGACTCATAAAGAAGGACCTCATAGACATTTAGGAATTTGCCATTTAGAGCTTAAAATGTGTTTTGTCTTTCATAGAAAGTGTTATAAATTATTGTTATATCCTCCAAGTAGATCTGAAAAGGTATTTGGCCACAATATAGTTCAGATTTTTCAATGAAAAAGCGACAGGAAACTACTGTTTTGCTGGTAACTGTAGAAAACAAATATAAGAGTTAAGTATTAAGATAGTATGGATTTTTTCTTTTTCATTTTTAAATGTTTACCTTAAATTTGTGTTTGAGAAAAGGCAAGTTTAATTGGAGGATGAGGGAAGAAGAGGAGCGAATTTGGCCCCAAAAGTTAAACTGTCCATCTACAAGCAGAAGACCAGTTAACTCTTAGATCAAATAGATTAAGATGTACACACAAACGAACAAGTGTCTGCCTAACTTTTCTTCATTAGACAGCAGCCCTGGGGGGATTTGAGATATAAGAAAAAATTAGGGCCTTTTCTCCTTGGATTAGGACCTCTGGTTTATTCTGAATCTAGATTGGGAAGCTGGGTGATCATCGACCCCAGTCTCACTCACTGTCTCAACCATACTCTTCCAAAGCTGTTGTCTCCTTTGCACGGCAGTCTGGATCTCTATACCTAGGAAGGAATGAGGAAGAGATGAGGCTTAGTTACCTCTGGAGATCCACTGAGAACCCCAGAGTTGATATAAAGATTATTTTAAACTGAAGACATTTGAGATTCAACAGATGCAGAGAGAAGCTTACTTGGAGTTTATCTGGCTAAAAGCAAATACATGTCATAAATGAGGGCTGACATAAATTATCCCTTTGGAGTGAGTCTGTTCCCAGGAGAGAGGCCAAGAGTAAATCTCTGGAGGGGGAGAGGATAGTCTTATGGCCCTAAGAAAACAAAGACTACTCATACCTATGGAGATAGACATTGTAAACTCGATCTCTCATTTGTTCTCCTAAAAATCCCATTTGTGTTCCCTAAAGAAATCTGTTCTTTCCAAAAGAGGTTTTTCTCCTCCTATCCTTTCCTCTTCTAAGCTAGTTTTATAAGCCCTAAATTCTGACTACTCGGTTACTTATTACTGCGTGTGAGTACACGTGTATGTGTGTTGCACATATAAATACACTTTTTCTGCACCTCAAATGCCACTTTTTTGCCACTAAAAGGATATCTGAGCACGGAGTACCTTTTCACCAAGGTCCTGTTGAGAACTTCAACTACCTTGAAGTTGGCTGATAGAACATTTAGACCTGCTATCCTTGGGTGCAGCCCTAAGTGCAGCCCTCCGGTGGTCTCTGTTTTATGCAGTAATGCCCATTCTCCTCCGTGCTTACTCCCCAGTTGGCTCACTATGCTTCTAGGGATAGCATGTTTCTTTACATTCTCAGCCTTCCTGGAAAAGTCAAGGGACATGCCTTTTCTGCCTAGCCCAACAGCTCTCTGCCCTATTTATCCCAGTATATATTGTTGCCTAAAGGTCTCAGGTATACATTTCCTGAACTTCTCGCTGTCACTTAACAAACTCGCCTACATTTGTATCCATCCTAGCCATCTCTCTTAGCTGTCCCACTTCCAATAAGAATAGAATGATACCTCATTTTTAATACACAGTTTTTGTTATAATCAAACCTTTTTTGGGGGGGTGGGGGAGACAGTCTTGCTGTTGCCCTGGCTGGAGTGCAGTGGTCCAATCTCGGCTCACTGCAGCCTCCACCTCTTGGGTTCAAGCATTCTCCCGCTTCAGCCTCCTGAGTAGCTGGGACTATGGGCACGTGCCACCATGCCCGCTAATTTTCTTTGTATTTTTAGTAGAGATGAGGTTTCGCCGTGTTGGCCAGGCTGGTCTCCAACTCCTTACCTCAGGTGATCTGCCAGCCTTGGCCTCTCAAAGTGCTGGGATTATTTATAGGTGTGAGCCACCATGCCCAGCCAAACTTTTTTTTTTTTTTTTAACTGGGTCTCTGTCACCCAAGCTGGAACATTAGTGGCATAATAATGGGTCACTGCAACCTGGACCTCCTGGGCTCAAGTGATCTTCCTGCCTCAGCCTCTCAGGTAGCTGGGACCACAGGCATGTGCCGCCATGCCCAGCTAATTATTTATTTTATTGTAGAGACAGGGTCTTCCTATGTTGCCCAGGTGACTCTCGGACTCCTGGGCTCAGGTGGCCCTCCCACTTTTGCCTCCCAGAGTACTGGGATTGTAGGTGCTAGCCACAGCACCTGGCCTTGAACAATATTTTTTAGTATTGATTATTTGTGTCTTTCAGAGCTTGTCTGCCTTTTTGTAGTGTTTCTACTGGGGTATTTTTTTCTTACTTAGGGTAAAAACAATAGAAGATACCCTCAAGAACAAGATAAATGCAAATAGCCGGAATTTCCATAATCGAGAGGTTACAAAAAGTAACAGTCAAATAAATTGGAAATAATTTTGCAGCACTTAAAGTTAACTACTCATTTAAAAGAGAAGTTGATGTTTTAAATAAAGAACTTTTAAGTAATAACAGACTCAAATGTTTGTATTCTTTCACTTAGCAATGGATTCTAAAGACACAGTCTTAAATACAGAAGACATTTTAAGTAAAAAGATATGGTAGGGAAAATGAAGCACAAATGTTCAACAGGGAGGATTGTACAGTGATATATCCATACACTAATTTCTTTAGCCGTTGAAAAATACTCTGTAATCAGAAGGTTGGTCCCCTTTATATCCAAGTTTTCATCTTAGTCCCTCACAATTAAGACACAGACCTCTGTACAGTATTGCTGACAAACGTGTGACCCTTTTTTTTCTCATTCAGCAGTTACGTAGGCTCATATTCAGTGATACAGTGCTAACCAGAATATACATGACCCTGCCATTATGAAGCTTAGTCTAGCACTCTTTTGAGACAGAGGCTGAAGTGCAGTGGCACAATCTCAGCTCACTGCAACCTCCGCCTCTCAGGTTCAAGCAATTCTCCTGCATCAGCCTCCTGAGTACCTGGGACTAAGGCACATGCCACTATGCCTGACTAATTTTTGTATTTTTAGTAGAGATGGAGTTACCATGTAGGCCAGACCGGTCTCAAACTCCTCACATTAGGTGCTCCATCCTCCTTGGCCTCCCAAAGTGCTGGAATTACAGGTGTGAGGCACCACGCCCAGCCAGCAAAAACATGTTTTAACCCTAATTTGAGTCCTCTGGTACATTTTGATGACACCTTTACAATGGTTAAAGTGGAATTTTGCAGGTTGAAAGAAACGTCTTTAAGAGGTGATTTCACTCCATGAGCTGGGAGGCAATATGGCCAACTGTCACTTTACTTTTTGGATATTGGTGTCATTTTGTGTAACATTTTTGGATTATTTTGGACAGAATTATAGAAAATCTCCCAAGCTAAATGGGAACATTTTGATTGTATTGCAGTATACTGCTTTATATGGGTGGGTGATGACAGTTGACATTTTAAAAATATTAATGGGTTGTTGGTTTTATGGTTTAGTTTGGTTTAGTTTAGAAACTAATGGTTACTTTCTTTTTTTTTTGAGATGGAGTTTCACTCCTTTTGCCCAGGCTGGAGTGCAATGGTGCCATCTCAACTCACTGCAACCTCTGCCTCCCAGGTTCAAGTGATTCTCCTGCCTCAGCCTTCACAGTAGCTGGGATTACAGGCATGCACCACCACCTCTGACTAATTTTGTATTTGTAGTAGAGATGGGGTTTCTCCATGATCATCAGGCTGGTCTTGAACTCCTAACTACAGGCGTGAGCCACTGCACCCAGCCTAGTTTCTTTTTAATACAGAATTTTTAAAAAATACAGAATAAATACATGCTTGTAAAAAATTTAATACAGATATAAAAATACAGCAAAGTTCTCTGACATTTCCCATTACCTTTACCCAGAGTTTACTTTCTGGCCGTTTATAGTGTTCCAAGCCCTAGTTCCTACAATTTCATGAGGTAGGTACTGTTATGTCCACTTTATGGGAAACTGAGGCACAGAGAAGTGAAGTGGCTCACACAAGGTTGTACAAGTTCTGAGTGGCAGAGGAGAACCAGGATTCGACCTCAGACATCTGTTTCCAGAGCCCAGCTTTTGTCAGAGTTGTCCTATTTTTTTCAGATGTGCTCATTTCTTATCAGAAAAAGGAAGAATGGCAGAGATATCTAAAGAAAAATGGAAAGAAGGAAGGAAGGGAGGGAGAAAGGAAGGAAGTAGATGTAAAAGGAGGGAGGGAAGAAGTATGTGGATGTAAAGAGTAAAATGTATGCCTGGCTTCTGAAGAGGAAGTAGACAGGGTAGTGAGAAGTGGTTAGGCATTTACTATGTTATAGGTATTGCTGACTTGAAATCTGTTTCTTTCTCTGTAAATGGGGGAAGGAGAGTGGTGGTAGAAGAATAAATGTTTACTTCATAATTGAAAGCAGTTATTAGAGTAGCATCATTGGATTTTGTATGAGAGGATAAGGACATTGTTAATAGCTCCTGTTCTCTTTTCAGAGTATCAGCATCTTCCATATACTTGCTTGATTAATGCCATTAAATATGGTAGGTTCACTAAAATTCTTTACAAAGGCATGCTGCCTTTGTTGGTGCAGTTAAAACGGTAATTTGCATCACTGTGAGTAGATCAAAGTGGGCTAAAAAAGTTGCAAGTTTCAGGGTGATCAAGAATGGCAATATGAATTATTGTGGTAGACCTGCATGTAGACTCTTAAATAATCACTTTTCAAAAATTCAAATCATCAGATGTGATGCTTTTTTTTTTTTTTTTTTTTTTTTTTTTTTTTTTTTTTTTTTTTTTTTTTTTTTTTTTTTTTT
>NW_016107366.1:8039051-8042266 GCF_001604975.1 Cebus imitator | reverse complement strand
TGAGATGGAGTCTTACTCTGTTGCCCAGGCTGGAGCGCCATGGTGCAGTCTCAGCTAGCTAACTGCGCCTCCCAGGTTCAAGCAATTTTCCCACCATAGCCTCCCAAGTAGTGGGATTACAGGCACTCACCATCATACCTGGCTAATTTTTGTATTTCTGTAGAGAGAGGGTTTTACCATGTTGGCCATGCTGGTCTTGAACCCGACCTCAGGTGATCCACCTGCCTTGGTTTCCCAAAGTGCTGGGATTACAGGTGTTTGCCACTGTACCTGGTCAGATGTAGCCTGAAAATGAAAATTTATTATCTAACAGTTCTCTAGAAACATCTTTCTCACGTGCAACCCAGATTGATTTTTGTTTTGAATTAAGGACTCTTGCATCCTGATTTCTTCCCAGTGTCAAGATAATCTTGGCAAAGATTAATAAAACCAGAGTTGGAAAGTGTGTTGGTGCAGAAACCTCTAGCCAGAATCTCTTAGTGGTCTTGGTAGAAAAAATAAAGCTTTCCTCTTTTCTGTGGTCATCTTCTGGGCCTTAAGGTAGATTAGCCTAAAAAGTGTCTTCACTCTGTATTTGTGTTTAAATGAAAGCTGCCCTTTGGGGAACAGACTGGGGAAAAGAAATAAGGGGAACACACTTACTTCAAAGGGGAATACACTTACTTCACTTACATCTAAAGTATAGTGTCCATTTCTGGAAAATGATTGTTTTATACTCATGGAGTAATATTCCATCTTTGAATCTGTTAGTATATTGCTACTGAAGGCTTAATTATTTTTTATCTTTTTATAACTATGATCTAAGTCTAAGAGGCTGCCCATATATATGGGTGTTTTTGCAGGGTATTTACGGTAGAAGTTTTTGCATTCTTTGTTTTCAATATTTTTTTGAGAGCTTATTCTTTTTTCTTTGTCACCCACAGGTTCGAGAACTTGTCTTGGACAACTGCAAATCAAATGATAGAAAAATTGAGGACTTAACAGCTGAATTTGTGAACTTAGAGTTCCTCAGTTTAATAAATGTAGGCTTGATTTCAGTTTCGAATCTCCCCAAGCTGCCTAAGTTGAAAAAGGTAAGTGCTTTTCTTTTAACAGTAAAAGAGAATGATCCTGGGAAGGGAAAATGTATGATTTTACCTGTAAGGAAGCACTTAGTATAGCAGAAAGCACATGGCCTTTGGAACTGGGCAGATATGGGATCGAATTCCAGCTCTATTATTTCCTTGATGGGTGATCTTCTTCAGGTAACTTAATCTCTCTAAGGCCCAATTTCCTCACCTGTAAACTGGTGGTATTACCTGACCTTGCAAAATTGCTGTGATGTTTGGAAATAATGCATGTTGAATGCTCAGTAAATAGTAGTTAGGAAGAATAATTACTGTGTTTTGTGAGTAATTTATTTGTTAATTGTTATAAAACCAGTTCTTTATCCTTTCGAAAAAAAGGACCAAATGCTACAGAAAAATGTTTTCTTTTGTCATTGCACATTTAACTGTCACAGAGTCCCAGGATGTCAGAATTGGAAGAAACTTTGCTCTTCGAACCCAGCTCCTTATTTTATAGGCACAGCAGCAGTCCCAGAAAAGTATAGTAATTTGCCTAAAGCCACCCACAGAAGTGGTTAGTACTAGAGCCAAAACTAGAACCCCTCTCTCTCCTAACCTCATACCTTTTCCATTATATAGGAAAAGATGTGTGCTTATATAAGTATTGCAGAATTCTATGCCATTTCAATATTCACTTTACTAGGAAACTTAAGTTGTACCTTTTTTTAAACTAAGTCACACATAGAAGGAAACAAAATCAAACTTAGGCAAAGGTGTAGGCTGTTCCCAGAGCTTGCTTGAGTTCTGAGAGGGACAGTTAGTTTTTTTTGTATTGAAGTTTGTTGTTGTTTTGCAGGAAGTGGGATGGGTTAAGTATGATACATGAGGTCAGGTGCCAGTGGCTCACGCCTATAATCCCAGCACTTTGGGAAGCTGAGACGGGTGGATCACCTGAGGTCAGGAGTTCAAGACCCTCCTGGCCAACATGGTAAAACCCTGTCTCTACTAAATATACAAACAAATTAGCTGGGCATGGTGGCACGTGGCTGTAGTCCCAGCCACTCGGGAGGCTGAGGCACAAGAATCACTTGAACCCAGGCGGCTGAGGTTGCAGTGAGCCGAAATCGTGCTACTGCATTCCAGCAACAGAGTAAGACTCTTTTTTTAAAAAAGTATAGTACATGAATTAAAAACTAGAAGTATTTTTATACTTGCATGGGTTATCAGTGACATTGGAAGCTCTGATTAGCCCACTTAAACATAGGATGGCTTCTTAGCATCTATTTACATAAATTTGTTGGTAGCAGATCCTTAGTGTATGTTTTGTGTTCTGTTTTCCTGAATTACTATTGGTCTCTGTACTCTCACACTTACTCAGAAATTCAACCTATCAGTGACCATATTTATAGGAGAAGGACAGGATTTTGGTTTTGGTTTTTGTTGGTTTTGGGGGTGGGGAGGTTAAGTACATGAACTTAAAACTTTTAACATTTAAACATTAATCACTTCTTTTACAGGGCTAATGAGAGGGAATCATACTTAAAGGCAGGTTGAGTGTTCTCATGACTGATAAGGACTTTATTTTCTTCCTATCCCAGAATATAAACTGTTTTTTGAGACAAGAGTTTCATTCCTATTGCCCAGGCTGGAGTGCAGTGGCATGATCTTGGCTCACTGCAGTCTCAGCCTCCTGAGTAGCTGGGATTACAGGCATGTACCACCACACCTGGCTAATTTTTGTATTTATTTAATTTTTTAGTAGAGACGGGGTTTCACCGTGTTGGCCAGGCTGGTCTTGAACTCCTGACCTCAAGTGATCTGCCTGCCTCTGTCTCTCAAAGTCTTGGGATTACAAGCATGAGCCACCACGCCCGGCCCACAAACCTGTTTTTAACAAGAAATAAGTACTGAAAAAAAAAAAAAAAACGGTATATAAATGTCAGAGTTTTCTAAATTTAAACATTGATTTCATTTCAAAATACATATGCTAATAAATGTGTAAGTATATTGCCTTGTTATTCCTACTCCCTAAGATACTCATGTTGAGAGGATGTGGATGTTACATGCATATGAAATATTTCTAACCATATGGTCTAAAATATGGGTCAAGAAAAGTGATCTGTTTTTATTTTGATTTACTGAAATCATTAATAAAGCTAACACTTGACT
>NW_016107366.1:8011877-8038924 GCF_001604975.1 Cebus imitator | reverse complement strand
CCTCAGCCTCCTGAGTAGCTGGGACTACAGGCATGCGCCACCATGCCCAGCTAATGTTTTGTATTTTTAGTAGAGACGGGGTTTCACCATGTTGACCAGGATGGTCTTGCCTAGACCATGACTAGATATTTCACGGAAAATATACCATTGGAAGGGAAAAATGTTTTGAAATGTTACATTTTCCTCTTCTGAAATACTTAATAACACCTTAAGCAGCTGACTTGTTTTTTCAACTCAGTTTTCAGCAAATATTTATATTTTTAAAAGTTACTCTACTTTGCATCATGTAGTACATTTCATTGCATGCCAAAAACTTCATTACATGACACTTTCATGCTATTCTAGGTATGTAGCATAATAAGGAGGACATGCATATTTATGAAGCCAGCCTGTCTGGCTTCAAATCGTAAGCCCACTACGGTAACAGCTGTATGGTCTTGGGGAAGTTTATTTTTGTTGTCTGTAAACAGGAGTGGTAATTCTGCCTACCCCATAGGGTTCTTGTGAGCTCAGACGAATTAAGGTATTTCTAGTGCCTGGCATTTAAATACTATGTAAGGGTTAATGTTACTACTGTTGTTGGCACTTTAAAATAGAGAATTAGAATCAGCTGTGTAGCCTGAGTTTTGTCTGCTAAAGGAAAAGCTTGCATTAGGTGTTTTTCACAATGCTTTCTAGGCTCCAATTCCTTCTACTTTAAGATTCTAATATTCCTTGGTGAAGGCTCATTCCCTCATTGGCACACTACTTGCCAGTGCTACTTGACCTGCAGCTAAGAAATTAAAGTAGGTTCTAATAAAGGTTAGTGCCAAGTTTATGCAAGATGTGGACTCTAAGGAGCTGGTTTCATAAACCTGAGGCTGCTTCTTTATGGGCTTATTTGTAGGGCCCGTCTCTCTCCTGTGGCTTTCAGAGCAACATTCCCTGATGGCTTCCAGGTGTAGAACTCCACAGTGTATGTCAGCATTGTCCAGAATCAGATTAGGTTTCAAGTGGGCGTTGCAAGTTTTGAAGGTCCACAAAATAAGCTGCTCAGAATGCACAGACTATTAAACCATTTACCCTTTCTGGCAGGTATAGGGTATTAATACTTGTCAAAAAATTCTAATTGGTTTTGACCCACTTTTTAAGTTAGAAAATTTATTCACTGATGTTAGAGACCGGTTGCTGACTAAGCTGTTATTAGCAGCTGATTAGGAAAACAATACCTCTAACCTTACCCTCTCCTGTTAATTATTTGGATTTAAACAAAATGAACATGCATGCCTTAATAGAAATAGCGATTATTTGATCTTGGTAAATATTTGAGAACTCTTTTTTACTTACAATACCTTAAATGATGTGTGTCTCTGTGTGTATTTGTGCTGTATCCATTTTCTCTTGCAGCTTGAACTCAGTGAAAATAGAATCTTTGGAGGTCTGGACATGTTAGCTGAAAAACTTCCAAATCTCACACATCTAAACTTAAGTGGAAATAAACTGAAAGATATCAGCACCTTGGAACCTTTGGTAAGTAGTTAAGAATTCGGAAAGTGGGACTTACTGGTCATTTTCATTTTCATATTTCTTTATAGTGGGGGAAATTACTGGCAATAATAATTGGTTGAGAAAGTGGTGGTTTTTTACTTTTTATAGAAGTCCCAATTTTAAAGATCTGGGCCTCTCTAATTAGATGTATTCTTGTGTCTTTGCTCTCTCCCTGCCTGATATTGTGATGGCATCCTTCAGAAGAGGATTTTTGGGGGTGTTTTGTTTTGGGTCCACTTGTGAAATTTATGTGTTGACTATATAGCCTTAAACATGTCTCTTACAATTCTTTTCCCCAGACTGCCCAAGCCATTATGCCCTTTTATAGTTTAACAGAAAAGGCTATTTATATTGTGCAGCATACCTGAATTGTAGATGGAACAATAAAAGACAGCTCCATTTTAAGCTTTAGGTGGTCTAATTCGTGACCTTGTGTTCTAGTTGGATTACTGTGCCTAGAGTTTTGCATGGAAACCTCAAGATACTCTTCAGTTTTACATATGGGGATAAGATATGAAAAGCTAAGTTTCAGTGCCACTTGGGTTGTAGACTTGCTGTGTGACCTTGGGCAAACTGCTTCTTCTCTCTGGGCCTCAGTTTCCTCATTTAAAGCAGAGAGGATAATAATCTCTGCCTTACTTACCTCACATATGAGTTCTGAGAATAAAGTAATGTACTTACTTTGCTTTGTAAGGTAGTCTACTTACTTTGCTTTTTGTCCAGTTTGTGTGGAAGTTGTAGAGGCCAGAAAGGGCTTCCAGAGGCAAGACTGGAGATAAGAGGCTTAATGCAGTTTGTAGGGCCAGCCCCATAGGCTGTACTATTTGGCAGACGGTTATATAGCATATAGGAGCTGTCTTTCAGAATCCAGAACAGACCCTAGAGGGTAAGACATTTCTTCTCTGTTTGTCCTGATGTCAGAGTATATTAAAATATGTGGATTTCACATCAATTATATAAAATGCTCTGTTGATATTTCAGGAGAAGACGGAGTTAAATTATACCTTCTTTAATGAAAAGGATTTCTTGTCAAGAGTTAGAAGATCTTTTCCTTCCTAAATTATTGAGACTCTGCACCAATACAGATTCAGTCACCTTTTACTGAATCGGTGTGTATAATATATGTATTCTTTTAGAGAGAGATGTTAGGCCAGGCTGGTCTTGAACTCCTGGCCTCAAGTGATCCTCCCACCTTGACCTCCCAAAGTGCTGGGACTATAGGCCTGAGCCACAAAGTCCAGCTGAGTCTCTTTATTTTTACATTTCATTAAGTTGTCCATATTTAAGAGCTCATATTTCTCATAAATGTAATGCCTCACCAGTGCTCCATGAATTTTGGCCTTTTTTCCTGTTACAGGTATGCCTAGATACTCAGGCTTCTTACTAGTTTTGTTTCCTTCAAACCAACCCCCATTTCCAGTGTTTAAGCCGACATTTATTGACTTTTACTACATCCAAGGACATTAACATTTGCCCATTGTATCCTTATGTAACCCAGAGAAAAGAGAATGACTGTCCTCTTTTTAGAGATGAGGAAGCTGGGTTTAGAGAATGTAGTACATTTCATTGTAGTACGTTGTAGTACATTGCTCCAGATAAATAGCAAGAGTAGAGATTCAAATCTAAGTCTGGGCTGGGCACGGTGGCTCATGCCTGTAATCCCAGCACTTTGGGAGGCCAGGGTAGGTGGATCAGTTACCTGGGCGTAGTGGCAGGTGCCTGTAATCCCAGCTACTTGGGAGGCTGAGGCAGGAGTATCACTTGAAACCCAGGAGGCGGAGGTTGCAGTGAGCCGAGATCATGCCATTGCACTCCAGCCTGGGCAACAGAGTGAGACTCCCATCTAAAAAAAAAAAAAAAAAGCAAGTCTGCTGTGCTTTCCATAGCCCTTGGGACCTGTTCTTCTTTTTCCACTTGTAATTTATTTCATGCCCAAATTTCAACAGGAGCACCAAATTTCAACTGCTGATGCTTTCCCATTCAGATGGGCTACGCCAAACCTGTGTTTATTGGTTAGTGACAGACACACTAATCGTAGGTTGTTGTGAGCATAAGAAACTCTTCTCCCTTTTTTTTTTTTTTTTTTTAGTTTTTTTAAAAAACAGAGTAGCAGGCAGTACCTTTTCACAGTTGATGACTGGCCATTACCTAATTCTCGTGGCAACTTGAGTTCTCTTTGATTATCAGCAGGCTTTTTCAGTGTTGTAGCACACAGAGATGGAGCAGAAGCAAATACTGTGTGGGAGTTGTTTGCTTTTTCCTGATCTGGTCAGTAATGTATGAGAGGACCCTCTGATGGCTGTGAAAGTCTCAGTCCCCCAGGATAGTGGAAGGATGAAAAATAATCTTCACTGTTTACCATTTTTAGAGGATCTGCTATAGCCATACACTTATTGGGTGCTTTATGTTTTATTGGTAATTGTCAAAAAAAAAACTTCGCTATGAAGTGGATAGAAATAGCATGGCCCTTATTTTATGTTGAGGAAGCTAAGGCTTGGGTGAGGCTGAATCCCTTGTCCAGAGTCACACACCCTGTGTCGGAGCCACGGGGCTACACACCAGAGCTATTTAGAAAAGCCTGGGGTCCCACCATTCTGCTGTACTTGGCACTCGGATTCCTTGGAATTAAGTAAATCTGTAGGAGAAGGTGAAGGGGGGAAATCTTGGGTCCATTTTGACTTCCAGCAGTATTCTTCAGTGGGGAAAAACACCATCCTCATCCTCATTAACCACATACATTTTAAACACCGTCTACTTTGAGCCCAGTTCTTACAGTCAATGCAATGATTGTGAATGCCTCTGCTTGCTACAGGGACATTAATCGAGAGACAAAGAAGGCATCAATTCAAACTTCCTTGGACACCTTTTTTAAGAGACCTGGGCCATCCAAACCATCCCCCAAAGCCCTTCTAAATTCTAAGAAGGCAAGCAAAATTATTGTTAATAAAATGTTTAATGTTTATTATGGCTAGCTTATTACCTTACATCAAATTTCTGGTATGGTAGAGTTGTAATTTTTTTTTATCAGTATTTACACATTACATTGGGATCCTGAATAATCTGTGTGTAGTGTATTTTGTGCCTATTGGGCCTTAAAGCACAATTTTACTACTTTAAACAATTCCAGAGTACTATAGTTATTTGGGATTTTTGTTGTTTACTTGCTTTCATTTCATTTTCCAACCTATTGATTGGCATGTCCAAATTACTTGATAATGGGTGCTTTGCCAGGAAGTAGCCAAAAATCTCACATAATTGTACAGCTTCAGAAACAGAAGAGCCTTGGAGGCCCTGTATACTGGAAGAGTCAATGAAACTAGATAGAGAAAGGGCTTTTGGTGGTATTATAAAGCATTAGATAAATATCTGAGGTTGTATGTCTTTTCATACACCTATTTCTAGGAAATCTGAAATACAAATGGCTCGTCCTTTAAGTAGAGAATTTTGAGAGTGAACCTTTTTGGAAAAGCTGCCTAAATGTACTTATGGTTCTGTCTTAGCTGGCATAGAGTCAGCCTTTGTGAAGAGAAAGCCAGAATGCTAGCTAGCTGTCTGGGGTGGCATTGCAGCATTTTTTTCCTCTTTGGCAAGAAGTCATACGTGGGCTCCTGGAAGTCAGGGCCTGACCGGAAGGGAACCTAATCTGAAAATTACATGATACAAAAGCAGCTCTATGACCAGAAGGGCTGGGGACAGCTTTCTTAAGACATCAGGGAACTGACTATATAAGCACATTGTTTGATCCACAGACTCTTGGATCATTGTACACTTGTGTTATGACGGGTGCAACATGTGCCTGTTGCTCTAACCCTGCTGTATTTATTCCCTGCATGAATAAAACAAGTGTGGGAGTCTCTTTCTTGATCAAGAAGATGAAGTTTCTTCATGTGCAGGGGTCAGTAGCCCTTTTTTCTAAGGGCCAGATAGTAGCTTCATTTGGCTTTGTAGCCTCTTTATACAGTCTCTGTCACAACTAGCCTGCTTGGCCATTTTAGCACATAAGGAGCCATACATAAACAAATGAGTGTGACTATGTTCCAATAGAGCTTATTTTACAAAAACAGGTAGTAGGCCAGAATTGGCCCCTGGAACACAGGTTCCCGACCCCTGCTCTATAGCCTTGCGGCAGATTTTCACATTGTTTTATGTCTCCTCAGAACTACATAGATACCTTGAGTTCTGAAAATAAGGTTTTGTTTTGTCTGCATTTCTTCTCAAGTCCTTGTGAGTGTTGTAACAGCTTTCCTAATAAAGCAGCAAAGCCTGTTCAGCATCAACATTTATTTTTTAGAAATTACTCATGTGGCGGTCCCCTTAGGTTTCTTTGGGTGTTTTTAGTACTATTTTCTTGAAAGAATACTAATCAAGTTTTTCTCTTCATTCAGAACCATTAAAGGTTGTGTTTATGAAACTATCTAGATAAATGTACTTACCGTCCCTATTCTGAAAGGCAGCAGGCTATGTGCTACTTGACATTGGGTTTGCCTTTCATAGGCTTCTCCCTCTTCTACCTACAGGGGTCTGCTGTCACTTCCTGTTGTTACCTCCTGACTTCCTTGTAGTAGTACCTCTGCCCTCTCAATCTCTTAATTTACCCTTAATCAAAACTTAGTAGACCTGGGATTGAACTACTAGTAGACTGACATAATAACAAACGAAGATCTCAGTAAATACACAGACATTTTCCTATGTACTTTGACTACTCAGAAAACTTGATTTGAGCCCCAAGTTTTTATAGCTTAACTGTTTTTAGATAGATGAAACTTATGGTTCCAAAGAAATGAGGTGTTGCAACAAAATTTCAAGGTATAGTAAATAAAGTCAGAAGAACTTTACATCATAAAAGTCTGGTAACATGTCAGTCTTTTTCCTAAAAATTAAAAAAGAAGAGTACAATATTTCTCTGTATTTCTGAAGTTTCAACTCTGTGCCTCTCTGCATTTTCCCCAGCCTGTGTTGACTCCTGTCTTCCCTGAAAATAGCTGCATTGCCACACTTTATATTTTATATTTCACCCTCTAGTGTTTCATGTCTGTGCTCTAAGTAAAATTGTAAGTACCTTGAGATTGTGTTATAAATCTCTGGATTTTTCCCTATAATATCACCTCAGAACATTAGAGACTACTTAATACCCAGGAAGTGTTTAATGGCCATTTGATTATGCAAATGTTAATATTTGTTTCAACTAAATGTATTAAACTGTTTGATTGTCTTGTAACTGTGAAAATAATCTGGATATAATAAAAATTATTTTCATTTTATATTTCTTTAGACTACTATGCTGCCAGAAAAACATATAGTTCTCTGGGAGAGTAAGTAGAGAAAGAGGGACTAGTTAAAGTCTAGTGACCTAATATAAAGGTTGCAAAAGACTTGATGTGTTTTTCTATATACAAGACTGAGTGGGTAGCAGGAATTGAGTATAGAGCCTAGAATTTTATCTCTTCAACAGATGGGTTTGTTACTTATATTCCTTTGGTTTAGGAGTTGTGTCTTTTGATCCTTTTCTTCAGAAAAAGTTAGAATGTCTGAAAAGCCTGGACCTCTTTAACTGTGAGGTTACTAACCTGAATGACTACCGAGAGAGTGTCTTCAAGCTCCTGCCCCAGCTTACCTACTTGGATGGCTATGACGGAGAGGACCAGGGAGCACCTGACTCAGATGCCGAGGTGGATGGTGTGGATGAAGAGGAGGAGGATGAAGGTGAGTAGGCTCAGCATCCAGTGAACTTGATGTCTGCCTTTGAAAGCCTCTGATGAAAGCTATTGGATGTTGGCTGGGCGCAGTGGCACATGTGTAATCCCAGCACTTTGGGAGGCTCAGGGGGTGGGATTGCTTTAGCCCAGGGGTTTGAGGCTAGCCTAGGCAACATAGCAAGACCTTGTTTCTACAGAAAATAATAATTATAATAAAAATTAGCCAGGTGTGGTGGTGCATACCTGGAGTCTTAGCTACTCAGGAGACTGGAGGTTGAGGGAGGAGGATCACTTGAACGCAGGAGTTTGAGGCTACAATGAGCCATGATTATGCCCTACTGCACTTCATCTCACATGACAGGCTATTTCAAGCTACTTGATGTTCTTACTATTGAGGAAAATTGTGTGTGTGGGTGTGTGTAATTTTTTTTTTTTAATGTAGGCATTCCATTAGATTTATAGCTAAGGCCTGTTTCATAAACTCCTGGCCTCAAGGGATCTTCCCACCTCAGCCTCCCAGGTACTGGGATTGTAGGGATGAGCCACTGAACCTGACCTGGGAAGCATTTCCTGAAGCCTACAAGTGAGGTTAGGATGCTGTGCGTGTTAAACTGTAAACCCCTTACTCTTACAGGCTTGCCACTCTGCTGTTCTTAAGTCTTCCTACTTTAGGGGTCTCCAACCCACAGGCCACAGACCAGTACAGACCACATAGCAGGAGGTGAAGGGTGGGCAAGCCTCATCTATATTTACAGCCCCTTCCTATTGCTCACATTACTGCCTGCACTTCGTCTCCTGTCAGATCAGCGGTGGCATTAGATTCTCAGAGGAGCTCTAACCCTATCATGAATTGCATATGTGTGAGGGGCCTAGGTTACGTGCTCCTTATGAGAATCTAATGCCTAATGATCTGAGGTGAAGCTGAGGTGGTGATGCTAGTGCAGGGGAGTGGCTGCAAATTCAGATTAACATTAACAGAAAGGTTTGACTACACAGAGACCATAATAAATCAATTTCTTGCAGACTCCTCAAACCTATCAGTGTGTGGCAAGTAACATTTAAGCTGTATCTGCTGGCAGGCTTTATAGTGGCAAGTGAGTTGGTGTATTTCGGTTATACAGCTGCATCTGGTGACAGGCTTTAAGTCAGAATCTGATACTTATTTTAGTCCATGTGTGGCCTTCCCATTTTTTTTATTTACCACTTCCATCCACACCTCTTTCCTGCACTGCGTATTTGTCTTAGCCCCAGTTTTGGTAAGCCCACAAGCTAACCCTAGCCAAAACAAGTGAAAAACAAGTATAAGTGGAGAGCTTTGAAAAGGGGGAAAGGCTCAGTAATGAGATAATAGAAGACAAAACTGCCAATGAAAAAAAAGCTTCATTGAAAAGAAAATACCAAGAGTGATATTTAAATTACAGGTTCATTAAAACAGGTGATTCACATTCTCCAAGCCCACTTTGTATAATATGTGGCAACCAGCTATCCAACACAGCCATGAAACCTTCAAAACTGCTTCACTGGCTGGGTGCAGCTGCTCATACCTGTAATCCCACCACTTAGGGAGGCAGAGGCAGATCACCTCAGGTCAGGAGTTGAAGACCAGACTGGCCAACATGGTAAAACCCCATCTCTACAAAAATTAGCCAGGCATGGTGGCGCACGCCTTTAGTCCTGGCTACTTGGGAGACTGAGGCATGAGAATTGCTTGAACCTGGGAGGCGGAGGTTGTAGTTGAGCCGAGCGAGATTGCACCACTGCACTTTAGCCTAGGCAATAGAGCAAGACTCTGTCTCAAAAAAAAAAAAAAAGTTATTCACCACATGGAGAGCAAGTACCCTGCATTTAAAAGACAATCCTTTCGAGTGTTTCAAAAGAAATATATGTGAACACAAAGAACAGAAGCAATTATTGAAACCTACCACTTCATCAAATGTGTCTGCACTGAGAACATCTCATTCTTAGTGGCTAACTGCATTGCTAAAGCTCAGAAGCCTTTAACTAACTGCATTGCTAAAGTAAGAAGCCCTTTAGTATTGAAGAGTTGATCCTGCGTGCTGCTAAGAACATTTGTCATGAACTTTTAGGAGAGGCTACAGTTAAGCTGCAGTTCAAAAGGTAGCACATGTTCCCCTTTTGGCTAGCACTGAAACTAGTCGTTGATGAAATAGCAGAGGATATCGAGGCACAGTTGTTAAAGAGGATTGATGAGTCACCGAGGTATGCATTGAAGCTTGATGAGTCTGCCGATGTTAACAACATGGCAACAATGCTTGTTTTTGTGCGATATATTTTCAGGAGGATGTACATGAGACTATGTTATATGTGCTTCATTGACAACGCCACAGCTGCAGAACTATTCAAGTCTTTTGAATGATTAGGTATCAGGAAAACTGAATTGGTCATTTTGTGTCATATATGCACAGATGGGAGTGGCTGCCATGGCTGGACAGCTTTCTGGTTTCACTACTTGGGTCAGAGAGGTTGCTTCTGGATGTGAGTCTGTGTACTGTGTTACTCATAGAGAAATGCCGGCTAGCTGACAAATGTCACCTGAACTTTTAATGTCTTGCAGGATGTGATTAAAATTAACAGCCACATAAAAGTACATCCCGTTAACCCATCTTTGTTCACGCAACTCTGTGAGATGGACACAGAGAACACGTCTTCTCTTACACAGAGAAGTGAGTGGCGTTTTAACGGTAGATCACTGGCCAGAGTTTTTGAGTTACGAGGCCTGCTTCAGAGATTTCTTTTAGAATAACAGTTGCCACTGGCAGAACATTTCAGTGATACAGAATGGGTGGTAAAACTTTTTTTTTTTTTTTTTTAAGTTCAGGAGTACATGTGCAGGTTTGTTGCGTAGCTAAACGTGTGCCATGGTGTTTTGCTGCACAGATCATCCCATCACCAAAGTATTAAGCCCACCATCCATTAGCTAGTCTTTCTGATGCTCTCTCTTCCTGCCCCCCCAAAGGCCCCTGTTTATGTTGTTCCCCCCGCTCCATGTGTCCATGTATTAAAATACGGTGTTTAGCTTTCCGTTCCGAGCATTTGGATTTTTGATGTGTTTCAAACATTAGCAGTGATACTGAAAGAGACTGAGCCAGAGCCTTCTTTCTCTTAGCTGGTGCATGATCACCTGTCTCAGCTTTCAAAAGAGTTTGAGCATTACTTCACAAACATAAAAGACCCTCGCACTCGGAAGGACCCATTTGTGAATAAGCCAGGTCAGTCGACTTTGTCCAGGCTTGAAGAGGATTAAGTGGTTGAGATCACAAATGGCAGTGGCCTTAAAAGTATGGCTTGTGACAACTTCAAAATTTCCGTATATTTTGGATTAAAGTCAAGGGTGGAATATTCTGATTGCCACAGAAGCACTGAAAAACCTGCTTCTGGTTCCAATATCCTATCTTTGTAAAGCAAGGTTTTCTGCAGTGACAGCAACCAAAACAAGATTATGGAGTAGACTGGACCTAAGCAACACACTTCGGGTGTCACTGTCTTCCATTGCCCCGAGATGGGACTGTCTAGTTGCAGGGAAAACAAGCTCAGGGTTCCACTGATTCCACATTGTGGTGAGTTGTGTAATTATATCATTATATATTATAATGTAATGATAGAAATAAAGTACGGAATAAACATAATGCATTCGAATCATCCTGAAACTATTCTCCCACCCCCAGGCTGTGGAAATACTGTCTTCCACAAAACTGGTCCCAGCTGCCAAAAAGTTTGAGGACTGTTGTTCTACTGTACTACAGTCATCCATCATCTTGGATACTTACCTCTTGATTCATAGGGCCTGGCACTTAGTAGGTACTTGGTACCTGCTTGTTACTGCCAACTAGAAATAAAATAACTTTCCCTTCCATTTACATACGACCAGAGTTTAAGAAGGTAATGATTTCAAATAACTAAAGGTTATATTCCATTTGTCATTAATAAGGAAAATAATCTCTGATCATAACATAGACTTAAGAGATGATTTTCAGTATTGGCATTTGATCTAGGATTTTTATATATATTAAGTTTTTTTAAATAATGATATTTTCTATCCAAAATATTCTTCTTGACTAGCTTGTGTTTTCTTTGCATGTTGAGTTTGTTTACTCTGAGTCACTTTTAGAATAAAACGCTTCTCACTTCAGGTGGCTTAAAGCTGCGGTCTCCAACATTTTTGGCACCAGGTACTGGTTTCATAGAAGACAGTTTTTCCATAGATGCGGGGAGGGGGAAGAGGATAGTTGGGGGTGGCGGCTGAATGGTTTTAAGATGAAACTGTTCCACCTCAGATCAGGCATTAGATTCTCATAAGGAGTACACAACCTAGATCCGTCACATGTGCAGTTCACAAGAGAATTCCTACTCCTATGGGAATCAAACAGGTGATCTGACAGGAGGCGGAGCTCAGGTGGTAATGCTCACTGGCCTGTTCCTCACCTCTATCTGTGCAGCCCAGGCCACAGACCAGTACCAGTCCTGGGAGCTGGGGACCCCTGGCTTAGAGGAAGCGGAATGATTAATTTTCACATCAGTCAGCATGAAGAATACTTGGTTGTGATGTTGCTGAAGTTGGTGGTACTATTCTAGTTGAAGCATTATTTTAAATACTTTAAAAATCAGCACAAAAGATAGAAATTGCCAAGAAAATGGAGGAGGAAAAGCATCAGGGAGTTCGGGTGCAATTAATGGTATAATACTCTGGAAGTGTTTTATAGTTTTGTTTTGAAGCATATTGAGATAGGCAAAAATCAATGAGTTACAAGGAAGTAAAATGGACAGAGAATAGGACATCTCACTTATTTCCAAATATTATGTCCTTTTCTCCTTTCTACAGTTTTTCCATTTCTCCTAAAAACCATTTGTGCTTGTTGTCTATTTAAATTCACCTTAATCAGATAGAACAGCCACATGTGCAAGAGCCTGTAAAGGACATTCCTTGGAAGGTAGCGGAGAGTTCCTGAGAGCAAAGACGGGTCAGGCAACAAATATTCGAGCATTTATGTGCCAGGCATTGTGGAAAATAGTGGTTAAAAAAAAAGACAGAGTTCCTATCCTCTTGGACCTTACAGAGAAATGTTTTGTTTTGATCATAAATAGGCTAAGGATGGTGGCTCACACCTGTAATCCCAACACTTGGGGAGGGTGAGGCAGAATGATTGCTGGAATCCAGGAGTTCAAGACCAGCCTGGCAACATTGCCAAACCCTATCTGTACAGAAAAAAAAAAAATTAACTAAAAATCATAAATAATAATTACAAGTAAGCAAAGTGTTCTGTAATGGAGAAGCACTCTCACTCATGTGATAGCCTGTGACCTGGCATTGGGAGGTATCTTGAGTAAGACTGCCTAAGGAAGTGATGTTGACTGAGACTCCAAGGTGGAGTCTGAGTTAGCCAAGCAAAGAGGGATGGAAAGAGCATGCAGAGACCAACAGGCAGGTGAGAGCATGGTGAGCTCTAGGACCCAGGAGAAGCAAGAACTGCTGCACTAGAGGTCTGCACAAATCAGGTGGAGATGCAGTTGCCTCTCCGCCTCCTGTTCCCTGACTCAAATAGGGTTATTTGGGTGTTTCTCCGGTTCCTGCTTTGAACAGCTGACTGTGACTGTGGTGGTACCATTACTCAAGAGAAGGTACATGATTTTTTTTTTTTTAACTTTTTACTGTGGAAAATTTCAGACAGTGATAAAGGTAAAAATACAGCAAAACATGCTGGGTGCAGTGGCTCACGCCTGTAATCCCAGCACTTTGGGCGGCTGAGGGGGGGTGGATCACAAGGTCAGGAGTTCAAGACCAACCTGGCCAACATGGTGAAACCCTGTCTCTAACAATACAAAAATTAGTCGGGCATGATGGTGGGTGCCTATAATCCCAGCTACTTGGGAGGCTGAGGCAGGAGAATTGCTTCAACCCGAGAGGTGGAGGTTGCAGTGAGCCAAGATCACACCACTGCACTCCAGCCTGGGCAACAGAGCAAGACTCTGTCTCGGGGAGGACGGGGTGTGGATATATGTAGCAAAACGAACCTCCATGTTCTTATCACCCAGCTTCAGCAGTTATTGGTCATAGCAGATGTTGTTTTATTCCTGCATACACCCTTATCTTCCTCCCCAGTCCTTATAATTTTGAAGCAAATCTTAGCCATTATATCATGTCACCAGTGAGAATTACAGTGTTTGTCTTGTCTACCAGGACTTCTAGCTTTCTGACTTTATGGGACTCTTGGACAAAGGGACTGAGCTGTAGCACATAGTAGAAAGTGACTGCAGTTCATGGCTTTAACAGCATTTGTTCTGTGAGCCAGCCCACAGATCCCCAACACCTTGTGCCTTGTGGAGCATTGGGGATATTTAATGAATCCCATTTGGACTGTTTTCAGAAGGAGAAGATGAGGAAGATGAGGAGGATGAGGATGATGAAGAACAGGAGTTTGATGAAGGTGATGAAGTTGAAGATGTAGAAGGGGATGATGACGACGATGAAGTCAGTGAGGAGGTCAGTGCAGCTGTTTTCTACCCTGCCTCCTATTTGTAATTAAAACAAAAGTGGGAGTTTAAAAAAGATGACAAAGAAAAGAAAAACACCTTTTGGAGAAATTACTATACCTGTGAATAGATTGACAATATGAATCTGGTTTAGTTTTTGTCTGCCTTTAAATAACTATTAAATGGAATGCCTACTGAATTCAAACTAGTATGGTTCCTGGCTGTGCAAGGTGAGTTTTGGCCCTCTCCGGGGAAGGAACGAGTTGAGTATTCAGGGTGGTGAGAAAACTGGAAATGTTGAAAATTGATGGCATGTCTGTTCTTTCATTGAATTGTAGGGAAGTATATGTTTACCAAGTCTAAACTTTTTCTTGTATATTCAGTAAATATATTCCCACTATATTAAAGAATTAGGGATACAAAATTAAATGAGATTGTGGTCTTGCCCTGAAAGAGCACATAGTCTAGTTTATGGGACACCCAGTAATAGAGTATCCCTGAGGAAATGAATGCTATATGAGGGCAGGAGAAAACAGTGTCTTGACTTTGACGCTCAAAGAGGTTTTTGGGAAACAGGCAGACAACAGTAGTTGTTAGCAAAAAGCATGCTCTTTTGTAGTATAAAAATAAGTCTAGGGGTTCATGTGCTCTCATTAGGTGTATGATTGACATTAAGGTCCTGAAAAAAGCTTTGTATATGAATGGGATATAGAAAGAAATTTTTGTCTAAAAGTGTTTTGAAATTTGAGATTTTAAGATCATTTCTTGAATTATCCAAAGTTATATAATTAAACATCTAGCAAATGAACTGCTTCTAAAATATTTTTTTTTTTTTTTAAAGAAAACTTGTAAAATAAAGCTCATTAAGGAAAATCAGTGGGTCTTGGTACATCCAAGTAGATACAAATAAAATTACAGTTTCCTGCTTGATACTGTTGCATTTATTTGTACTTCTCGGTTTGGCAGAATTTGTAATATTTGCACTTCTCGATTTGGCAGAATTAATCTGATATTATACTGTTATTCTCTAGGAAGAAGAATTTGGACTTGATGAAGAAGATGAAGATGAGGATGAGGATGAAGGTGGGCCTAATGCTTGCATTTTGATCATTCTCAGTTAAAAATTAGATGAAAACATCTATTATTTAGAATTTGATACCACCGAGAAGGAAATAAAATATCCTGGCTCTGGCAGTCTATACACACATTCACATTCTTGCCTGTGTCATCCCATTATTGTGGCTATGCTAGTGCAGGCTTCCTGCTGCTACAGCAGTTGTTCTTGTCTGATTGCAAGGGTCCTGTTGGTCTTCAGTCCCCACGGTGGTTGTTACTATTTTTTTGAAATGGAGTCTCTCTCTCTCGCCCAGGCTGGAGTGCACTGGTATGATCTCCGCTCACTGTAGTCTCCACCTCCCAGGTTCAAGCAATTCTGTGCCTCAGCCTTCTGAGTAGCTGGGATTATAATGGGCATGTAGCACCACACTCAGTGAAGTTTTATATTTTTAGTTGAGGTGGGGTTTTGCCATGTTGGCTGGGCTGGTCTTGAATTCCTGGCCTGAAGTGATCCATCCACCTCAGCCTCCCAAAGTATTGGGATTACAGGTGTGAGCCACCGCACCCAGCCTGGTCCCCGTGTTTTAAATGGAGGGACCATTTAAAGCCATTTGATTTACTGCCAAGTGTGAGGTTTCTGTGTTTGGAGTTATTGCATTTTTTTTTTTTAAAAAAAAAGGTTTAATAATTGACTATAATTTTCAGGATATATAAATAGATATACCAGTTTCCCAGTTTGATCAGTGTTAGTCCTTTCCCTACCACAACCAACACTAGTGAAATAGCCGTTACTTATTTAATACTATTAAAAGTTTTACAGCCTGGACATCATAGACCCTGTCTCTACAGAAAATTAAAAAGCTGGGACTGGGTGTGATGGCTCATGCCTGTAATCCCAGCACTTTTGGAGGCCAAGGCAGGTGGATCACTTAAGGTCAGGAGTTCAAGACCAGCCTGGCCAACATGGTGAAACCCTGTCTCTACTAACAACACAAAAATTAGCCGGGCGTGGTGGCATGTGCCTGTAATCCCAGCTACTCAGGAGGCAGAGGCAGGAGAATCACTCGAACCCAGGAGGCGGAGGTTGCAGTGAGCCAAGATCACACCACTGCACTCCAGCCTGGATGACAGAGCAAGACTCTGTCTCAAAAAAAAAAAAAAAAAAGCTGGGCATGGTGGTACACGCCTATAGTCCCAGCTACTCAGGAAGCTAAGGTGGGAGGATCGCTTGAGCCCAAGAGGTTGAAGTTGCAGTGAGGCTATGATGGCGCCGCTACACTCCAGTCTGAGTGACAGAGCAAGACACTGTCCCAAAAAATAAAAGTCTCATAGTTGAGTCTCAGAGAATCAGGTGTTCACTGTGCCGCTGGCTCATGCTTTCTCAGCATCCACTTTGTCAAGCTCTCGATTACATTTATACTAGATATTACCCTGGTTAGGACCTTGTCACTGCCTTTAAGAACCTATAATGAAACATGATTCGACATACAGTTGATTTCATTAAAATAACCATGGATTTTATTAGTTGAAAAGATTGGTCTATGTGTAAGTCTCTGTGTCTTGACTACATAAATACTTTAAAAAGTCCCTTTTTAGTTAATATTAGAAGTGTTTTATGTGTTACTTAATTATCAGAATAACCTTTTAAAGTCAGTACCATTGTCCCCATTTTACAGTTGAAAAAGGCTTAAAGAGGTTAAGCTTGTCCATAATCACTTGAGTATGGCTTGAAGACATGCTAGATTGCTCAAGGGGGTTGGTTTGTTTGTTTTGTTGGAGACAGTTTCACTCTTGTTACCCAGGCTGGTGTGCAGTGGCAGGATCTCAGCAGTCTCTGCCTCCTGGGTTCAAGCAATTCTCCTGCCTCAGCCTCCTGAGTAGCTGGGATTACAGGTCTGTGCCAGCATGCCCGGCTAATTTTTGTGTTTTTGGTAGAGATGAGGTTTTACCATGTTGACCAGGCTACTCTGGAACTCCTGACTTCAGGTAATCCACCCATCTCAGCCTCCCAAAGTGCTGGGATTATAGACATGAGCCACTGTGCCCAACTAGCTCAAGTTATTAGTATGCATTTTAATAATTGATAGATTTGTAAAAAGAAACGGAAGAAAACACCTTAAAATTGAGGAAACTGGGTTAACGTTCCTGTGTGAGTTGAGTTGCTGCTGTACATTCTGCTTTTCTTGTTCTGTGGTCACCACTTAAACTTCCTATATCACCTGTATTAATCTGATCAAGTTTACATCGTTTTATCTCCTAACTGTCAAACTTTATTGTTGTTGCCTCCATTGGCAATAATCTAAGCAAAATGCCTTTCTAACTGTCCTAACGTCAATTTTTGTTACTTTACAGAGGAGGAAGAAGGTGGGAAAGGTGAAAAGAGGAAGAGAGAAACAGATGATGAAGGAGAAGATGATTAAGGCTCCAGATGACCTGCAGGAACAGAACTGTTCAGTATTGTTTGGACTGCTCACGGATTTGGTAGCTGTTGGAGAAAAAAAAAAAAAAAAGGTAGCTGTGATACAAACCCCAGGACACCCACCCACCCAAAGAGCCAAAGAATAGTTCCTGTGACATTCCGCCTTCCTTCCATGTAGTCCCTCTTGGTAATCTACCACCAAGCTTGTGGACTTCACCCCAACAAAATTGTAAGCATTGTTAGGTTTTTGTGTAAGACTCTTGCTGTAGCGTGGATAGCTGTGATTGGTGAGTCAACCGTCTGTGGCTGCCAGTTACACCGAGACTGTAACAGCATTTTTACTTTGTGTACAACAAAAAAGCTTTGTAAATAAAATCTTAACATTTTGGGTCTGTTTTTCATGCTTTTCTTTCTAATGAGTTTTTTGTTTTACATTAGGACATTTTATGTGACAACTGCCAAGAAAGTATTTTTAAGCATTTACGTGAAATAAACACGTTACTCTTTGGTAAAGCCTAGTTGTATGCTTACATTTTTAAATTACACTCATTGTAAGCTCATGTTAAAACACATCAAAGAACTGGTTTGGCATTTTTATATTTGTAGTTTTTGAGGGGAATTGCACAAGTGTGTAGGATCTTTGAGCATTTAGATTGAATACTCATTGATGACTGGGAGTAAATGAAGCAGAGTTTTTAAAATAATGTTCAAAATGGAATGCTCTGGTGCCCTGAAAACCAGAAAAATAATATTAGGTTCAAGTATTACGTGAATTAAGGGAAAGAAGATAGTATAAAGCAAAAGGCCTTCACTAGAGTCCCAGGAAATCTGAATTCTAGTTCTGGCTCTGCCACTGATTTTCTGTGTGACCTTGTGTTGACTCTGGGTCACTTCCCAGTCTGTAAAATTGAGGGGGTGTGACCAAATGGTTTCTGAAGTCACTTGTAGCCTGATGTTCTGTGACCCTCACTGACAGGAAGGTCTGAAGAAAAAAATGAGCTTTGCACTAGGCTGAAACATGTAAGGTTTGACTGATGGGTGAGCAGAGTACGGTTTGTTGTCAAGACAGGCGTGAAAAGGGGTAATGACATGTGAAAAGCCTCACTAAGCATGGGGTAGGCACTGCCTGAGGCCAACTCAGGTTTTCCAGAAGATGCTGATTTTCTGTATTCTTATAGATCTTAAAGAAAGGAGAAGGATATTTCTGTCTGTATTCAGTGATTAACCATTTAGTGAAAATAGATGCATGACGGCATCAATACAATTGATAATAGAAGATTTGAGGATTGTTTTAGTAAATCTTAGCTATAGCTACTGGAATGAGTGAGGTTTTTGATGCATGTAAAAGCAATATGTAAAATTGGACTTGTTTGAATTTATAATTAGCAAAAGTCAGCCTCAATGGAACCCCCAAATACTGTACTTTAAAATCAAAGTCTCCCATAGACTTTAAAATGGAGTTCCTTTTTTGCAAAGAAAATCCAAGAAAATGGAATTTGATTTCTGATTTTACTGGTATGACTTTATTTTCCCCGACCATAAGGCCATTTTAGCAAACCTTCAATACATTGCAAAATGGGTTTCTTCTGTAGCCTAGGTGTGTCCTTAAGGTTTTGCTTATTTGTCAAATGTCAAACACAGTATCTTTGAGTGATGATTTTCCCTGTTTGCTTTTTGAAGTTTCCAGAAGTTTCCGGTATCTACCAAGCCCATAGGCTGATTGGCTAGGCAAAAGGGAAGGGAATTGGGTTAAAGCAAGAAGCCTGCCCTTGGTGCTCATAGTAGCTAGTTAAGAAGAAAAGACATCAACACAAGTAATGTTTACTAGGACTTAGGAGCAAAAGGTTTAGGTAAGTTTTAGTGTAGTTCAGAGGCTGGAGAAGTAACACCCAACCTGGAGGGAGGGAAGCTTCTTAGAAAAGTACTTGAGCTGCACATGCAAGTGTGAATAGCATTTATAAACAGGAATAGATAAAGAAGGGAGTATCTTAGTAAGCAGAGGTTAGAGGTAGGAAATTGCTAAGTACAGTTAGATACAAGTAGATTTGATAACACATGAATAGATGATGATACTGGACAAATCATTTGGGCCCTTCTAGAGGGCCTTGAAGGTCAAACCCTTTTTGTGCATTATAGTAAAATATTGATTTGACCTACGTGGCCAGTGAGGATGCCTTTGACATGGTCTTCAAGAGAAGCAAGCTTTTTGGTGATGAGGTCACACAGCAGACTATTTTTGGAATTGTCTCCCATCTGAAGGAGAACATTGAGAGGGTTTGCTTCCAGCTTCTGCAGTAAATTGAGTTACAAAATGTCTGAGCTGGGTGGCAGCTATGATGGGCTAGATGGCTGGTTGGTCCTGACTAGCTGCTCTGAGATTGGTGGAGGTGTGTTCCACATACACACCTGTTAACATGTGTGATAACACTGGCATGTCATCTTTTTGACGCTAGGATTCATTCTTGCTTTAAAATGTTGAAGCTATTGTTTGTAGAGTTGGGCAAACAGGCACAAGAGAGGATCCAGGATCCAGGATCCTGGCCAAAGTTGTCCTTGTGAAGTAGTAAAGAACCTAGCCTAGAAACCATGGCGCCTTTTTTCCAACCTGTGCTTTTATCATTAGTTCACTCCTGCTTCGAGTCTGGCGCCTGAAGAATAATACTGGCCAGTGTGGAAATGTGCAGACCACCTTGTGTAAGATACTGAACCCTACCCGCTCCTGTATCACCACCACCAGGACACCTGGTACATATTCCAGGATAGGTACAGGAGGCTTGAGTCATCCTGTTCCTGGCATTCCTATTTGGGCTACGCTACCTACCCCATCACCAGAGAAAAGCGAGACAGAAGCACAAAGGGGTTGTACACTATGCTATGACCTTCTAGTTTTCTCCAGCTCTGTTTCATTGTGCTGACATCAATTTTAATGAGCCTGATGATACCGCTGTGTTGACAGTTTGGAAAGGGCGTCAAGTTACTAGCAGACTTAAGCTTCAGCCAGCCCAACAGTTGCTGTGCAGGAAAACCACCAAGACTGCAGTGGTGTGGAAGTTCTCAGAGCCAATTAGGTCAGCTTGATAATCTCTGATCAAGTAGGTATTTTATAACTTGTCCCAGGGGTGTTGGGAGGGTATATGGAGAAATTACTACTCTTGCTCTATTGCTTTTTGTTGTTGGAGACAGTCTGACTCTGTTGCTCAAGCTGGAGTGTACTGGCACAATCACGGTTCACTGCATCCTCAACCTGGGCACAAGTGACCCTCCCAACTCAGCCGAGTAACTGGGACTACAGGCGTGTGCCACCATACCTGGCTAAATATTTTTGGTAGAGATGAGGTCTCACAATATTGCACAAGCTGGTTTCAAACTCCTAGGCTCAAGTGATCCTCCTGACTTGGCCTTCCGAAGTGCTGGAATTACAGGCATGAGCCACTGCACCTGGCCAGAGTTAACTCTATTTTCAATTAAGGGAACTTGACCCCTGGCTAGAAGGGGCCTAGGGTGTCTGTGTTTAAGACAGCACTCCCCAACCCCAGCCCTGGCAGAGGAAGAGTAGCGGTATAGTGAAGGAGGCCTCAAACTGAGAATCTAGAGATCCATATTCTAGCCCCAACCTGGCCACTGGATGGTATTTGCTCCCCCTCTATCACTTCCCCTCTGTGAGCCTCCAGTTCCTCAACTGAAAATTGGAAGCCCAAACTAAGCGAGTTTGCAGGTGGTTTCAGCTGTGGTTCACTGTGAGCCTAACCAGCCACAGGGATACTACTAGTTGCTCATGCTCTTAACTCCCAGTTACCCTCCCAAGGAGTAGGTAAGGGTTTGGGCTGGTAGAAAATGTCAGAGCTATGTTTAGGCTGATGGAATTGAAAAGGATAGACCAGTAGCAGGCAGCCAGATGAGAGCTGCACTGACTTCTGTGAAGGAGGTGTCTTCCAGAAACTGCCATAGGAATACACATAAGTTGTCAGACTAGTCGGTCATCTACTTAGCATTACAGAAGCAGGTTAGTACATATATCTGCCATCAATGGCCACTGATTGAGAGGAATTTAGTCCTCAACTTTTCTGAAAAATAATCTGTAATCCCCTTTTATGGATGTGGAAACTGAAGGGCTTAGAGATGAAGTGCCTTGCCCAATGTCATGTAGCTAGTAACAGTGGCTGGGCTGGGATCCGAACCCTGCTCTGCCCAAACCCAAAGCTGCTGTACATTGCCTTATGTCTCTCCTTAGGGCCCTCACTCCTTACTCACTTCTGATGAGAAAGTCAATGCACCTATTTCTCCCTTAGTCCAAAGTAGGGAACAAAGTAGACACTAGCTAACAAGACTCACTGGTTCCAAAGGTTCAGGACAGGGCAAGAACAGAGCTAAAGTTTTCAGAGCTGGAATCATAAAATGCTTAGGGAAACAGGCAAACAGTGAGCACTATAAATACAACTGGCTGGGCACGGTGGCTCATGGCTGTGATCCCAGCACTTTGGGAGACTGAGGTGGGTGGATCACCTGAGGTCAGGAGTTTGAAACCAGCCTGACAAACATGGTGAGACCCTGTCTCTACTAGAAATACAAAAAATTAGCCAGGCATAGTGGTGGGCGCCTGCAATCCCAGCTACTTGGGAGGCTGAGGCAGGAGAATCGCTTGAAGCAAGGAGACCTAGGTTGCAGTGAGCTAAGATTGCGTCATTGCACTCTAACCTGGGCAGCAAGAATTAAACTTCATCTCAAAAAAAATTTTTTTTAATAAATAAATAAATAAATACAGCTACCACTCTTATGATAATTACAAACTGTGGGAGGCAGTCCTCCCATATACCATCTTAGAGAACTTGCAAAAGACCTTTTGCTTCTGGGAACTCAGCTTTCTCATTTATAAATTGGGAGTGTCCTACCCACTCTCTGAGCCAATAAGCATGACAGTGCAGGACACCCATGAGGAGTAACTTAAGAAGAGCTGGGGAGAGCCTATGCCATGGGCCTCTGTCAGTGGCAGACTGTGCTAGCGTGCATCCAGCCAGGACCTGAGCACCTGAGAAATCCCAGGAAGTGGTTCTGCATAGCTGGTGCTAGACCAGCTTTACCTGGGAGTGACAGTAGCATTGGGTGGGTGAGAAGCCAGCATCTGAGCAGTGTGAGTGACCTGGCACTGGGGAGTCTGACAGTGGGTGAAGGACCTGCCAGCTCCAGGAATGGGAATTCCTATCCAGCCCTTGGCTTTGTCCATTCCAGTGACTGGGTCAGGGCTCGATCTGCCCTTAGGCTCCCTTTCTGCTGTGACACGGGGCCACTGTTTCCTGCTTCTGTAGCCACCTAGTTCCCCCACCAGCTAACTCCAGATCCTACCTACAACCACCCTGCCAAGCTCAGGTCTACCAGCCACTGACCTGCCTGAGCCCTACTTCTGACAAAAGGAATGATGGCCCCTGATGTGCACATGGCTCACTGCAGTATACAGGCTCTTTCATATGCATTGTCTTATTCAAAGGAGGCAGTGTGAGGATCTGACTCCATCTTTCAGATAAGGGAATTAAGGCTCAGGTCACTTGCAAAGTCCCTGAGTACAGATCAAGGCTGACTTCTTTCCCTGCCTCCCTTATGCTACTCTCGGGAAAGGCTGGGGGTGAGGCAGCTAAGGGACTGCTGGGACTCCACTTAGGCGAAGCTTGTCTCAGTGGATGGGAACTTCTGAAACCTAGAGCTTTTCACAATGCAGGTGCTGTCAGCAAGTGTAAGACAAACGAGGCTGAGGAAATCCAAGCTCCCAGTGACAGCTTCTCCTGGGTCTGATTGGGTCTGCATTACTGACCACCTGAGAGCCCTCAGCGCTGGCCTGCACCCCCAGCTTGTCCCCCACCACTGCTCACTCAAGTGACCACACAGCTGGTGCTCTCAGCAGCTTCTAGCTCAGGAACTTTCTCTAAATTCCCAGAGCCTGCAGAGCACTCCTGGCATCGTCCCACCCCAACCTGCTCTTAACCCACATTTCAGCCTTCTTTTCACACAGTCCTCACATGCCCTAGCTGGATGTCTGCACATTATCACACTTTGACTTTGTTCATGCTGCCTCCTCTGTCTGTTTCCCTACCTGCAACCAGCCAAATCCATCCCAGTGTTCCATCCCAAGAACCAGAGCAAAGGCATTAACCCAGACAGCCTGGCAGGCAGGAGGCTTCCTTCCCTGGATTTCTCGTTGGATGACTGTGATGACTCGTTCTGGCCCTGGCACTGGCTGCTCTGTCCCCTGTCCTATCTCCCCTGCCAGATAGCACTCTGGGCCATGTGTCTGATTCCTCTTGCTGGGCGTAGTACACTAGTACTCAGTGAATGTTTCCTCAATGACCAAACGTATTCATTTTCTTGGGGCCACTATAACCAAGTACCACACACCGAGTGGCTTAAACAACAGAAATTCGGTGGCTAGAAGTCCAAGATCAAGGTGTCAGCAGGGTGGGTTCCTTCTGAGGCTGCTCCAGGCCTTTCTCCTTGGCTGGGGACAGCCATCTTCTCCTTGTGTCTCTGCACATGGAGTTCTCCCTGTGTATGTGTGTGTCTATGTTCAAATTGCCCTTTTTTTGAAGCAGTCTTTCTCTTGTGGCCCAGGTTGGGATGTAATGGCATGATTTTGGCCCACTGCAACCTCTGCCTCCTAGGTTCAAGTGATTCTCCTGTCTCAGCCTCCCAAGTAGCTGGGATCATAGGTTTGTGCCACCACACCCGCCTAATTTTTGTATTTTTAGAAGGGGGGTTTCACCATGTTGGCCAGGCTAGTATTGAACTCCTGACCTCAGGTGATCTGTCTGCCTCGACCTCCCTAAGTGCTAAGATTACAGGTGTGAGCCACTGTGCCTGGCCCCTTTTCCTTGTTTTTTTTGAGACAAGGTCTCTCTCTGTCACCCAGTCTGTAGTACAGTGACATGGTCACAGCTCACTGTAGCTGCAAACTCCTGGGCTTGAGTGATCTTCCTGCCTCAGCGTCCTGAGTCACTGGGATTGCTGGCACGAGCCACTGCATCCTGCCCAACCGCCCTTTCTCTAAGGATACCAGCCGTCTGGGATTAGGGCCCACCCTAATGACCTCATCTTAATAACTCACCTCTGCAATGCCCCTGTTTCTGAACACAGTCACATTCTGAGGTACTGGGGGTTAGGACTTCAACATACGAATTTTAGGAGGGAACAATTTAGCCCCTAACACTAAACAAATGAGTTTTGAAAACCTCTGGACCAAGAATGGCAGTCAGGTGCTTCACTCCCCTCACAGTCCGGTGTTTGGACACAAGAGTGATGTGAGTACAAGGAGGACTTGGGAGCTCAAGTCTGGAGAGCAGAATCGAGTCCTGGTTTGTCTCCTCTCTGTTTTGTGATCTGTGTAAGTCAGTTATTCCAAACTGTATTTCTCTTTCACATTATATTAATTCCCATCTCCTTCCAATGTCACCAGAATTGTTTCATTTTGAGGCACAGAGGGCTAAAATGGCAAATTATACAAATCAATACAAGAGGGTGTGGACCCCCAAAAATCAGAACCCACCAATCTGGAGTTAAGAAAGTTGGTATCTCCAGACACCTATGGAAACTTCTTTTTTTTTTTTTTTTTTTTTAAGACGGAGTCTTGCTCTGTCACCCAGCCTGGAGTGCAATGGCGCGGTCTCAGCTCACTACAACCCCCATCTCCTGGGTTCAAGTGATTCTCCTACCTTAGCCTCCCAAGCAGCTGGGATCACAGGAACCCTCCACCATGCCCAGCTAAATTTTTTATTTTTAGTAGATACAGGGTTTCACCATGTTGTCCAGGCTGCCATGTTGTCCAGGCTGGTCTCCAAATCCTGACCTCATGATCCGCCTGCCTCAACCTCCCAAAGTACTGGGATTACAGGCATGAGCCACCGTGTCTGGCCTACGGAAACTTCTAATATGTGGTAAAAGGCAGGCACCCTAGGCTGGAAGAAACCAGACCACATCTAGTCCCTCAGCTGATGCTGAAACCCCTCTGCCACATGCCTACCTGACTTATTGGATACCTTGGTGATGGGGAGCCTACTCCTTATAAGGCAATGTATTCCATCTTTTAAAAACAGAATTTTTTTTATCACTAAAATAGTAAGGCAGGCCAGGTACAGTGGCTCACTCCTATAAATCCCAACACTTTGGGAGGCCAAGGTGGGCAGATTGCTTGAGCTCATGAATTTAAGACCAGCCTGGGCAACATGGTGAAACCTTATCTCTATAAAAAATAGAAAAATTAGCCAGGCGCAGTGGTGTGCACTTGTAGTCCCAGCTACTTGGGAGGCTAAGGCAGAAGAATCACTTGAGCCCAGGAGGTGGAGGTTGCAGTGAGCCGAAATCACGCCATTGTGCTCCAGTCTGGGTGGCAAAAGTGAAACACTGTCTCCAAAAATAATAAAATAGTAAGGCAGCTTTTTTTTTTTTTTTTTAAATCATGGGCCTTGTTATGAATATGATAAACAATCCTTTTTAAAAAAGCACTTATTTATGCAATTTCCTGTAACTTTTGGCTGTAATTTTGCCCCATGGAGCCAAAGAAGAATGGATTTAATTCAGCTTCTTTCTTTTTTAATACAGGGTCTTGCAATCTTTCCCAGGCTGGTCTCAAACTCCTGGGCTCAAGCAATCCACCCACCTTGGTCTCCCAAAGTGCTAGGGTTACAGATGTGAGCCACTACACTCAGCCACATTCAGCTTTTTTCTTTTCTTTCTTTTTTTTTTTTTTAAAAGACAAGGTCTAGCTCTATCAATCAGTGGCTCTGTCAATCAGGATATCCAAGAAGGGGTATCCTGTCCCTTGTTCCATTACATCCCTATTGATACCACCTTAGCTGCCAGCCCGCTGATGTCACCATCATACTGCCATAGCCACTGGGCTCAGTCCCCTGGAACTTCCTGTGCCCCCTGCTGTGTACATGGCTGAGCCTTGTCTCCCCACCTCTTCATCCTGGACCTGGGCTGGTAATGTTATAGGCCCCAGTGAATTTGTTTTAGTTTGACAATGGTTGTCCCCTATCATGACCTCCCTGGAGGCCACTTAGACACTAAAGAAGGAAGCCCTATTTTAATAATACAGTCTCCATTCCTCATGTCTATGCTGAATGTGGGGGCAGTTCTTTGGGAGAGGGAGGACAATAAGTAGCCAGAGGTTATGGTGGACAGCATTCCCTCCTGGTGTAAATCTAAAACTGCTCAAACAGCATGGGGCAGCCCAGCCATCCATGTTAGAACTGATGACATGCTCCCTGGGGAAGAGTCATTGATTCTTCCTCTCAACACATTGAGCATCTACTGTATACATAGCTCTGTGTTAAGTACTGTTTACTTGGAGCAGCAGAAGGGCTCAAATGTCAGCAGGTGATGAGTTATATTTATATATGAGAATACCAAAAGATGAACAGGATAGAAATAGTCTCTAGCCCTACCCACACAGAACCTACAGGCTAGTGAGCAAAACACTTATGTAAATATGCAATTGCAATGCAGTGTACAAGTTCTGTAGCACCAGGTGGTACAGGAACTGAAGAGGTGCAGGGCAGGGACAGAGCTCCAGAGAAAATGACCTGAGGAGTGAATAGGAGGGAGCCAAACAATGTGGGGTAGGAAGAGAATTCAGATAGCAGGCCTATCCTGTGCAAAGGGCCTGGGGCCGGAGAGCTGAGAGATAATCAGCATGGGAGGAATGAAGGGTGAAGAGAGAGCTCATGAGAGATGAGGCCGGGGAGGCTGGAGTGGGGCAGGCCAGGAAGAGTCTGGGTGTTACTCTAAGAGCTCTTGGGGTCTTTGAACAATCTTAAACAGGCAAGTGGTGGGACTAAAATTTCTTTTTGATATTGTACATGGAGGCTGGGAACAGC
>NW_016107366.1:8006664-8011742 GCF_001604975.1 Cebus imitator | reverse complement strand
CCAGCTACTTGGAAGGCTGAGACAGAATTACTTGAACCTGGGAGATGGAGGTTGCAGTGAGCCGAGATCACGCCATTGCACTCCAGCCTGGGTGACAGACGGAGACTCTGTCTCAAAAAAAGAAAAAGAAAGAAAGAAAAGAAATTTCACATGGATCTGCATGGAGATGGTTGGGAAAGGAGCAGATTTGGAGGCAGGAAGACCAGTTACAATAGGTAGCAGTCTATTCTAGAAGAATCTGTCAAAATGAGGAATGAAGGGGGCCTGAGCTAGAGAAGCAGATGGGCTGGCAAGAGTCAAAGAGGGTCTGGGTTTAGAGAGAGAGGAAATGCAGGGCAGACACTCAGATCTGGCACCTGATCAGTGACACCCAGGATAGGAAATGGAAGAGAAAGAGGAGCAGGCTGGGAACAGGACAAGAAAAAAGAATGAGTCTCAGCATCTAGGTCTTGACTGAAGTTACAGGTTTCTTTTTTTTCTTTTTGAGACAGGGTCTCACCATGTTACCTAGGCTGCAGTGCAGTGGCATCTGGCACACAGCAGCCTCAACCTCCAGGGTTCAGGTGAGTCTCCCATCTCAGCCTCCCAAGTAGCTGGGACCACAAACATGAGCCTGTTGCCCAGGCTGGAGTGCAGAGGTGTGATCACAGTGCACTGTAACTTTGATCTCCTGGGTTCAGGAAATCCTCCTGCCTCAACCCCCCAAGAAACTGGGACTACAGATGCTTGCTACTATGTCCAGCTAATTTTTAAATTTTTTTGTAGAGATGGGGGTCCTACTTGGTTGTCCAGGCTGTTCTCAAACTCCTGGCCTCAATAAATCCTCCAGCCTTGAGATGTTAAAGTTCTAGAATTTCAAATGTGAGCCACTATGTTCGGCCCTTTTAAAATTGTTTAGTTTTATTTTTAGAGATGGGGTCTTTCCACATTGCCTAGGCTGGAGTGCAGTGGCTATTCACAGGTGTGACTGTAGCACACTGCAAACTCCAACTCCTGCCTTACGCCATCCTCCCACCTCAGCCTCTCGATTAGCTAGGATTATAGGTGCTCACCATCGCAACTGACCTGATCTCTTTAAATAACTGACATTAAGTGGAAAAGGATTGGTGTATAGAACTCAGATCCGCTGTGTCCCAACCCAGTGCTTGGCACACAGTGGGTACTTATGGACCTTGAATGAAATAATGAGAATTTTATCAGCCATTCTTGATCAGAAATGCACAGTTCATTTGTAAATTGTGAACCCCCTCACCATAAAATGTGGGATGAGATCAAGAATTCAAATCTTTGAAAGGCACTTCAGCGCTCATTTTGTCCAAGTACCTTGGTCTGTAAAGGCCTTGCCACTGATTCACAGTTCTGTTTTTTTGTTCCTTAGTTTTTCTTTATATCAAACCTAAATCCACTATCCCTCAATTCCCAAAACCCAATCTTAGTTATGCACCATGAGGCTTTTGGAGAAAACCTACCTAATGGTCTGTCTTCTTTCCTGTGTATTCAACCTCCCCTTTCCAGCTGGCATTTTGCATGAGCACTGAAACATGGTCAGGTCTTTCAGCTTGCTGGGGAAGCTCCCAACATCCCTTGTCCTTTCTTCATCTCTCACCTTCTCGCTCCTCTTCACAACCAATCCTCTTGAAGGACACTTTTTGTCTCCATTTATCCCTCCCACTTCTAACTCTCCTTAATCTGGCCTCAACTCCAATGCTCTCTCACAGATTAGCAACGATGCACCTCAGGCCTTATCTTACTTGTGGCCTTGGAAGCATGGACACATGCAACATCCCAGCCTTCTGAGGACCCTGTCTTCAGGGTGGCTTACGCCTGTAAACCCAGCACTATGGGAGGCCGAGGCGAGTGGATCACCTGAGGCCAGGAGTTGTAGATCAGCCTGGCCAACATGGTGAAACCCCGTCTGTACTAAAAAATAAAAAATTAGGTCGGGTGCAGTGGCTCACACCTGTAATCCCAGCTACTCTGGAGGCTGAGGCAGAAGAATCACTTGAAACTGGTAGGCAGAGATTGCAGTGAGCCAAGATAGTGCCATTGCACTCCAGCCTGGGCACCTGCACCTAGTGTGGCTTCCTAATTCTTCTAAGAAGCCCAGGGAGAACATTGTAAAATGATCATATGATCTTTATTTCTTACTTAATTCATTCTGTGTCATTCCATTAGCGTGTGGATTGTGTCAACGGGTAAAAGGTTTGGACCATGGGTGTCTAGAATTACATCCAGCCCTTCTACACTAACTCTTATGAAAAAATATTCTTTTATTTACCTTTTTTACTATAAGATGAATTTCCCAGAAACGTAACTGTGATGCAAATAAATGCTCTAACGGTTGTGCCAAAAGTTGCAATTAATAAACCCAGAGTTTTGTTCTCAACCCAATTCTAAAATGAGGGTTTTCTCTAAGATGCAAATTCTAACACACATGAATAATCTTCTCATATAAGGTTGATGGTTTCTCTAATACAAAGCTCCCTCTTCTTTTTTGTGGGGAGGGACCGAGTCTTGCTCTGTTGCTCAGGCTGGAGTGCATTTGTGCGATCTCGGCTCACTGCAGCCTCCAGCTGCTGGGCTCAAGCAGCTCTCCTGTCTCAGCCTCCCAAGTAGCTGGGACTACAGGCATGTGCCACCATGTTTGGCCAATTTTTTGTATTTTTAGCAGAGACGGAGTTTCACTATGTTGGCCAGGCTGGTCTCGAACTACTGACGTCATGATCCGCCTGCCTCGGCCTCCCAAAGTGCTGGGATTATAGGCATGAGCTACCGCACCCGGCCTCTAATACAAAACTCTTAACGGTTTGGATATAAAGTGGCTATACTAGAATGTATTCAATTTCATGAAGTTCTCTACAGCTTGTAGCTCCATTAGAAACAAAACTCAAAGTATCAAAAAACCCTCAGAAAACTAGGAATAGAGGGCACTTCCTGAATTTGATTCAGAGCATCTACAAAAGCCTGCATTTAATACTACACTTAATGGTTAAAAACAGAATGCTTTTTTTCTGCTATTGGGAACGAGGTAAGGATATCCACTCTCACCACTCTTATTCAACACAGACCTGAACATTCTAGGCAGTGCAATAGGCAAGAAAACAAAAGAAGAGGAAGACAAGAGGAAGACGAGGGGAGGGGAGGGGAGGAGAGGGGAGGGGAGGCGAAGGGAGGGAAGGGGAGGGGAGCGGAGGGGCGCATGTTTCAGAAAGCCAAAAATAAAACAGTCTGTATTTGCAGATGATATAGTGATGTAGTAGAAAGTCCCAAAGAATCTCCACACACACACACACACACACACAGACACACAGACACACACACACAAAACTCCTAGAATCTCTATATTAATGAATACATGGAAACCAAAGTTAAAAATAAAATAGCATTTATAATCACTTAAAACATGGAATATTTGGGTGGAAATCTAACAAAACATGTATAGGAGTTCTATGCTGAAAACTACAAAATGCTGACGAAAGAAATCAAAGAGTATCTAAATAAACTGAGAGGTAAAACTGTGTTTATGGGTTGGAAGACTAGGCATAGGAAAGTTGTCAGTTTTTCCCATATTGGCACACTTCCTATCCAAATTCCAAAAAAATACATTTCTTGCAAATATTGACAAAACTTTTCTAAAATTTATGTGGAAAGGCAAAGGAACTAGAATAGCTAGAATAATTTTAGATAGTTTATTAAAATTCAGCTAATTTTAGAGAAAAATCAGTCTACCTAATTTATTTATTTATTTATTTATTTATTTATTTTTTGAGACGGAGTTTCACTCTTGTTACCCAGGCTGGAGTGCAATGGCGTGATCTCGGCTCACCGCAACCTCCGCCTCCTGTGTTCAGGCAATTCTCCTGCCTCAGCCTCCTGAGTAGCTGGGATTACAGGCACGCGCCACCATGCCCAGCTAATTTTTTGTATTTTTAGTAGAGACGGGGTTTCACCGTGTTGACCAGGATGGTCTCGATCTCTTGACCTCGTGATCCACCCGCCTCGGCCTCCCAAAGTGCTGGGATTACAGGCTTGAGCCACCGCGCCCGGCCGCTACCTAATTTAAAAACCTGTTATATGGTCATAGCAATCACAGCAGTGTGGTGCTGGGCCGGGAACAGCACATAGATCAGTGGAACAAACACAGAACTCAGAAATAGTTCCACGCAACTACTTTTGACAGCTGACTTTTGATGAAGGTGCAAAAGCCATCAATGGAGAAAAGAATCTTTTCAACAAATGCTGCTGAAGCAACTGAACATCTATAGGCCCCCAACAACCAAACAACAAAACCTTGTCATAAGTCTCATATATTGCACAAAAATTAACTTAAAATGGACCCCAGCACTGGATGTGGTGGCTCACATCTGTAATCTCAGCACTTTGGAAGGTCACGGCAGGAGGATCACTTGAGGTTAGGAGTTTGAGACCAATATGGCAAGACGCTTTCTCTACAAAAAAATACAAAAATTTGCTGAGCATTGTGGGATGCACTTGTAGTCCCAGCTACTACAGAGATTGTGGTGGGAGGATTGCTTGAGCTTGGGTTATGGAGGCTGCAGCAAGCTATGACTGCACTACTGCATTCCAGCCTGGGTGACAGAGCAAAATCCTGTCCCCCAAAATAAAAAATAAATAAATAAAAGGACCTCAGACTAAAATGTAAACATGAAACCATAAGACTTTGTGCTCATTTTGGCAACACATAAACCCAAATTGGAATGATACAAAGAAGATTAGCATGACCCGATGTAAGAATGACATAAAAACTTGTGAACTATTTCATATTTTAAAGATAATTCTATTTCTCAATACTGTTGCATTGAGGATTTAAAAAAACCAACAATTCTATAAAAATTTTAGAAAAAAAAGCACAGGAGAAAACATTTGGGATCTAGAGTGAGGTAAACAGCTCTTAAACTCAGCCCCCAAAACATGATTCATAAAAGGAAGCATTTATGGCTGGGCATGGTGGCTCACGCCTGAAATCCCAGCACTTTGGGAGGCTGAGGTGGGCAGATCACGAGGTCAGGAGTTCGAGACCAGCCTGGCCAACATGGTGAAATCCCATCTCTACTAAA
>NW_016107366.1:7994196-8006514 GCF_001604975.1 Cebus imitator | reverse complement strand
AAAAAAAAAAAAAAAAAAAAAGAAAAAGAAAAAAGAGAAACATTTATATATTGGACTTCATCAAAATTAAAAGCTTATGCTATGCAAAAGACCTTGTAAAGAGGAAAAAAAAACAAGCTACAGCTACAGACTGGGAGAAAATATTTGCAAACCACATACCTGACAAAAGGACTAGTGTCTAGAAATCAGCAGCATTCTCAAAACTCAACAGCAAAAAAACAAGAATAGAATTACAAAATGGACAAAAGACATGAAAAAATTCACTGAAGAGGATATACAGGAGGCAAATGGGCACACAAAAAGACGTTCAACATTATTATTAGCCGTTTGAGAAAGCAAATTAAAACCACAATGAGATATCACTACACTCGTCTCAGAATGGAGAAAATAAAAAATAGCAGCAATAGCAAATGCTAGTGAGAATCAGAGAAACTGGATCAATTATATACTGCTGGTGAGAATGAAAACTCGTACAGCCACTCTGGAAAACAATTTGGCAGTTTCTTATAAAAATGGAACATGTAACTACCCCATGAGCCAGACATTACACTACTGACCATTCATTATCTCAGAGAAATGAAAACTTACGCTTATGCAAAAAGTGTGTATGCAAATGTCTATAGCAGGTGTATTCATAATAGCACCAAACTGGAAACAAACTATATGTCCTTCACTAGTTAATAGTGAAGAGTTGAATAAACTGTGGTGCACCCATTCCATACCCAGTAATAAAAGGAACACACGGCTGGGCACAGTGGCTCATGCCTGTAATCCCAGCACTTTGGGAGGCCCAGCTGGGTGGGTCACGAGTTCAAGACCAGCCTGACCAACATGGTGAAACCCATCTCTACTAAAATTACAAAAATTACCCGGTCATGGGGGCACACATCTGTAATCCCAGCTACTTAGGAGACTGAGGCAGGGCAACTGCTTGAACCCAGGAGGGAGAAGTTCTGATGGCTGAGATGGCGCCACTGCATGCCAGCCTGGGTGACAGAGCGACACTCCATCTCAAAAACTAAATTAAATTTAAAAAGGAACACACTACCCATACACAAAACCACCAGGATGAATCTCTAGGGAATCATGCTGAGGGAAAAAAGCCAGCCCCCAAAGGTTACAGAACTGCATGGTTCTGTTTATAAAACCCTCTTGAAATGACACAGTTATAGAAATGGAAAACATCAGTGGTTGCCAGAGGTCAGGGAGGGGGCATGACTGGAGAGAAGTGGGTGTGGATATACAAATCAAAATGATGGGTTTATTGGGGTATTATGGGGTTAGTCAGAAAATCTAAGGAAGGGTCTCAAAAGAGTTGAAATTGGGCAGCTCTGGGCACCTCAGTTGGCAGAAATTTATAGACTTGCCATTCCTCATGATTTCCGGGCTCAAAAGTCATCATTAGCAGAGAGAATCATGAAGAGGAGAGAACCTGGTTAACAGAGCTTTGGAAGGATAGCCAAACATCCAGGCTGGGCACCATGAGTCACGCCTGTAATCCCAAAACTTTGAGAGGCTGAGGTGGGAGGATCACTTGAGCCCAGGAGTTTGAGACTAGCCTGGGAAACATGGTGAAAACCCATCTCTACCAAAAAAATTATCTGGGGAGGATGGCACACACCTGTGTTCCCAGCTACTCAGGAAGCTGAGGTGGGAGGATCACCGAGCCTGGGAGTTCAAGGCTGCAGTGAGCCATGATTACGACACTGCACTCCAGCTGGGTGACAGAGCAAGACCCTGTCTCAAAAATAAAAAATAAATAAATTCCACATCCTTGTTATTATTTATCTTTCCAATTTTAAACATCCTAGCAAGTGCAAAGTGGTATCTCACCATGGGTTTGGTCTGCATTTCCTGATTGATAGCTAACTGTGTTGAGCATCTCTTCATCTGCCTATTGACCTGGAGATGATCTTCTAGCACAAGTCTGCATCAAGCTGGTCGGCCTCGGGGGGTAGAGGGCAGCATCACACAGTGGAGCCCACGTTACTATGGAGCACTCTGGTGTCCTGGGGTTGTTTTTCAGAGATGACCCTGCGGAAGCAGTATGGTGAGAAAGGTCTCCATTTTTTTTTTTTTTTTTTGAGACAGAGTCTTGCTCTGTCGCCCAGGCTGGAGTGCAGTGGCACCATCTGGGCTCACTGCATCCTCTGCCACCCAGGTTCAAGTGATTCTCCTGCCTCAGCCTCCCAAGTAGCCAGGATTACATGCACCCATCATCACACTGGCTAATTTTTGTATTTTTAGTAGAGATGGGGTTTCACCATGTTGGCCAGACTGGTCTCAAACTCCTGACCTCTAGTGATCCTCCTGCCTCGGCCTCCCAAAGTGCTGGGATTACAGGCGTTAGCCACTATGCCCAGTGAGATTTTGAAGCCCTAGAATGGAGGAGGTTCCCAAGGACAGCGAGGGAGAAACATGAGACTTGTGAAAGCTTTGGGGACCCTTTGAAGTTAAGGGTGAGAAGAGAACGTCAGGCTCACTGTCCTAACTGGGTATGGGGAGGGGCAGGATCATCCAAACTAGGGATGAAGCCACTGACAGGGATAAACTGTCAAGATGATGTCTGAGGGTGGGAAAGTCCCTGCAGGCTGCAGGTGGTGGAAACAGGCCTGGGAGTGGGGGCTCAGGAATGAGACCCCTCTCTGAGTGCTTGGGTAGTGGCCTCACATACCTCTTCTCATTCAGTCCTCACTACTGCCCTCTGGTGGTGGCTGTCTCCATTTCACAGGGGAGGACGTTGAGAAGTTCTGTGTGAAGGGACACACTCGGAGGTGAACCCTGGCCTGAACTATCCAAAACCCTGTGCATTTCTTAGGACGCTGTAGTGTTCCAGCACCCCTTAGGGACCCAGCGAGGAAAGAGATCATTATCATTTGGAAGGTATTTAGGGTGAGGGTTTCAGCTGAAACAACGACTCATCAGAAAGACTCTCCTTGGTCACCCATCTAAAGAAGGTCCCTCTTGCCAGGAGTGGTATCTCATGCCTGTAATCCCAGCACTTTGGGAGGCCAAGGCGGGTGGATCATGAGGTCAGGAGTTTGAGATCAGCCTGACCTACGTAGTAAAACCCCATCTCTACTAAAAATACAAAAAGTTAGCCTGGTGTGGTGGCGCATGCCTGTAATCCTACCTACTCAGGAGTCTAGGAGAATTGCTGGAACCCAGGAGGTGGAGGTTGCAGTGAGCCAAGATCGCCCCACTGCACTCCGGCCTGGGAGACAGAGCAAGACTCTGTCTCAGGGGAAAAAAAAAAAAAAAAAAAAAGTCCCTTTCTTAATTTCTTACATGGTATTCAATTAGTTTCTTAACTGTCCTCATCATAATTCAGGGTCATATATTTATCTGTGGATATAGTTCACTTTTATTGTAAACTACAGTTTGTAGCAAAAGGACCATGGCAGCCTCTTTTGTTCTGCATTCTATCCCCAGCACTTGCTGTAGTACCAGGCATGCAGCAGGCACTCGAAACTGCCTTGGTGGATGCAGCAGTGGGTACACTGGAAAATGGAGGCAAGTGGGGGTGTCACAGGTGACAAGCCTCCATCAGAGACTGTAGGTATTGACTTTCACCTCCCACACCCTCCAGAGTGTGATGGAGGGTTTGCTCTCTCAGGGACAGTATAAAAACAATGCTTATGTTACAGGGATGAGAACCAAGTGTGGGGAAGCAGGAAGTAGCATGGGCAAGGGGGTGACCAGCAAGGGTGTGATCAGCAAAGGTGCCTGAAAATAGAAAACAGACAGCCCTGGGAAAAGCAGGCTTTTTGGCCACATGACCTCGGGGCAGGCCCTTGGCAGTTGGGGTTGGGCAGCTCTGGTGGCTCCCTTTCTCACTTCCGCTGAGGAACTGGCCAGGAAGCTGATTTCGGCAACAACTTAGGGAACAGTCATGTTCACCCAAGGGGCAGCACGCGGCCTGAGAACAGATGCAGGCAGTTACGCCTCAGTCGTCACTGCCATATTTTCTCTTCTGCACTTGCTCGTTCAGAAACCGTTTATTGGCATCTGCTACGTATAAAAAGTCCTTGTAACCCACCACTTTGGGATTACAAGGAGGATCACCTGAGGTCGAGAGTTTGAGACCAGCCTGGCCAACATGGTGAAACTCTGTCTCTACTAAAAATACAAAAATTAGCTAGGTGTGGTGGCACATGCCTATAGTCCCAGCTACTTGGGAAGCTGAGGCAAGAGAATCACAGGAACCTGGGCAGTGGAGGTTGTAGTGAGCCAAGATCGTGCCATGGCCCTCCAGCCTGGGTGACAGAGTGAGATGCCATCAAAAAAAAAAAAAAAAAAAAAAAAAAAAAAAAAAAAAAAAAAAAAAAAGAAGTCCTATGCTTGGTGCTAGGCATAGAGTAGGAAGGAATCCACACCCTAATCTTAGCGAGCTCCTGGCCCATAGGACACAGTGACAATACAAGGCTCCAGGCAACATTGGGCAGAGGCCTGACCTGACTTGTTACCTTGTCTCTCTAGGGCTTTGCCCTGGGTTCAGTGCTGGGAAGGTGCTCCAGATGGTTCCTTACCTAAAGGCACCTACACTCTAGAGGGAATGACAGACAAAAGAGGCAGATGTCATAAAGGATAAGTGAGTGAAGAAGGGGCTGGGTGTGGTGGCCCACGCCTTTAATCCCAGCACTTTGGGAGGCCTAGGCCACTTGAGGTCAGGTGTTCAAGATCAGCCTGGCCAACATGGTGAAACCCTAACTCTACTAAAAATACAAAAATTGCCCAGGAGTGGTAGCAGGTACCTGTAATTTCAGTTACTTGGGAGCTGGGCAGAGAATCACTTGAACCTAGGAGGTGGAGTTTGCAGTGAGCTGAGATCACGCCACTGCACTCCAGCCTGGGCAACAGAGCAAGACTCCATCTCAAAAAAATTAAAATAAAAAAATAAAAAAGTGAAGAGTGTCTTGTGGGAGCCCATCTGGGGAGAGCAGAGAAGGTTCTAAGAGAAAGCAGCTTGTGCACCGAAGGACCTGCAGACAGTAGCCAGGTGAGGCTCAGTGTGGTGAGGGTGGAGGAGTGGGGAGTGTGTGGGAACAGGAAACAGGCTGTGCCAAGGCCTGGGGGTGACAGAACATGATCCTCTAGGGAACTCAAAATAGCTCCGTGTAGCTGGAGCACAGAGTAGCAAAAAATTAGGCAGGAGTCCTAAAGGCTGGAAGAAGTTTTCTAGGAGCCAACTTCAAAGGGAGCTTGGCACAGTTGGGGTAGCCCCCAGGGCCTCAGACTCTAAAGGGTCTAATCTGGAAACTGGGCCCATCCGCACTTGACCCCATGGCCTAGCACTCTGTGTACTCTGGCTTCTCCAAACTAAGCTCTTCCTTGAAGCATCCCTCATAGGTTTTAATTTATTGCTGTTATTTGTTTTTCTTTGAGATGGGATCTTATAATGTTTCCCAGGCTGGCCTCTAACTCTTGGACTCAAGCAATTTTCATGGCCTCAACCTCCCAAGGAGCTGGAAGGCTACACGTGCATGCCACTGCACCCAACTCTTAATTTATTTTTTTTATTTTAATTTTAATTGAACTTTACTTTCAAGATGGAGTCCTGCTGTGTCACCCAGGCTGGAGTGCAGTGGTGCTGTCTGGGTTCACTGCAACCTCCACCTCCTGGGTTCAAGCGATCCTCTTGCCTCAGCCTCCCGAGTAGCTGGAATTACAGGTGTGAGCCACCACACCCAGCTAATTTTTTTGTATTTTTAGTAGAGATGGGTTTTCGCCATGTTGGCCAGGATGGTCTTGAACTCCTAACCTCAAGTGATCCACTCACATCGGCCTCCCAGAGTGCTGGGACTACAGGCATAAGCCACCCAGCCTGGCCTAATTTAATTTTAAAGACCTTCCTACATGTTCTCATTCATTTGGACAGATCGAACATTGATTCATTACCCAAGCAGAACAAGCACCACAAACTGACTTTAAATCCAAGAACAAGAGTGGAATGAAAATTGTGCCCTTTCTTCTTAAAGACAAAGTACTACATTAATTTACCGAAAATTTTTATTTAGTCACAAATGAGCCTAACTTGCTTTTATGAGATGACTATTTTTTATTTTATTTATTTATTTTATTATTATTATTTTTTGTAAAGACGGGATTTCACCATGTTGGTCAGGCTGGTCTTGAACTCCCAACCTCAGGCGATCCGCCCGTCTTGACCTCCAAAGTGCTTGGATTACAGGCGTGAGCCACCACGCCTGGTCTATTTTTTAAATGTGATTTCTTTTTTCCTTTAATTTCCACTTATTCACAAACTATGCAAAACCACAATACAATAGCTTTCTTCAGTCAAAAGTGACTGAGTTACTTTAGTGCTGGATTTCATTTTCTCTGTGATCAGAGTCTGCTGCTCAGCCTCACCCCAGAATGTGGAAGGCTATTTAAACCTGAGACATAAAACACATACCATCTAGGGTAGCACACCCACATCCCTTGTATAAGTGAAGCTGTTTCAACCCCCATCTTTCTTTCTTTCTTTCTTTTTTTTTTTTTAAGAGACAGAGTCTCACTCTACTGCCCAGGCTGGAGGGCAGTAGCATGATCATGGCTCACTGCAGCCTCCAGCTCTGGAGGCTCAAGCAATCCTCCTGCCTCAGTCTCTTGGGTAGCTGGGACTGAAACTGCCTTTGCAAAATTATGACTGAGACAGTGAAAGAGATCTATCTAACTTAACTGACTCCGACTTGCTTCTAACCTCCAAGCTGTCCTTGTTCATTCCTGGGCGTAGGCTGAACTAACTTTGGGAGAAACTTAGTTTACAGTTTAAACAAAGACGATAACAGCCCTTCCCCATGGCAGACCTCCTTGCCTGGGTTCTAAATTGCCTTTGTAGGACTAACATTAGCTATAAGATTAGAAATTATGGCTTAGGAATCAGGCAGCCAGAGGATACAAGATTCTGACCCTCCCTAAACTGCTCCTAAGATCAGTGCTTGAGATGCTTTGCAGACCCTGCACTTGATGGATCAGCTGGCAACACCCAGATCAATAAACTACTCATCTGATTCTGCGGACCCCACCCAGAAACTGACTCAGTGCAAGAAGCCAGTTCCAACTCTATGATTTCACCTCTGACCAATCAGCACTCCTGGCTCACTGGCTTCCCCCCACCCACCAAGTTATCTTTAAAAGCTCTGCTCCTGAATGCTTAGGGAGATTGATTGGAGTGATAATAAAACTTTAGGCTCCCGCACAGCCAGCTCTGCATAAATTACTCTTTCTCTATTGCAATTCCCCTGTCTTGATGAATCGGCTCTGCCTAGGCAGCGGGCAAAGTGAACCCCTGGGTGGTTACAGGACCACAGGCATGCGCCACTATGCCTGGCTAATTTAAGTTTTTGTAGAGACCAGGTCTCACTATGTTGCCCAGGCTGCTCTTGAACTCCTGGGCTCAAGTGGTCCTCCTGTCTCAGCCTCCCAAGGTGCTGAAATTACAGGCATGAGCCACCACACCCGCCCTCCCCCTTTCCTTTGGTTGCGTCCTGTTGGTCTCCAAACACACACTTCCTCAGAACCCCTCATCTCTTTGGCCTCCTCCAGCCCAACAACTGAGCTTTTTCAAGAACGGTCTGTTTTCACTTTTTCTATTTCTTCAACTCCCCTTTGCCACCAAATCTGCTGTCTCCAGTGGCCCTCTGATCCCCACGGCCACTAGTGTCTTCTTGTGCCTCATTCTCATGGACCTCTCAGGGCCTTTGACGTTGTGGGTCTCACCTCCTCAGGACACACATCTGCTCTGTCTCCTGCTTGCTTCTCCCAGTGCAGCTGCGCCCGCTGGCTCCTCCACACTGCTCATTCCTCTGCATGCTCTCTCCTGAAGCAGTTGGGCCAATCCTCAGTGTTTTTCTAACTTAGAGTGGCTCCCAGATCTCTCTCCACTCCAGCTCTGCTCTGAGCTTCCACACTGCCTTTCCTCCTGTGTGGGGGGCAGCTTCACCTGCATATTTTATTTTTATTTTAGATGGAGTCTTACTCTATTGCCCAGGCTGGAGTGCAGCGGCAGGATCTCAGCTCAACGGCAACCTCCACCTCCTGGATTCAAGCAATTCTCTGCTTCAGCCTCTCCAGTAGCTAGGACTACAGGTGCCTGCCACCACACCCGGCTAATTTTTGTATTTTTAGTAGAGTCGGGGGTTTCACCATCTTGGCCAGGCCGGTCCTAAACTCCTGACCTCAAGATCCACCTGCCTCAGCCTCCCAAAGTGCTGGGATTACAGGCATGAGCCACCGCGCCTGGCCACCTGTATATTTTCGTAACCACCTAATGAATTTGCCTTTCCCGCTGCCTACACAGAGCTGATTTATCAAGACAGGGGAACTGCAATAGAGAAAAAGTAATTCATGCAGAGCATTTGGGGAGCACTTCAAGGATAATTTGATGGGCTGGGAGAGGCCAGTGAATCAGGAGTGCTGAGTGGTTGGGCTGTAGATGAAATTATAGGGACTCTAAGATGTCTTCTGCTGAGTCAGTTCCTGGCTGGAGGACAAAAGATCAGATGAGCCAGTTTACTAATCTGGGTGGTACCAGCTGATCCTTGAGTGCAGGGTCTGCAAAATATCTCAAGCACCAATCTTAGGTTTTACAATAGTGGTGTTATCCCCAGGAGCAATCTGGGGAGGGTCAAAATCTTGTAGCCTCCAGCTGCATGAATCCTAAACCATAATTTCTAATCTTGTGGCTACTTTATTAGTGCCACAAAGGCAGTCTAGTCCCCAGGCAAGAAGGTGGTTTATTTTTAAAAAATGTTATCATTTTTGTTTCAAACTATAGACTAAGTTTCTCCCAAAGTTAGTTTGGTCTGTGCCCAGGAATGAACAAGGATAGCTTGGAGATTAGAAACAAGATGGAGTTGGTTAGGTCAGATCTCTTTCACTGTCTCAGTCATAATTTTAACAGTGGCGATTTTGATCCCTCCTTTTGGGTTATATAGCACCTTAATCTGAAAGTGTTGGCTAAAGAAGGTGGAAAAAGGGCCACTCTAACTTTTTTCTTCTGGCCAGGGGCATAGTGAGGAGAGGTGTTGACCCCAAGGGAAGAAGTGGAAGTGCTTTGCAACTGGCAGCATGCTCACCTCAGTCCAGGCTGGGGTTCTGAGACCTGCATGACAAAGGCATTAGCATTCTCTTTTTTTTTTTTTTTTTTTTTTTTTGAATTTTTTTTTTTTTTGAAACAGAGTCTTGCTCTGTTGCCAAGGCTGGAATGGAGTAGCACAATCTCAGCTCACTGCAACCTCCACCTCCCAGGTTCAAGCGATTCTCATGCCTCAGCCTCCCTAGTAGCTGTGACTACAGGCACACGCTACCACACTCAGCTGATTTTTTGTACTTTTAGTAGAGACAGGGTTTCAGCATGTTGGCAAGGTTGGTCTCAAATTCCTGGCCTCAAGTGAGTCACCCACCTTGGTCTCCCAAAGTGCTGGGATTACAGGTGTGAGCCACTGTGCCTGGTCAGTATTCTCATCTATAGTTTTAGTACAGTATTTAAGGGAACAGTGTACTATAAGGTAAATAATGAGTTCTAGGATGAGGAATGAAATTCCCAGTTTTAAAAGAGTTGAAAGCATTAGTATGGGGACTTGTAGCCCACAAAGAATTTAGGATTTAGTCCAAATTGCAGGGAAAAAAACCTTAAGAACAACTAACAACAGGTATACTACAATCTTGTTTTGTTTTTGTTTTTGTTTTGAGATGGAGTCTCGCTGTCGCCAGGCTGGAGTGCAGTGACGTGATCTTGGCTCACTGCAACCTGACTCCCTGGTTCAAGCAATTCTCCTGCCCCAGGCTCCCTAGTAGCTGGGATTACAGGCATGTGCCACCATGCCAAGCCAATTTTCAGATTCTTAGTAGAGACAGGGTTTCACCATGTTGGCCAGGATGGTCTTGATCTCCTGACCTTGTGATCCATCCACCTCGACCTCCCAAAGTGCTGGGATTACAGGGGTGAGCCACCGTGCCCAGCCTATAGTTGTTTTTGAAGCATAATTCTTCTCCCTCCATTCCTCATTTTTATTAAAGATAAATCATATTAGGTCAAATTTACTTGTAAAATAAGTTTTAGTCTTATTATGCTTGGTCTGATTATTTGCACGAAGTGCAGCAAGAATAATTATTTGTCATCTAGGCTCTTTTTAAAATTGGCTTTGCTGGAACTTTTGTCTATAAGGAATCTCAGACTGTACTTTTTAAATCCTTGAAGCCCAGCCATGGGTTTCTACTCTCAACACCTCTATGAGTTGGGTAAACTCCTCTCCTCTTGAGGTCCCAAGATGACCTGGGCCTCCTGGGCCTGTCAAAAAGTGACATTCCATACCTACCACAGGTCAGGGACTGTGTAGACAGAGTATGTGGTCAGTTTTCCCGAGGGGCTTTTATTGGCACTATATGTCAAATTTGATTCCTTAAAGGAAAGCACACCATTCCAGTCAAAGCCTTGGTAGAAAACATGGTTTCTCCAATTGTGTCCTATTACGAAGAAAACAAATTCTTATTGCACTTATGCAAATAACTATAATGTTGAATACAGTGAGTCCCAAGTTTCTCTTCAAATGATCAGTATGTTCAGTTTCCATGTTCTTTGTTCTCCATTTAAAAGTTGAATTTATGGCCGGGCGCAGTGGCTCAAGCCTGTAATCCCAGCACTTTGGGAGGCCGAGGCGGGTGGATCACAAGGTCAAGAGATCGAGACCATCCTGGTCAACATGGTGAAACCCCGTCTCTACCAAAAATACAAAAAATTAGCTGGGCATGGTGGTGCGTGCCTGTAATCCCAGCTACTCAGGAGGCTGAGGCAGAATTGCCTGAACCCAGGAGGCGGAGGTTGCGGTGAGCCCAGATCGCGCCATTGCACTCCAGCCTGGGTAACATGAGTGAAACTCCGTCTCAGAAAAAAAAAAAAAAGTTGAATTTACTCATTCTCTTTGTCTCCTTGCCCCTAGTTTCAGTAAATGACTTCCCCATGAGCTCTAATCAGTAGTTCATATTTGTTTCCCTGGTTACCTGCACCCATTCCTCTTGCTGAAACTGCATGTCCCCCTCGCACATCCCCCTCCTAAACTTTAAATATTTAGAGTCCTGACTCATCCTAGTCACCTTCTCCATCCTTTAGTCACCTGCTTGGTAACCATCTTTCCCACTGAAACTGCTCACCCTGCCACTCTGGCTGGTATCCCTGCTCTCATTAAAATAGCCAACTGGAATTAGCTTAGACTATGTGGTCCAACCATAGCCAATAGGGGAATGACACAGCAGCAGGGGCTACCTGCATCAAGGGTAAGAACCCCTTCCCCTCCCTTGTTCAGCTGTGCTCTCACCATTGCTCCATCCATGAGACACACCTTTCTATAGAAGCAAATTGCCTTGCTAAGAAAATTTATATTCGAGTATTATTTCTTTTGTGGGACTGGAAGTTTATTTATAACATATAATGTCCTAAGTTGAGAATACTCACAAATAATTTCTAAATTCTGGAGACATCAGGTAGAAAGTGTGAACCCCAAGTACCTGCAACATGTCTCAGTCAATTTAGGAAGTTTATTTTGCAAAAGTTAAGAATGTACCCATGACAGAGCCTCAAGAGGTCCCAACAGAATGTGCCAAGCGGTCAGGGTACAGCTTGCTTTTATACATTTTAGGGAGACATGAGGCATCAATCAGTATTTGTAAGATGTACATTGGTTTGCTTTGATAAGGTGGGACAACTTGTTGTGTGGGCTTCTGGGTTAGTAGATAAGAGACAAAAGGTTGCATTCTTTTGAGTCCTTAGGCCTTCCACTGAATACACAATTTTAGTCTGGCTCAGTGAATCTACATTTTTATATAAACAATAGGGCAGAGGAAGCAATCAGAGATGTCTCAGGTTGGCCTTAGAGGGATGACTTTGAATTCTGTCTGTCCTTTGTCCACAAGGAATTTCCCTGTAGGCAAAGAAAAAGGTAAGTAGCTTTTTATCTTTGTAGCTATCTTATCTGGGAATAAAATGGGAGGCAGGTTTGCCCTAAGCAGTTCCCAGCTTGACTCTTCCTTTTGGCTTAGTGATTTCAGGGGCCCCAAGATTAATTTTTCTTTCACAAAGAAAGTAACATGTCCCAAATTTTGCTCACATCGGCTCTCCGTGAGAGTCCTGGAAGTCTGGTTTTTTCCTTCATTCCAATAGCACAATTTTTAAAGTTATCAACAGACCTTTATTCAAGAATATCCAGCAGAGTCCCTTATCTAATTATAAACTGCCTTTTGAATAGGATCAAAACAAGACAACAACTGTCTGAGTATGACAAAAGTCAGAATAGTCGCCTTTTTTTTTTTTTTTTTTTT
>NW_016107366.1:7983250-7994176 GCF_001604975.1 Cebus imitator | reverse complement strand
CCACTTTGGCCTCCCAAAGTGCTGGGATTACAGGCATGAGCCATCGTACTCTGCCAATTTTTGTATTTTTTTCATAGAGACGGGGTTTCACCATATTGGCCAGGCTGGTCTCAAATTTCTCACCTCATGTGATCTGCCCACCTTGGCCTCCTGAAGTGCTGGGATTACAAGTGTGAGCCACTATGGCTGGCCAACCCTTTTTAATTTGCTTAAAACTTCAGCTTTTTTTTTTTTAACTTAAAATAATTCTTTCACTCTCTAGGCAAACAGTGAATTCCCATGCCTTCTTATAATGTACTGGCAAAAATATATTCTACTTTCTTTACACACCTATATGTAAAACTCTTTCTCCAGTAGTCTCAATTACATGTTACAATGTGAACTTTTGGCAACTTTTACTTTTTGTGAAAAACCTAATAAGTGATTTTAATTATGTACTAGGTGTGGAGCCTAGGACATCAGACAGAAGTACAGATAAGATCTGACTCTTTCCAGCAGAGCTGGGGGTATGTCTAACCCTACACGTCCTCAGGCCTTATCTAGAATCTAATGGCTCCAAAGCAGGTAAGTTGGACAATTTTCTTTCTTTCTTTTTCTTTTTCTTTTTTTTTAAATAAAGATGGGGTTTCACCATGTTGGTCAGGCTGGTCTTGAACTCCCAACCTCAGGTGATCCACCCACCTTGGCCTCCAAAGTGCTCGGATTACAGGTGTGAGCAACCACGCCTGGCCTAGTTGGACAATTTTCAAAAGTCACAGAAACAGTTTGTAACCTTAAAGCATTTAGCAAATGTAACATTTGACCTTAATCTAGACCAAATGTCTAAAATCTTTAAATTTGTTTTTATTTTCCAAAGATTACTAAATTCATGCGAACAAAAAGGCATTAAAGTTTCTATTTTTCTGACAAACTATTTAAGTGTTTTTTTTTTTTGAGACAGAGTCTCGCTCTGTTGCCAGGTGCCAGACTGTAGCATAGTGGCACGATCTCAGCTCACTTCAATCTCTGCCTCCTGCGTTCAAGCAATTCTCCAGCCTCAGCCTCCTGAGTAGCTGGGACTACAGTCTCGCACCACCACAACCAGCTAAGTTTTGTATTTTTTAGTAGAGACAGAGTTTCACCATGTTGACCAGTATGGTCTTGATCTCTTGACCTTGTGATCCACCTGCCTCAGCCTACCAAAGTGCTGGAATTACAGGCATGAGCCACCTCGCCCAGCCTAAGTGCTTATTTTTAACCCAATTAATCAGAGCTCTTTCATATGTAAACACTACACAAACACATATAAATACACAGACAGGAGAAGATCCAGTAGTTGTAAGATTTTTCATTTGACAGTTTCTTAATTGGATTACTGGGTTCAAGGTTGAGCCTTGGAGGAACAGGGCCAGGAAAGCATGAAGTTTCTATGGCCTAATAAGTAGCCACAGCTGGAAGGCAAAAAGCAGATCTCTAAAATTAAGGGTCCTGTTTTTTATACTGGATCTTGGATCCCCAAAAAGGAGGAAAATGCTACCAGAGAAGATAGTGCAATGTTCCTACTATGCATTTCATTGCAAGGCAACCCAAAGCCAACAGCTCATTTTGTAATCAGCCCATGCCCTTTGGGAGTCCCATACCTCAGCAGGGGTGGGGGGTGGGGTGGAGATGTATCCATGCCTCTAAGTGATCAAGATCATGTTTCTTTGATCTAAGGATGCAAAGAGCCAAGTAACCCTCCTAAGCGCCATTAGTCATCCCTTAAAATATATTTCCTACCTGGTTATTACACATCAAGGCTAAAAACTCTCCTACAATGCAAAGTAATTTTGGATATCCCCCAAAGTCAAAAGTGTCAGGTGACGTAATGTAAAACAGAACAGAGCTTCAGATTTTGAAAGGACTCTATTCTCCTTCAATTCCTGGGATTCCATGAGGAAAACAGAGGTTTTTCCCAGAATGGGTTTACATTCTGTGACACCACCTCTGTTTTTCCCTGGAGCTCCAGGCTGTTAGTAATTATCTTAGGTTCTTTTGCGTGGGCATCAAAAATGGCAAGAAGACAAAATGGAGAAAAACAACTCAATTGACTAGAGAAGAAAAAAAAACTTTTTCTTCTTCTTCAGAAAATTAAGATCCAAGAAAAGAAAAGAAAACAAACATAAAAGCTTTTTAAATATATGTATAGTTTGGATATCCATGTTTTATTAAACTAATTGTAACCACAGAGCTCTTTTTTCTAAGAAAAAGTCTTTTTAAATCTTTTAATACCAGACTCTAGCGAGGACAGTCAATGTTTCTGGCTTTGTATTCTACCATAGGTAACCTCCCATGTGAAATTAATACATATTAATTAAAGTCATAACCATGAATGCATAAACTGTCTTAAAGAGATGCAGGTTTTTTTAAAACAGTAATTAGAGTCTCCCCAAAGGTAGTTCAGCAAAGTAAAAATAAAGACAGGAAATCAGAATCAGTCCATGGAAAATAATCAATAAATGGCAAAAAGTTACACAGATAACAAACCAGAAAGAACTCACTCCCTAGCCCCTAAGCCAAGAATTGAACCTGGGCCACCACTGTCAAATGCCAAAGCCTTAGTACTGAGCTACCACATTAAATGTTTTCTATTGCTCTTCCTAGAAGGAAGATTTTGAGCTTGCAAAGGCTTTTAACTACCCATAATTTTCGGGGCTATGTCATGAACCCCAAAATTCCTGTCCTCTGGATGGCAGAATCCAAGATAAAGTATCCTTACACGCTCATTAAGTTCAAGGACATAAAACAATATGAGAGAGAAACTTTAGCATTGGTTTCAGAGACCCACAGCAAAGTTTGTGAATGACCAGACTGCTGAATTGGCTTGGACAGTTGGCTTATACGGCTCCTAAGTCCATTTTTTTTTTTTTTTTTTTTTTTAGACAGAGTCTTGCTCCACGCTGGAGAGCCGTGGCACGATCTCGGCTCATGGAGCAGCCTTTGATGACCCTGCTCACTATGCTATAGCTGTGGGGGCCAAGCCCCACTACCAAAAAAAAAAAAATCATCCTTTCCTGTTTTATGGAACCATAGGCAAAGCTTCTCAACTTGGAAGATGCTGCCCGACAGGCTGCATGGGAAACCGAATTAACATTTTCCATCCCAGCAAAGTACACACAACCAAACAGACAGTAGTCACCTCATTTGGCTCCCAATATCAACCTGGCAAGCCTCAAACTTTCTTCCTTTGCTCTCTATCATCTTTGATCCATTCAAGGTGGGGAGGGACGGCCTCAATGAGCAGTTGAAAAGAGCAGTCAGGCCTGTTAAGCTTTTTTCAGGGCTCATTGAATGTGAGCAGACTTACAGAGGGTTCTCTGAGTTAAGCCTGCTGGACTTGCATCAGCAATTCCTTCAGGGATCCCTCCACATATACAAATACACCCACAAAGACAAGATGGACAGACAGCCTTCCAAGCCAAGATCCCTAACCAAGAATTCCAAGAGTGTTCCTTCCAAACTGTCCTCCCATCCTCCATCTGAGAAACCTCCCCGAAATCTTACTGATTGAGAAGTCTCCAGAACCAAGACTCTTCCTACTAATTAGGGAGAGCCAACCAAGACCCCTAAAGGAGCTGAACCAACTGGGAGAAGGAATGGGGTGCTGGCAGCGCCTAGAATACCAAATCAGACACCCGATAATGGGGCTACAGCTGCAGACATGCCATGACGATGGTACAGACAGACACTGCGATGGGGTTAGTTACAGGCACCCCATGGTGGAGCTACAGACAGACACCTCGCTATGGAACTATAGTCATGGGACATCTCCCCAGGACAATTTCTGTATTGCAAAATGTACTCCATACACATTGGGCTAGCAGTGCCCTGCCGATGGAGATAATGCCAAAGTCCGCCCCCAGTCTAAAACTAGGTGGCCGCTTGGGCTGGCCTCTGGATCCATTGCTAGAGGGGGTCTACAGAACCAGGGGCAGGTGGCACGAAAGTAATCCCAAACGAGCCCCCAGATATGTAACTGCTCAATGGGTTCACCATACCCACTGCCTACACAGAGCTGATTTATCAAGATAGGGGAATTGCAATAGAGTAATTCATGCAGAGCCACTGTGCAGGAGGCTGGAATTTTATTATTACTCAAATCAACTTCCCCTTGCATTTGGATCAGAGGTTTTTTTCTGTTTTTTGTTTTTTTGAGATGGAGTTTTACTCTTGTTGCCCAGGCTGGAGTACAATGGCACAATCTTGGCTCACTGCAACCTCCACCTCCCAGGTTCAGGTGATACTCCTGCCTCAGCCTCCCAAGTAGCTGAGATTACAGGCACCTGCCACCATACCTGGGTAATTTTGTAGTTTTAGTAGAGACGGGGTTTCACCATGTTGGCGGGGCTGGTCTCGAACTCCTGACCTCAGGTTATCCACCTGCCTCAGCCTCCCAAAATGCTAGGATTACAGGTGTGAGCCACTGCACCCTGCCTCAAGAATCAGAGTTTTTAAGCATAATTTGGTGGGTCAAGAGAGGCCAGTGTGTCGGGAGTGCTGATTGGATGTGTTGGAGATAAAATCATAGAAAGTCAAAGCTGTCTTCTTGTGCCAAATCAGTTCCTGGATTGGGGCCACAAGGTGAGATAAGCCAGTTTATCAATCTGGTGGTGCCAGCTGATCCATCAAGTGCAGGGTCTGCAAAATATCGCAAGCTTAGGTTTTACAACAGTGATGTTATCCCCAAGAGGAATCTGGGGAGGATCAGAATCTTGTAGCCTCCAGCTGCATGAATCCTAAATTTCCAATCTTGTGGCCAATTTGTTAGTCCTACAAAGGCAGTCTGGTCCCCAGGCAAGAAGAAGGTTTATTTTGGGAAAGGACTGTTACCTTGTTTTACTTTTTATTTATTTATTTTTGAGACAGAGTCTTGCTGTGTCACCCAGGCTGGAGTGCAGTGGTGTGATCTGGGCTCACTGCAACACGAGTGATTCTCCTGCCTCAGCCTCCTGAGTAGCTGGGTTACAGGCACCTGCCACCATGCCTGGCCCAATTTTTTTTTATTTTTAGTAGAGACAGGGTTTTGCCATGTTGGCCAGGCTGGTCTCAAACTCTTGGCCTTAAGTGATTCGCCCACCTTGGCCTCCCAAAATGCTGGGATTACAGGCGTGAGGCACCATTCCTGGCCCTTTGTTTTAAACTATAAACTAAGTTTCTCCCAAAGTTAGTTTGGCCTACTCCCAGGAATGAACAAGGACAGCTTGGAGGTTAGAAGATGAAGTTGATTAGGTCAGATCTCTTTCACTGTCTCCGTCATAATTTTGTAGTGGTGGTTTCATTTACACCAATATGTCCAAAACCTGCCCTTATCACGTTCCACCCCGGTGCTCTCTCGTGGAAATCAGTCTTTACGGAATTTGCCTGAAAGCCAGAGTTTCAGGTGAGTGTATTTTAAGAGCCCGGGGCTGCGAGGCCAGGGTCGGGATGGCTTTGGACAAGTCAGTGCAACTTCTCGCACCTGTCGCCTCTCATATAATAGGAACCTCCTCTACTTCTTGAAAACTTACTACAAGCCAAGTAATGTGATCAAGGGTTTCTATACATCATCTCACAGTTCTAGTTTATTATTTTGCTTCAGAGAGAAAGAAAACGCTCAGAAAGACTGAGTAACGTATATATGAGCAGGAGCTGGTGAGTGGCATAGACTGGACTCGACCCAGTTCTGTAATTCTAATTCCAGCAGCCCTGTTTTTTTCCATTACACCGTAGGGCGCGCTCTCCCCCATTCTCCTGGGAGCCGGACATAAACTAAACCCTGCGCAGGCAGCCAGTCGCCTACCTTCAGGGAATGCTTGCTCCCGGGTGCACGCACGGAGCCCGCGTCGGTCGGAGCCTGCAGTCTGGGGCAGTGAGCCACAAGCCTAGCTCCGGAGAGGGGCGCAGAGCTTCCTTGCTCCGCCCCGCCCCGTCAGGCGGGAGGCCCCGCCCCCGGCCCCGATTGGCTGTCGGGAGCGAGGCGGGATGCGGGGGATTGGCTGCTCGGCGGCCGCGGGCTGACGTGGCGGGGCAGGCGTGTGGGTCTCGCCGCTCTGCTCACCAAACCCACCGAGGCGGCGGCGGCCGGACCAACACTGGCAGTGAGGTGCTGGAGCGCAGGCCGCCGCGATGCCGCTGGAGCTGGAACTGTGTCCCGGGCGCTGGGTGGGCGGGCAACACCCGTGCTTCATCATTGCCGAGATCGGCCAGAACCACCAGGGCGACCTGGACGTGGCCAAACGCATGATCCGCGTGGCCAAGGTGAGGCGCGAGCTCCCGGACCCGAGCGGCAGGCGGGGCGGGGTGGGGCCACGGGGAGCCAGGGCCCACGGCCTCCGCCGCTCGGTTCCCTGGTCCGGCCTCCTCCTGCCCGCCAGTTCCGTTTTTGGAATCCTTCGGATATCTCTTCTTCACCCTGTCCGCCATCCTCCTGAACTTTTGCATTACAGCTGCTGCCTCCTAACCCGACCTCTTTCATCCCCGTTCTACCAGAATACTCCTTCTAAAACCCAGACTTGATCAGACCATACCCCCTGCCCGGTACCTTCTGTGGTTCCCTCCTGCCCACGGTACAGTCGAAATCCTTTTTTTTTTTTTTTTTTTTGAGACGGAGTTTCGCTCTTGTTACCCAGGCCGGAGTGCAACGGCGCGATTTCCGCTTACTGCAATGTCTGCCTCCCGGGTTCAAGCGATTCTCCTGCCTTAGCCTCCCGAGTATCTGGGACTACAGGCGAGCGCCACCATGCCCAGCTAATTTTTGTATTTTTAGTAGAGACGGGGTTTCACCATGTTGACCAGGATGGTCTCGATCACTTGACCTCGTGAACCACCCGCCTCGGCCTCCCAAAGTGCTGGGATTATAGGCGTGAGCCACCGCGCCCGGCCGAGTGGAAATCCTTTAACACAGCCTTCAGGATCTTAATGACTGGGCCCCTAAAAGCCCGTCATAATTCATCTCTGACATTCTTCAGCGGCACAGTTACTTTCAGGAATAACAGTTACTGGAAGTTGCTGTGGTCTCTCACCCGCCATTCCCTGTATGTGGAATGTGAAGTGGTTAAAAGCTGGGGCTATTGGATCAAATCTTGACTCCACCACTACTAGCTGTGTGTATGCGGGCTGGTTACTTAGCCTCTGTGAACCTGTTTCCTCATTTGGAAACGGGGCTTGATAGTAACAGTTCTTACCTCATGGAATTGTTATGGGGATCAAATGAGATTCTCAGAGCTCTGAGCCCAGCACTTGGCACATAGGAGTCCATAAATGCGCGATCTCGGCCCACTGCAACCTCTGCCTCCCGGGTTCAAGCGATTCTCCTGCCTCAGCCTCCCAAGTAGTTGGAATTACAGGCATGCGCCACCACGCCTAGCTAATTTTGTATTTTTAGTAGAGTTGGGGTTTCTCCATGTTGGTCAGGCTGGTCTCAAACTCCCGACCTCAGGTGATCCACCGACCTCAGGTGATCCACCGGCCTCGGCCTCCCAAAGTGGTGGGATTACAGGCGTGAGCCACTGCGCCCAGCCTAATGTGAGCTATTAGTGATAGGATATTTATAGCTCTCCCTACTCCCTCTTCTCTTGGGACTACCATATTCTTCATTACAACCCCAGCTTAAGGCCTGGCCTGCACTATGATTCTTTGGATTAGAGATAGCTAGCCCCATCTTTCCTTTCCCTTCATCAGTGTTGCTCAACTGATTCTGTGCAATTTGTGATTAGGTTTTTAAAATGTTTATTTATGTGTCTATCTTAGAGATAGGGTCTTGCTCTATCACCCAGGCTGGAGGTTTTATCTTAAGGTTCTTTTGTTCTGTTTTGGTTTTGCTTCTGTTTTTTTTGAGACAGGGTCTCTCTGTATTGCCCAGACTGGAGTGCAGTGGCGTGATCTCACCTCGCTGCAACCTCTGCCTCCCAGGCTTAAGTGATTCTTCCGCCTCACCCTCCCAGTAGCTGGGACCCACAGGTGTGCACCACCATACTGGGCTAATTTTTTGTAGAGATGGGGTTTGGCCGTGTTGCCCAGGCTGGTCTCAAACTCCTGAACTCAAACAATCTGCCCGCTTCTGCCTTCCAAAGTGCTGGGATTACAGATGTGAGCCACTGCATTCAGCCCTTACTGTTTCAGGACTGATTTTATGGAAAGCTAGCCACTGAGTCATAAAAAATACTTTACAAAAGTAACATTGCTAACATTTTTTGAGTGCTTACTCTACCAGATACTAAGCTAAATGCTGTACATGCACCATCTCGTTTAATTTTTACAACAACCCAGTGCCCTGACACTGCCAATTTCATTTTAAAGGCTAAGAGAAAATAAGTGACTTAGCCAACAGCACACAGCTAGTATAATAAATACAGTAAGGGATTTTTCAGATTTTGCTCCTAAGCAATGGGTCCAGCCTTTCTTCCGCAACATTGTTTTCTAGGGGGAAATTCCTGCTCTTAATTTGAAGGAGCAGCCTATTTTTCCTCTTGGAATGCTGAAGTTGTAAAAATATCTAGAGATATTGAAACCATAGAAACAAAGCTATACTGGCCAGGCCCAATGGCTGATTCTTGTAATCCTAGCACTTTGAGAAGCTAAGAAGACAGATTGCTTGAGCTCAGGAGTTCTAGACCATCCTGAGCAACATAGTGAGACCCTGTTTCTAATTCCATTGAGCTGGGATCCAGGTGGCTGCAGCCTTTTGGAAAGGGATCTGGCCAGCTCTGCTACAGACACTGTGCAACGTTAGGTGAGTCTGGGCCTTGGGATCTTTATCTAGACATGAGATCTTCATCTAGACTTGGGATCTTCATTTAGACATGAGACAATGAGAACTCTGTTGCCTGAGGTCACTTTCGGTACTAATGTTCTTTGAACTTTCCAGCATCAAGTCCTGACCCTACCATCTTATGACTTGTCCAAGAGCAGGAGTAGTGATCTCAGCACTGACATTTCTAGACCCAAGAAGTTTTTAATAGCATGAATACCTCTGTGTCTACAGAAATGGCAGTGAGATGAGACTTTAGTGGGCTTTAATTACTCTTTTTGTTGAGTAGGTTTCTTTTTTTTTCTTTTTTTTTTTTTTTTTTTTTGAGACAGTCTCACCACTCTGCATGCAGGCTGGAGTGCAGTGGCACCATTAGCTCACTACAGCCTTGATCTCTGAGGATCAAACAGTCCTCCCGCCTCAGCCTCCTTAGTAGCTGGAACTACAGGCATATGCCACCATGCATGCCTGGCTACTTTTAGTGTTTTTTGTAGAGACAGGGCCTTACTATGTTGCCCAGGCTGGTCTTGAACTCCTGGGTTCAAGCAAGTCTCCCACCTTGGCCTCCCAAAGTGTTTGGATTATAGGCATGGGCCACTGTGCCTGACCTCTTGAGTGGTTTTTTTGTTTTGTTTTGTTTAGTTATAGCTTTTATAGTCAAACAATCCAGCTTTTATATTACTGCCTCTGCTCGTTAGAAGTCACCTAGGGGCTGGGGCATTTCTGTTTTGTCTGCTTTTTGCCACCTAACCTGTTCAAAGAAAATGTCATGCAGAAAAGTGTCAGTGCAAAGCAGCTAAAAGCAGAACTGCTGTTGTTGAAGTCAGAGAAAGAGGTTCTGTCCCTGGGTTTCCCTGTCCCTTAGAAAGCCTCAGAACAGTTTACGTGTCCTGGAGGTAGCCCAACCTGCTCTTTATATAGATGGAGAAACTGAGTCTAGAGCTGGGAAGTGACTTATCTAAGAGTTAGGGTCAAAGTTAAACCAGAATCTTTCTTTACTAAATTCTGGTTCAGTGCTCATTTTACTATCCTTTGCTGAGTTATATAACTTAAAATCTTCCTTAACTCTCTGATCCAGTATTTTTCATATTTATAATGCAAAACAAAGGAAATAAAGCCCTCCCCCCTTTTTTTGGCATGTTAAGAGAAAAAAATAGGGGAAGATCTCCTATCTCCAAACAACCTTTTCTTCCTTTCAGACATTCTTGCCTTTTGTGTTCCTCTTCTTCGAAGGTCCTTAAGGTCTCTGTCAGTCTATGTTGTTTTTAAAGTTGGTGATATCGGCCAGGACTGCCGCCTCACACCTGTAATCCCAGTTTTGGGAAGCCAAGGCGGGTGGATCACCTGAGGTCAAGAGTTCAAGACCAGCCTGGCCAACATGGCGAAACCCTGTCTCTACTAAAAATAAAAATTAGCTGGGTGTTGTGGCAGGCACCTGTAATCCCAGCTACTTGGGAGGCTGAGGCAGGAGAATGGCTTGAACCTAGGAGGCAGTGGATGCAGTGAGCCAAGACTGTACCACTGAACTCCAGCCTGGGCGAAAGAGCAAAACTCTGTCTCAAAATAAATAAATAAATAACAAATAAAGATGGCGATGTCATAGTGGTTGCCCCAGAATTTTTCCTTTTTTTGAGATCCGTGACAGTCACTGAAAGGCATCCTAATGTGTGTTATAGGAGTGTGGGGCTGATTGTGCCAAGTTCCAGAAGAGTGAGCTGGAATTCAAGTTTAATCGGAAAGCCTTGGCGAGGCCGTACACCTCGAAGCATTCCTGGGGGAAGACATATGGGGAGCACAAACGACATCTGGAGTTCAGCCATGACCAGTACAGGGAGCTGCAGAAGTATGCCGAGGAGGTTGGGATCTTCTTCACTGCCTCTGGCATGGATGAGGTGAGCCTTCTGCTGCTCTGTCATTTGCCATTTTAGCAGACCGTGTTCAGCAGGCAGCCTGTTGACTTCCGGCTTAGGGCCAGCTCCAGCCCTTGCTCATCTTATCTGTGCCCAACTACTGGAGAGGCTAGCAGGTGCCAAAGCCCAGTGAGAATTTGTAGGAAGGATGCCACTGTTTTAAAAACAAGTTGTCTCTGGCCAGGCGTGGTGGCTCATGCCTGTAATCCCAGCACTTTGGGAGGATGAGGAGCCTGGCAACAGCAAGACTCCATCTCAAATTAAAAAAAA
>NW_016107366.1:7979313-7981965 GCF_001604975.1 Cebus imitator | reverse complement strand
TTTTTTTTGAGACGGAGTCTTGCTCCGTCATCCAGGCTGCAGTGCAGTGGTGCGCTTGGCTCACTGCAACCTCTGCCTCCCGGGTTGAAGCTATTCTCCTGCCTCAGCCTCCCGAGTTGCTGGGACAGGTATGCACTCCCACGCCCAGCTAATTTTGTTGTATTTTTAGTAGAGACGGAGTTTCACCATGTTAGGCCACATGGTGACAAGTATACAAAGAAAATAGGTCATTCATATATTGCTGGTGGGAATGTAGAATGATCCAATCATTCTAGAAAATAATTCATTCCTTCTTTTTTAAACAGCCTTATTGGGACATAATTCATATGCTGTACAATTCAACCACTGACAGTGGACTGGGAGTTTCTTATAAAGCTAGACATGTGTTTATCATATGACCCACCAGTTGTCATTTGATAATTTATCCCCAAAGAAGTGAAAACTTAACATTCATACAAAAACTTGTACGTGAGTGTCATTACAACTTTTATGCTTAGTAGCTCAAAACTAGAGCAAGTGAAATGTTCTTCAGTGGGTGAATGGTGAAACACACTGTAGGACAAACGTACCGTAGAGTACTGCTCAGCAATCGGAAGGCATGAACTGTTGATGTGCGCAGCAGCCTGGATGCCTCTCAAGGATATGATGCTGAGTGAGAAAGCGGCATACCCAGAAGGTTGCATTCTGTACAATTCTGCTTACATGACATTCTGGAAATAACAGAATTATGAGGATGGAGAACAGACAAGTAGTTGCCAAAGGTTAGTCAGGGGAAGGGGCTGTGCTTATAAAGTGGTGACAGGAAAGTCCTTGTAGCAGTGGCATCATGGTACCTTCTGTATGTTGAAAGATATGTATATTCTAGCAATTTTTTTTTTTTTGAGACAGGGTCTCGCTCGGTTGCCCAGGCTGGAGAGTAGTGACACAATCATAGCTCATAGCTCACTGCAGCCTCGACCGCCCAGGCACAAGCAGTCCTCTCACGTCAGCCTCCTTAGTAGCTGGGACTACAGGTGCATGCCACCACGACCAGCTAATCTCTAAATTTTTTGTAGAGATGGGTTTCCCTATGTTCACCAGGCTGGTCTTAAACTCTGGGCCTCAAGCAGTCTCCCACCTTGGCTTCCCAAATTGCTAGGATTAGAGGTGTGAGCCACTGTACCTGGCCTCCTCAGTATTTTTTAAGATTCTAAAGAAGAAAACATTTAGGACCCCATGCTGAATGGTGTGTACACATACCCCGCTGTGTGGTGTGTACCCTAGCTACATGATGACAGCATGGCTGTATGGCACACACCTCAACTGTATGGTACATACCCATGCTGAGTGGTCCATACCCCGGCTGTATGATACACACCCCAGCTGTATGGTACACACCTTGCCATGTGGCCCATCCCCCAGCTGTATGGCCCAGTGGCCAAGTGAATGGGACTCTAAGGTCAGATTTTTTTTTTCTTTGAGACATAGTCTTGCACTGTTACCCAGGCTGGAGTGCACTTACCCCAGCTGTATGGCCCAGTGGCCAAGGGAATGGACTGTAAGGTCAGGTTTTTTTTTTTCTTTGAGACATAGTCTTGCACTGTCGCCCAGCCTGGCGTGCACTGGCGTGATCTTGGCTCACTGCAACCTCCGCCTACCAGGCTCAAATGATTCTCCTGCCTCAGCCTCCTGAGTAGCTGGGATTATAGGTGTCTGCCACCACACCCAGCTAATTTTTGTATTTTTTTAGCAGACGGAGTTTCACCATTTTGGCCAGGCTGATCTCGAACTCCTGACCTCGTGATCCGCCCACCTCAGCCTCCCAAAGTGCTGGGATTACAGGTGTGAGCCACCGTGCCTGGCCTAAGGTCAAATTTTAAGTTGTTGTATTTTTTGAGATGGAGTCTTGCTCTGTTGCCCACATTGGAGTGCAATGGCGTGATCTCAGGTCACTGCAGCCTCCGCCTCCCGGGTTCAAGCCATTCTCCTGCCTCAGCCTTGCAGTTAGCTGGGACTACAGGCATGCACCACCATGACCAGCTAATTTTTTTTTTTTTTTTTTTTTTTTGGTATTTTTAATAGAGATGGGGTTTCACCATGCTGGCCAGGCTGGTCTTGAACTCCTGAGCTTATTAAATGTGATTGTTAATATAAAGGATAGTACACGATCAGTATTCAGTGAATGTTAGTTACAGTTAAGGAAAGCAACCTGTGCTAAAGGCTGGGACATCTGGGTACTTGCCCTGACTTTGCCCTTAACTCTCAGTGTGACCTTGGGGAGCCACTTCTCTGCCTGAGCCTCCATTTTCTTTTCCGTGACCAAGCTGCCATCCAAGGGCTCTCCCTATTCTGGTGTCCTGAGTCAGCACAGAACCAAGGAAGATATCGTCAAGGTGACTTGCAGCTGGAATGGGGACTTTTCTGCTTCCGACCACATTTCCTGGAAGTGGGAGCTCCCTGAGCTCCTGGATCTGACCTAGCAGAAAGGTGCCTCCTTGCACCTGGGAGGCTGCCGAGATGAACTGTGCTCTGCAGTTGGCATCAGTTGACAACCTTGAGAACCTGGAGCGGTTGGGCAATAGGGAGGAATCTGGTATTTGTAGCGGGACTTGGTTTTCCTTTCCTCCGCTCCTCAGGCAGTCCATCTGCTTGCTGTCTGGGATGTGTGTTTTA
>NW_016107366.1:7971455-7978298 GCF_001604975.1 Cebus imitator | reverse complement strand
GGGTTGAAGCGATTCTCCTGCCTCAGCCCCCTGAGTAGCTGGGATTACAGACATGTGCCACCAAACTGGGCTAATTTTTGTATTTTTAGTAGAGACAGGGTTTCACCATGTTGGCCAGGCTAGTCTCGAACTCCTGACCTCGTGATTCTCCTGCCTCGGTCTCCCAAAGTGTTGGGATTACAGACGTGAGCCATCGCGACTGGCCTGGGCTTTTTTTTTTATCCTGCAGGATCCAAAAACTGAGGGGAAAGGGAGGGACTTTGGAAAAATCTCAGCTCCACTCCTCTCTTTTCTTACCCCTGACGTAGATCAGCGGTTCCCAGAGTGTCCCACAGGACACAGAACAGTTCTTTGAGCATGTGTTTTCCACCCTCACTTATTAATTTATTTAGAATCAATAAAGGGTGTTTTGGTTTTTGTTTTGTCACCCAGGGTGGAATGCAGTGACACGATCTCAGCTCAGTACAGCCTTGACCTCCTGGGTTCAAGCAGTCCTCCCACCTCAGCCTCCCGAGTAGCTGGGACTGTAGGCACATGCCACCATGCCCAGCTAATTTATATATTTTTTGTAGAAACAGGATTTCGCCATGTTGCTTAGGCTGGTGTCAAACTCCTGGGCTAAAATAATCCTCCTGTCTTGGCTTCCCAAAATGCTGGGATTACAGGCATGCGCCACTGTGCCTGGCCAGAATTTAGTGAGTTGAGTAAGTTTGGGAAACACTGGGTTTGGAACTCAGATAAGTTGATTTACTGGGACCCTCTAAGAAGGTATTAAAGCAGTGCAGTGTTTCTCCCTAACGAGGCTGTCCATGGGGCCCGTTTCTGCATGTTAAACTCATTTAGGTGCGGGAGGAGGGTTGTACATGCCTGAGTTCCTTTCAGACTCCCACAGACTTTGTGCTATGGGACAGGAGGGAGAGAGGTGTGCTGAGGCTTCCACAGGCTGCATGGAGCTCTAGATGGAGACAGAACCCGATAGCAGGGTGGGCAGGCTAAGGGAAGCCAAGGAGTCCATGGGGAGAAAGGGGTCACCAGTTGCTGACCCAGCCTGTGGTAGCTCCTGGGCATAGCAATACTGTCTTAGGGCTGAAAGTTAGGATCTTTCAGATTACTCCGATTCCCTTTGCAGGATGGATCTGAAGTGGCAGTTTTCTAAATGGCCACTGGGTGGCGTAGGCTCCCCAGGAGAACGGCAGAAAGAGGCCCCCCCCCTTTCCCTTTCCAGCAGGAATTGGCCCCCTTTTCCTTACTTGAAAACTTTAGAATTCCATGCAGATTTTACAGCTTCTATAGGTAAGCTTTTACAAAGTGTTTTTTCTGCACTTGGCCCCGCTTCTTGCCCCTGCCCCTCTCCTGAGGGGGCTCATGTATCTGTTTATGTGCTGGAGGGCCACATTACACTCCCACAAGGTGAACATTATACAGAAGAAAACCCACTGGAAGTTTCCTTCTTTAAGCAGAAAGCACTCTCTTCTTCTGCCAGATGGAGTGAGAAGAAGGGTAGGAAAATGACACTTTATTCAAAAAATATAGTTAAAACTGTTCTTCAATTCCGTCTTAGGGCTAGCTAATTAGCAGTGTGAGACACAAACAGGACAGAATGAGGGAGAAAAGTATGGAAGGTACTGGGCATGGTGGCTGAAGCTTGTAATCCCAGCGCTGTGGGAGGCCAGGGTGGGACAACTGCTGGAGGCCAGGAGTTTGAGACCAGCCCAGGCAACATAGCAAGACCCCATCTCTACAACAAATTAAAAAAAAAAAAAATTAGCCACATGTGGCTAATTTTGACCACATGCCTGTGGTCCCAGCTACTTGGGAGACTGGAGCAGGACTGCTTGATCCCAGGAGTTTGAGACCAGTCTGGGCAACATAGCAAGACCCCGTCTCTACCAGAAAAGAAAAAGATGGAAAGGAAGAGGAAAAAATAAAGTGGAAAGGAAGAGCAGTAAGAATGGCATCAAAGGGGGCAGGGCATGGTGGCTCACACCTGTAATCCCAGCACTTTGGGAGGCTGAGGCAGGCAGATCACTTGAGGTCAGGAGTTCGAGACCAGCCTGGCCAGCGTGGTGAAACCCCATCTCAACTAAAAACACAAAAATTAGCTGGGGTAGTGGTGCACACTTGTAATTCCAGCAACTTGGGAGGCTGAGGCTAGAGAATTGCTTGAACCTGGGAGGCAGAGATTGCAGTAAGCCAAGGTGGCGCCATTGCACTCCAGCCTGGGGGACAAAAGCAAAACTCCGTCTCAAAACAAAAAAAGAATGGCATCAAAGGTTAGATGCTTGGAACTTGGAGATGAGTGGCACTCCGGCCATGCGGCACAGTGTCTCTTGGATCAAGAGGGATGCAAAATGCCCTGGAACTGTTCCCCTGACTGGCTAACCAGCAACTCCCAGCCACACTTTAGAGGGTTTACAAGGGAGTGGTTATTCTCTGAGTGCAGGAGTTATTCTCTGAGTGTTAGGAGTAGCTCAGCCTCTGCTGGGAAGATGAACACAAATCTACAGTGGGTGGGTAGACTTCAAGAGCCACTCGCAGAATAACGTTGTATGTTCCTTCGTGTGCTTGCACTCTTCGGATTCTCACTCGTGGTATCCCAGTTCCTTGCTACTCAGGGTATGATTTGTGGTCTAGTAGCAGTATTATACCCTAGTGAGTCAGGGAATGCGCCACACTCTGAGATTGAATTATGAGTCCTTTATTTTAGCCGGTGACCGAGAGGTGGCTAATGCCCAAAATTCTCTCGGCCCCGAAGTGTCTGGGGGTTTCTTATACCCCAGTTTGAAAAAGGAGGGGGGAACCTAACTGAAGCAAGTCTTTCACAGAAGCAGAGTAAGCAAAAAGTTAAAAGAGAAACTAGTACATGAGAAATAAAACAGTACCACGTGCAAGGGCTAAAGCTGTCATAAAAAGACATACAACTTACAGATATGGGGGCTCTGGGTACTCAACAGCACCTGCATTCCCAGGCTCTGTTGGTGCTGCTTAACTCGGCCTCTTATTAGCAAATGCACTCCTGGATGTGCCCGGTGTCATCCTGCCCCAGCTACATACTACAGTTACATACTTAATGAGAGGAATAACTAAAATGAAGAAGCTAAGATGGAGTCTGTCCAGTTCAAGAAGCTAACAAGAAGCCTGAACAGCTCTCAGCTAAGAAAGAGAGAGTTAGTTTAAGCTAACAAAAAGCTGGTTATCACAGCAGAAACAGCAGCATTACCCAGGAGCTCTTAGAAATTCAGGCTCTGGCTAGGTGTGGTGGCTCACACCTGTAATCCCAGCACTTTCAGAGGCTGAAGCAGGAGGATACCTTGAGCCCAGGCGTTCCAGACCACGCTGGACAACATAATGAAACATTGTCAAGAAAGAAAAGGAAAGAAAGGAGAAAGAAAAAGAGAAAGAAAGGAGAGGAAAGGAGGAGAGAAAAGAAAAGAAAAGAAAAAAATACAGGCTTTCGGGCCTCATCCTGTGCCAACCAAATCAGAATATGCATTTCATTTTAGCAAGATCCCTGGGAGAGGGGGAGATCTGTGTGCACATGATCAAGTGTGAGAAACTCACTGAGCCCTAACTTATTTCTGAGTCACAGGCATCATTTTAGGATAGAACTAAGATATTTGGAACCATTCAGAGACATTGATTTTTTTTGCCACTTTTTATTTCCAACTTCAAAACAAAAGGACTCAAGAAAACTTTTGAAGGTGATGTGTATGTTTATTACGCCATGGTGATGGTAGCAGTAATGTATACTTAAGTCCAAACTCACCAAATTACATATATTATATGCAGTTTGGGTATATCAGTTATCCCTTATTGAAGCTGGAAGGAAGTGGTAATAAAAAGTTTTTTAGTTTTATAATTTGACAGCAAACTGAGATTTTACTTACAACTTGTGATCCAGTGATTCCTTCAGCAAGTATTTGCTGACATCTACCAATTTCCTGAGTCTTATTGATGAATCCTAGAGAAGGATGCTGAAGTGCCCTAAATAGGTAACCTCAAGCAGTGACGTTAGACTTGAAAAAAGTGACTGAGGTTCACTTTTCTGTGGGCAGTGTGGTTTGAGGCCTGAAAGGGCTCGGGCTGAATGGGGCCTGCCAGCCATGATCCTTGTGTCAAGGCTGGGGGAAAAAAATGCTTCATTTTCCCCCTTTCACCAAGGATTGAAATAGCCCCTTTTCCTGCTTTTTTGGCCCTGAGGGGAAAGCCTTTGAGACTATTAACTTTCTCATTGCCTAGTTTTCTGGGTCAAGATTAGGTCATGACCGTTTCATGTTAGTTTATTCGGCCGTGGGTCCCTGGGGCAGGCAGGGTCTGGCCAGGGCAATGGTTATTTTCCAGATTCTTTTTTTTTTTTTTTGAGCCGGAGTCTCGCTCTGTTGTCCAGGCTGGAGTGCAGTGGCACAATCTCTGCTCACTGCAAACCCCACCTCCCGGGTTCAAGTGATTCTCCTGCCTCAGCCTCTTGAGTAGCTGGAATTACAGACGTGTACCACCATGCCAGATAACTTTTGTATTTTTAGTAGAGACGGGGTTTCACTTTGTTGGTCAGGCTGGTCTTGAACCCCTGACCTCGGGATCTGCCCACCTTGGTCTCCCAAAGTGTTGGGATTACAGGCGTGAGCCACCACACCCGGCCCTTTTCCAGATTCTTGTAGCCAGCAAAGACTAGCACCAAATGTTTATTGGACTAATGGATGGGTGGATGTGAATGAATGTTCAAGTTTGAATGAAATGACTGAGAACAAATTTTTGCCCACTTTCAAGTTGTTGAAAGTCCCTCTACTGCGTATAAGTAGGGATTTTTCTATTTCTATAAATAACATTTATTCCTCACCTGTCATGACAACAGTGTTTTTGAACAATGGTGAAAAGGAGCTCCCTCTTTAATTTTCGTAGATGGCAGTTGAATTCCTACATGAACTGAATGTTCCATTTTTCAAAGTTGGATCTGGAGATACTAATAATTTTCCTTATCTGGAAAAGACAGCCAAAAAAGGTAAGTGTCTAATTTTAATTTTTAAATTTATTTTGTGGTGCCATGACTCGGATAACTGTCTAACTTTTGACATAAAATCCAAGAGAGTCCAAACCTTCATATTTTTACTCCCCTCATGGTGGCCCACTTTGAGGCAGATTTCATGAAGACAAATTTTAGAAGCCTCTTTTCATTTTTTTAAAAAAATAGAGACAGGGTTTTGCTATGTTGGCCAGGTTGGTCTTGAACTTTTGGCCTCAAGCAATCCTCCCATCTTGGCCTCCCAACGTGCTAGGATTACAGGCATGAGCCACTGCCCTGCCAGAAACCTCTTTTCTTTTCTTTTTTTTTTGAGATGGAGTCTCACTTTGTCACCAGGCTGCCATGCAGTGGTTCAATCTCTGCTCACTGCAACCTCTGCCTCCTGGGTTCAAGCGATTCTCCTGCCTCAGCCTCCCGAGTAACTGGGACTACAGGTGTGCACCACCATGCCCAGCTAATTTGTATATTTTTAGTAGAGATGGGGTTTCACCTTCTTGGCCAGGATGGTCTTGCTCTCTTGACCTCATGATCCGCCCACCTTGGCCTCCCAAAGTGCTGGGATTACAGGCGTGAGCCACCATGCCTGGCTGCAGAAACCTCTTTTCAATCAGCCTGTGCTTCCACTTTTTGTGTGCAAAGTTGAAAGAAAATTAAGGATATGACAGTTTTTATAAGACATTAAAAAAAATTTTTTTAAGAAAAAAATTAAAATATATATATATTTTATTGCATTTTAGGTTTTGGGGTACATGTGAAGAACAAGTAAGATTGTTGCATAGGTACACACATGGCAGTGTGGTTTGCTGCCTTTCCATCACCTATATCTGGCATTTCTCCCCACGTTATCCTTCCCCAACTACCCACTGCCCACTGTCCCTCCCCTAGTTACCTCCAACAGACCCCAGCGTGTGATGCTCCGCTCCCTGTGTCCATGTGTTCTCATTGTTCAACACCCGCCTATGAGTGAGAACATGTGGTGTTTGATTTTCTGTTCTGGGTCAGTTTGCTGAGAATGGTGGTTTCCAGGTTCATCCATGTCCCTACAAAGGACACAAACTCATCGTTTTTTATGGCTGCATAGTATTCCATGGTATATAAGTGCGACATTTTCCCTGTCTAGTCTATCATCGATGTGCATTTGGGTTGGTTCCAAGTCTTTGCTATTGTAAACAGTGCTGCAATGAACATTCATGTGCATGTGTCCTTATATAATAGAATGATTTATAATCCTTTGGGTATATACACAGTAATGGGATTGCTGGGTTAAATGGAATTTCTATTTCTAGGTCCTTGAGGAATCGCCACACTGTTTTCCACAAAGGTTGAACTAGTTTACACTCCCACCAACAGTGTAAAAGTGTTCCTATTTCTCCACATCCTCTCCAGCATCTGTCTCCAGATTTTTTAATGATCACCATTCTAACTGGCGTGAGATGGTATCTCAATGTAGTTTTGATTTGCATTTCTCTAATGACCAGTGATGATGAGCATTTTTTCATGTTTCTTGTCCTCATATGTTGTCTTTTGTAGTGTCTGTTTATATACTCTGCCCAGTTTTGAATGGGCTTTTTTCTTGTAAATCTATTTTAGTTCTTTGTAGATTCTGGATATTAGTCCTTTGTCAGATGGGTAGATTGCAAAAAATTTTTTCCCATTCCGTTGGTTGCCAATTCACTCTAATGACTGTTTCTTTTGCTGTGCAAAAGCTGTGGAGTTTGATTAGGTCCCATTTGTCTATTTTGGCTTTTGTTGCCAGTGCTTTTGGTGTTTTAGTCATGGAGTCCTTGCCTGTGCCTATGTCCTGAATGGTTTTGCCTAGATTT
>NW_016107366.1:7968476-7970010 GCF_001604975.1 Cebus imitator | reverse complement strand
TAGTTTCAGAAGGAATGGTACCAGCTCCTCTTTGTATGTCTGGTAGAATTCGGCTGTGAACCCATCTGGACCTGGGCTTTTTTTGGTTAGTAGGCTATTAACTGCTACCTCAACTTCAGCCTTTGTTATTGGTCTATTCAGGGTTTCAACTTCTTCCTGGTTTAGGCTTGGGAGGATGCAAGTGTCCAGGAATTTATCCATTTCCTCCAGGTTTACTAGTTGATGTGCATAGAGTTGTTTGTAATAGTCTCTCATCATGGTATGTATTTCTGTGGAATCAGTGGTGATATCCCTTTGTTTTTTATTGCATCTATTTGATTATTCTCTTTTCTTTTTTATTAATCTGGCCAGTGGTCCGTCTATTTTGTTGGTCTTTTCGAAATACCAGCTTCTGGATTTATTGATTTTTTTTGAAGGGTTGTGTCTCTGTCTCCTTCAGTTCTGCTCTGATCTTATTTATTTCTTGTCTTCTGCTAGGTTTTGAGTTTTTTTGATCTTGCTTCTCTAGCTCTTTCAATTTTGATGACAGGGTGTCGATTTTAGATCTTTCCTTGCTTCTCATGTGGGCATTTATTGCTATAAATTTTCCTCTAGACACTGGTTTAAATGTGTCCCAGAGATTCTGGTATGTTGTGTCTTCGTTCTTGCTGGTTTTGAAGAAGATCTTTATTTCTGCCTTTGTTTGTTTATCTAGTCAACATTCAAGGGCCAGTTAGTTGTTTAGTTTCCATGAAGCTCTCCAGTTCTGTGTTAGTTTCTGAATTCTGAGTTCTAACTTGATTGCACTGTGGTCTGAGAGACTGTTTGTTATGATTTCTGTTCTTTTGCATTTCCTGAGGAGTGATTTACTTCCAATTATGTGGTCAGTTTTAGAGTAGATGTGATGTAGTGCTGAGAAGGATGTATATTCTGTGGATTTGGGGTGGAGAGTTCTGTAAATGTCTATTAGGTTTGCTTGGTCCAGGTCTGAGTTCAAGTCCTGGATATCCTTGTTAATTTTCTGTCTCGTTGATCTGTCTAATATTGACAATGGGGTGTTAAAGTCTCACATTATTTTCGTGTGGGAGTCTGAGTCTCTTTGTAAGTCATTAAGAACTTGCTTTATGTATCTGGATGCTCCTGTATTGGGTGCATATATATTTGGGATTGTTAGCTCTTTTTGCATTGATCCTTTTACCATTATTTAGTGCCCTTGTCTCTCTTGATCTTTGTTGATTTAAAGTCTACTTTATCAGAGATCAGGATTGCAACTCCTGCTTTTTTTTGCTCTCCATTTGCTTGGTAAATCTTCCTCCATCCCTTTATATTGAGCCTTTGTGTATCCCTGCATGTGAGGTTCTGGCTTTTTAGCCAATTTGCCAGTCTGTGTCTTTTGATTGGGGCATTTAGCCCATTTATATTTAGGGTTAATATTGTTATGTGTGAATTTGATCCTGCCATTTTGATGCTAGCTGGCTGTTTTGCCTGTTAGTTGATGCAGTTTCTTCATTGTGTCAATGCTCTTTACCATTTGGTATGTTTTTGGAGTGGCTGG
>NW_016107366.1:7942662-7967726 GCF_001604975.1 Cebus imitator | reverse complement strand
CAATTCATTTATATTCCTCTCTAAGCTGTTTATTCTCGTTAGCATTTCATCAAACATTTTTTCAAGGTTCTTAGTTTCTTTACATTGGGTTAGAACATGTTCTTTTAGCTCAGAGAAGTTTCTTATTACCCACCTTCTGAAGCCTGTTTCTGTCAATTCATCAGACTCGTTCTCCATCCAGCCTTGTTCCCTTGCTGGTGAGGAGTTGTGATCCCTTGTAGGAGGAGAGGCATTCTGCTTTTGGGTGTTTTCATCCTTTTTGTGCTGGTTTCTTCCCATCTTTGTGGATTTATTTACCTGTGATCTTTATAAGTGTCTGTCGTGCTGCTTCCTTTTTTCAGGGCTGCCCTGCCCAGCGAGGAGGCAGCCTAGTCACAGTCTGCCAGCAGAGGTTTTGCTGAGTTGCTGTGGGCTCTGCCCAGCTGCCATGTGAACTTCCCTGCAGTCCTTTTTATAGGGGTATAGTTAGAACTGCCTTGGCAATGGTGGCCCACCTCTGTAATGGCAGACTGCCTTGGCGGGCCACCTCGGTAGTGGTGGACTGCTTCAGTAATGGTGGACGCCCCTCCCCTACAGAGCCAGACTGTCCTGGGCTCAGCCATGCTTGCTGGTTTTTGTGGGGGTGGGACCAGCTAAACCTGATCACCTGGCTCCCTGCCTCAGATCCCTTTTCTTTTCAGTTGAACGGGTGACTCTGTCTCCCAGGTGTTCCAGTCACCTGGATTTGTGTGATTTCTTGTGTGGAGACCTGCTGCGCCGGCTGAAACAGCCAGTGGAGACTTGTGGTGCTTTCGCGAGGGAATCTCCTGGCCTGGCTTCCTGTTTCAGTCCCCTTTTTTTCAGTTGAACAGGCGACTCTGTCTCCCAGGCCTTCCAGTCACCTGTTGAAAAGGTGCCCAGATCTGTGATTTCCTGTGCGGCGACCCACTGTGCCAGCTGAAAACAGCCGCGCTGGAGATTCATGGTGCTTTTTCGCCTGAGAATCTCCTGGCCTGGCTCCCTGTTTCAGTCCCCTTTTTATCAGTTGAACAAGCAACTCTGTCTCCCAGGTGCTCCAGTCGCTAGCTAAAATGGTGCCCGGACCCATGTGAGTATTTTGTGCAGAGACCTGCTGCGATGGCCAAACAGCTGCGCTGGCGACCCAAGGGGCTCTTCCACCTGGGAATCTCCTGGTCTGTGGGCAATAAAAATCCATCTGGAATGCGGCGTCCACTCACCCTTCACGGTCTTGCTGGGAACTGCTATCCAGAGCTGCTCCTAAGCAGCCATCTTGGATCCCTCCCATGAAAAAAATTTTTTTAATAGCGACAAGGTCTCTCTGTGTTGCCCAGGTTGGTCTTGAATTCCTGGATTCACGTGATCCTCCTACTTCAACCTCCAAAGTGTTGGGATTACAGATGTGAACCACTGTGCCCATCCTAGAAAATTTTTTAATTAAAGTTTATAAGAAATTAAGGCTATGACAGTATATATAAAACCTAGCTGGGTGTGGTGGTGCATACCTGTGGTCCCAGCTACTTGGGAGGCTGAGGTAAGAGGATTGCTTGAGTTTGAGACCATAGTGAGCTATGGTCAAAGCAGTTTTACAACATATGAACAATTTCATTTCACTCTCATAACACTCCTAGGACTGAACCAGGTCATGATTATGATGCTTGATACTTATTTCATAGGGGAGGCCTCTGAGACTCAGAGAAGGACAGTGCTCTGCCCAGGCACAGCTAGAAGTGGCAGCTCCACACCTCACATTCACACTCTTGGGGATCAGGACACATTCTACTATACTGCCATGGTGTACAACCTACTAATCAGATGAGATGGTCATTTTCCACTTGGCAGTGTGAAATTCCTCTGCCTCTTTAATTCAATTCATTTTGCTCTAGAATAGTATTGAGGGGCAGAGGACAGCCCACCTTACCTGTGGCCGAGGGCAGGAACCCAACAAGCTCCTCTCTGTTCCCCCACAGTGGCTGGCAGAGTGTTTTAAGAGATGTTTGTGAAGTTCAGCTGAATGATGAGACCAGCAGTTGGGAGTGTTGGGGAGAGTCAGAACCTCTAAAGAGACAGTGCTGATGGTGTTGGTACTGGATTACTCAGGTCGCCCAATGGTGATCTCCAGCGGGATGCAGTCGATGGACACCATGAAGCAAGTCTATCAGATCGTGAAGCCCCTCAACCCCAACTTCTGCTTCTTGCAGTGTACCAGCGCGTACCCACTCCAGCCTGAGGACGTCAACCTGCGGGTCATTCCGGTGAGCAGGAGGGAAAGGGTTCCCTTCTTGGGCCGTTTACTATGTGGAAGACGTAGTCGTTTTTATAAAAACAAAATTCTAATAAACCATGGCACACTTTATAATTTAAACATCCTCTGACAGTCTTGCTGTTATCAAATCAAATTAGAACTAAGCAGTTGAGGAAGCACATACATTCTAAAGAGGGTGACTGTAAGTGAAATTTTCTTGGCCGGGTGCGGTGGCTCATGCCTGTAATGCTAGCACTTTGGGACGCCAAGGCGGGTGGATCACGAGGTCAGGTGTTTGAGACCAGCCTGTCCAATATGGTGAAACCCTGTCTCTACTAAAAAATCCAAATATTAGCCAGGCATGATGGCACATGCCTAAAGTCCCAGCTACTTGGGAGATGGAGGCAGGAGAATCGATTGAACCCAGAAGGCGGAGGTTGCAGTGAGCTGAGATGGTGCCATGCACTCCAGCCTGAGCAACAGACTAAGACTGTATCTCAAAAAAAGAAAAATTTTCTTAAAACCAATCTTAATTCGTCACTGCTTGAGCTTACCTATTTAGGGCACTTCAACATCCTTCTCTAGGATTCATCAACAAGACTCAGGAAATTGGTAGATGTCAGCAAATGCTTGCTGAAGGAATCACTGGATCACAAGCTATAAGAATAAAATCTCAGTTTGCTGTCAAATTATAAAACTCAAAATCTATTATCATTTCCTTCCAGCTTCAATAAAGTATAATTGATATACCAAAACTGCACATAAACTCCGATTATAAAGTTTAAAGTCGAGTCATCATCTTTGCCTTTAAATACATACACATCTGAAAATGGTTACAATAGCCAGTCTTATGCTTTGTGTTTACCACAAAAGGAAAAAAAAAAGCAGACAATACACTGAGAAAGGAAACATTTTCAGATGTGCAGGTTAGTGGCATTGAGTACATTCACACTGTGTGCTGTCATCACCACTATCCATCTCCAGAACTGTTTCATCCTCTCAAACTGAAACTCCACACCCAATAAACCCGAACTCCCTGGCTCTTGGCAACCACCATTCTACTTTCTGACTCTCTGAATTTGACTACTCTAGGCAAAGTGAAATCATACAGTATTTATCTGTGACTAGCTTTTTTTCACTTAGCATGATGTCCTCAAGGATCATCATGGTTGTAACGCGTCAGAATTTTCTTCCTCTTTAAGGCTGAGTAGTATTCCATCATGCATATATATCACATTTTAAAACTCTACCCAAGGTCAGGCACAGTGGCTCACGCCTGTAATCCTAGCACTTTGGGAGGTCGGGGTGGGTGGATCACCTAAGGTCAGAAGTTCAAAACCAGCCAGGCCAACATGGTGAAATCCCTTCTCTACTAAAAAATAGAAAAAGTAGCCAGGCATGGTGGTGCACACCTGTGGTCTCAGTATTTGGGAGGCTGAGGCAGGAGAATCACTTGAATTCAGGAGGTGGAGGTTGCAGTGAGCCAAGATCATGCCACTGCACTCCAGCCTGGGTAACAGAGTGAGACTCCATCTCAGAAAAAAACAAAACGAAACAAACAAACAAAACTATCCGCCTGTCAACAGACATTTGGGATGATTTTACCTTTTGGCTATTGTGAGTGATGGTGCTATGAACACTAGCGTACAGATAAATATCCCTCTTTTTTCATATTGAGTTATAGGGGGCCTTCTAGAAACTTCTGGCTTTTTCTACTTTGTTATTTGCTGGCTCTTATTTTCTAATTCTGAGCATCCCTGAGGCTCAAACTACTTACAGTGACAGCCCTAGGGGAGATTACTCTCTCCTAGGATTTTACCTACCTAGTCATTTCACAGATGGTAAAGTCCAGTCCCAAGTGGGGAAGCCTGGGATCCCACAGCAGCTTGTGGCAAAGCTGGAACTAGAACCTGGGCATGTCTTCCTAGTTCTTTGTCTCTTATTATCTCACACCATCTCTATCAGTTCTTCCTGTAGCACTACAAATTTAACTTCATTCATGATAATATATGTGTAATTATCATTAAAATGATTATAGTAACATTAATGGAAATCTATCCACACATACTTATAATTCTGATATTGCAGGTTTTTTTTCTCTGCCAACAGGCTGCATTACTGATATTGCAGTTGTTTTTCTTTTATATTTTCCTTTCAGTATAGTATTTGACATTGTTTTTTCCCAAAAGCTTTCTTATATGTTGCTATACAGTCTTTAACTTTTAAAAGTTAGCCTTTTTGAAAACTGACATTGCTCTCTTTTTATCTAAACTTTGTCCCTCCCAAACCTGTTTTTGCTTCACTTATAGCTTATCTAAATCATTATTTTTTAAAGTTAGAAATCATTTTTTCTTAACTCTGAAACGCACAATGTCGAAAGTAAACATCACCTGCACTCCCATCCCACAGAGATTTTGATAATTAACAGTTTAGTACATGTGACTCTACATATTTTCCTTTTCAGCATATCGTAGCCACCCTTTCCTTTCCGTCCCCACTCAAGCTGCTGTCATGTGCTCTCTCCTGACACCACGCATTGCGGTATTTTGCCAGCCTACCCCATCTTGGGCCTAGCCCATGCATAATACAGTGGTTTGGATTTCCAAACTTAGCAATCCACACTCCATCACACATCCTTAAGCCTGATTTTCAAGGTTTTTGTCACCTAACCCTCCTAATCTTTTATTAAACCCCACCTAAGACCAGGCGCGGTGGCTCATGCCTGTAGTCCCAGCACTTTGGGAAGCTGAGGCAGGAGTTTTGCCTAAGGCCAGGAGTTCAAAACCAGCTTGGCCAACGTGATAAAACCCCGTCTCTACTAAAAATACAAAAATTAGCTGGGCTTGGTGGCGCATACCTGTAGTCCCAGCTACTTGGAAGGCTGAGGTAGGAGAATCACCTGAACCCGGGAGATGGAGGTTGCAGTGAGCCGTGATCGAGCCACTGCACTCCAGCCTTGGCGACAGAGTGAGACCCTGTTTCAAAAAGAAATAATGACAAAAGAATAATAATACATCCCACCTGAGTCTTTCTACTGTACTCAGCTTTCTGGTCAACCTCACCAAGAGGACTCATCTGTCTAGAGTGTCTTTTGTTGCATTCAGTGAATTACAGATAGCAGATTATCATTTCTACCAAAGGACTGTTTTGAGATTGAGCTGTGTATATTATTGATGGTGATATTTGTGCATATAGCACATTCGCTTTCAGCAGCTCAGGCTAATTAAATGTGACAGACGCTTTTTGAATGAGGTTATTCAGTTATAGTTCTGTTGTTATTCTTGGTGTATTGTGCAATGTGAAACATTCTTAAAATGCATTCTTTATAAGAACAGTAACCATTGTTTTTAGAGCATCTACAGTGTGCTGAGTGCTTTTCATGCATTTACAGCAACACTCAGCAGGTACTACTATCATCTCTTGCAAAGAGAGGCTCACAGAGCCTTAGTATCTTGCCCCTGGTTGCATAGCTAATGAGTGGCTAAACCAGGGCTCAACCAGATGTGCTTGACCCTGGAGAATATGATGAAGCAGCATGATATTTAACCTTATTTTTCTTTTTCTATTTTAAAGGAATATCAGAAGCTCTTTCCTGACATTCCCATAGGGTATTCTGGGCATGAAACAGGCATAGCGATATCTGTGGCCGCAGTGGCTTTGGGGGCCAAGGTGTTAGAGCGTCACATAACTTTGGACAAGACCTGGAAGGGGAGTGACCATTCAGCCTCGCTGGAGCCTGGAGAACTGGCGGAGCTGGTACGGTCAGTGCGCCTTGTGGAACGTGCCCTAGGCTCCCCAACCAAGCAGCTGCTGCCCTGTGAGATGGCCTGCAATGAGAAGGTGCGTCCTGCCCGACTCCACTCATCTCTGCTGCTGTGAGCAGAAACAGGATAGACTGACCTGGGAGGGATGGTCAGGACCAGCCCTCCCTGAGCCAGGCTAATGAAATGATGAAGGAATGTGCCCCTACCCCTGTCAGCTTCTTCAGGGTCCTCTTCAGTAATGCATGTCCCTCCTGCTGGTAGAAGCAGCAGGAGAAATGTGTTATCTAAAGGGAACTTTAGCAGTTTCTCTCACCAGCTAGGATCACATTAGAGTCTTCCACTAATTCTCTGAAGCCCATGGCCCAGTACTTCTAGACTCCAGAATATGTAATGGGGTGAGGCCCTGGAATAAGTCAAGTTTGGGCTCCCTTGGAGCAGGTAAGCCCTGAGAAGCATTTAGGTGAGGTGTCCCCTGAGGTACCAGAAGAGCCTATGGCATTCCCTAAGCCAGGGTGGCACTGGCTGGAGGGGCAGCGGGTCGTTGCAGGGGTGGGTGGGTGATGATGCAGCTATTCCTTGTGCAGCACTGACCTTCAGACAGAGGGATGGTGGGCCTAGAAGCACTGCCTGGCATGCTGACTATCAGGGCTTCTGAAAGCCATGGCCTGGACCTTCTTGCCTCTGAGTCATAGAGCCAGGCAGGCATCTGGGGGCTGCAGGCATGCACACACCTAACCTCTACAGCTGTCAGGGTCAAGGCAAAGACCAACACCAGGCATGCCTGGGACTGTGCTCATCTTTTATTCTAGTGGGGCCCCCCTGCTTCCCCAAATCAAAGATGCATATGTACCAGGAAATTAGTAGTAAAAAAGAAAGTTTCTTTATGGAGAAAACAGGAGAGAATTAGGCCAGAAACCAGAGTAAGATTTATAACTGCTAAGCACTTAATTTGGCTCGCTGAGGACATAACAGGATGCAAGATTATCACTTGACAGACATTTTTTCCTGGCACTACATTCCAAGCAGAATTGATTCCTTGCGCTCTTATGTGGAGGATATAGAGTAATAGAACAGATAATTTATTTGAAGGCATTTATGGAGAAGACAAGCACTGGTCGTGAGCTTCAGGTACCCTTCATTCCCTCACCTGCCTGTCCAATCTGCTTCTTCCTCGGGGGCCCCTTCCTATCTGCCCCTTCCTCAGGGGCTCCTTTTCTTGCCATGAGATATTGAGCTGCATGGTGACCAAAGGAATCAGAGTTTGCATGTAGTGAGAGCATTCTGCGTTCCCGGTACATTCTGTAATATCACCAATCCTTACAGTCATCTGACAGGATAGTTTGTTTGACAGAAACTAAAACATGGCCTATACCCTGCTAACTGGGATTTGAATCTGGCTCTGCCTACATAGCCTGAGCTCTTTCCTTTGCACTTTACTGTAAAGGCCCCTCCTCTGTGTCTCTGAATGTATGAGATTCTGAGCAGTGTAGGGGTCAACAAGAGTCCCTGCTCCCAAGGTACTGCCTTGGTACTGATTAGGGACCTAGAGTGTACATAGTGTACACTAGTTAGTTCTGTGAAGCTGGCACTGAATGTTCATTTTGTCCACAGCTGGGCAAGTCTGTGGTGGCCAAAGTGAAAATTCCGGAAGGCACCATTCTAACAATGGACATGCTCACCGTGAAAGTAGGTGAGCCCAAAGGCTATCCTCCCGAAGACATCTTTAATCTAGTGGGCAAGAAGGTCCTGGTCACTATTGAAGAAGATGACACCATCATGGAAGAAATGGTAGATAATCATGGCAAAAAAATCAAGTCTTAAAATAAAGTGCCATTCTCAGTTCCCTTGCTGTCGGGTGTTTCTTGAGTGAGGCAGGGGCAGGAATGGTGGTCCCCAGGGACCTGGCCATCATCCACCTCTACCCGCTCGTTAGACAGCGGACATTTCTGGGCTAGGCCCTGTGTCAGCCCACTGGAGAGAGAAAAAGATCCAGTGAAGCAGTCTCTGCTTCAAGTTGGCCAGCCCAGAGCAGGAGGTGGCTCCAAAGAAGTCCGTATCCTCCAGTTGCTGGCTGGCTGCAGAGAGGGGCGAGAGCTGGCTGCACAGGTCCTCTAGTGTAGTAAGCCTTCATTCTGATTGCTTACAGCCCTTTACTTCTCCATTACCTTTATTCCTTTCCCACCCTTGGCCTCTGTGTTTAGTTAGCATCATATAGCAGTCACTCCACATCACAGAAAGGATTGGTCACAGGATCTTGTAGGCAGAAAAATGCTGAAGGCACTCCTCTCCGAGCAGAGGGAAATGGCATGTGTTCCTTCTCTGAACAAATATGGAGGGCCTTCTGTGTGCCAGACACTGCTTTAGGCACAGAGGATATGGCCACTAACAGCCCCAATTCCTTCCTCAGGGAACTTCCATTGAGATGGGGGCAGATGCACAAAAATCCACAGTATAGTGAGTCAGTCACACAATATGTTAGAAGGTGACATGTGAGCCAGGTATGCTGGTATGGGCTTGTAGTCCCAACTACTTAAGAGGCTGGGGCGGGAGGATCGCTTGAGACCAGGAGTTCAAGGTTGCAGTGAGCTATAATACTGTCTTGGATGGTAACAGCTGGGAGTCAGGGTTTGTTTACACATTAGTGAGAACTTTAGTGAGTTATTGTCAGAAGCGTGAATGCTCCATCCCTAGAGACAATCAGGGAGCAGCTGACTATCACCAGGAGGCTGTGGAAGCAATAGGATATGAGTGAGGGGCTGTCCAGGTCTGGGCGCCAGGCACTTGAAGCAACATGAACTCCTAATAAAGACCATAGTTAAAAGGGACATTATTCACATTTTATTAAACCAAATATTAGAGAATTGCTGTCATTGAAAGATAACTGCAAGCAATTTGACATATCAATAAAGAAATGTCTACAAGTCTCAAAGAGAATAAGGTAAGTGATTAGTACTCTGAAAGACATGGAAACCAAGGAAGCCTCATTCCTGTGCTGAGCATATTCTAGTAGCTCCTGCTCCTGCCACATGGCAGCTGGGAATACCAGTAGTCTTGGCACTGTCAGTATAGTGCGAGCTCCCTTGGGAATGCTGACAAAAATGATACAGCACTATAGTTTTTAAGGCAAGTCAATAACCTTTGGCTCATTTGAGCCTCACAACACTGGTAGTCAGTGCCATTATCCCCATTTTATAGATGGCACAGAGAAGTAAAACATGACTAGTCCTGGTCACACAGTTGATTAGGGACTAAAACTGCAGCTTTCTGGGCAGCATGGGTCTTGATATAGCCAGTCTGTGACCTTTACAGCCTAGCTCTGTCTGTGCTACATGAATCCCAAACTTAAGTTCCCCTCTGGGCATAAGGCCTCATCTCAGACCCCAAGGAAGGCAATCCAAAGGTAGACTCAAGTCTCGCAGACTAACCAGGCAAAAGGAAAGCATCATGGGCAGTAGCTCCATGAGAGAGGCCAGAGCACCAGGCACTGGCCAGAGACCAGCTGCATTCACCCTGAGCAGTAGGGCCTTGTGGTGGCCATGAGCACAAACCTGGAACTCAATGGCCTGGACCCAGACCCCAGCTCCACCACTAGCTGTGTGACCCTTGGGCAAGTGACTCTGGGTCTCCATTTTGCCATGTATAGAATTGGGATAACTTTCTACTCCCTAGGGATAATGAAAGGATCAGATGAGTTTTGTTGTAAAGCGTTAGAACAGTGCCTTACAAACTAGTAAGAGCTGTTATTACTTGGCCCCTGCAGCTGTGGGTCTGGGAAGAGGTCTTGGTCATCAGGGATGGACAGAGATGTGGGAGTCAAGTGTATTCATCTTCCCTCTGTCAGGAATGTCCTCTGCCTGTCACAATTCAGTGTGAGCCATTCCTAGTAGAATTAATTTCCCTTTTTCTCATTATTCCAGCAGCATAGTGCTTTAAGATTGTTCAACCAGAGTTTTAAAGTCTTTGGTTAGAAGTTAAGGCATTTGCGAGGTTTTGTCTGTCTGGTATTATTCTGCTACACTGCCCCATATCAAAGTGCCATTTTAAACTCAAAAACTGTTGAAAATTGTCAGTTTTATATGGTTCAAACTATACCACAAGGATTTGGCTTTGCCTTCCTACCAAGCACCTACGAAGATGCTTTAACAGAATGTTAACTTGAAAACCATCTAGGGAATTGACAAAACAGGATGCAGAACCTTCAGAATGGAGACACAGGCCCTGGGAAGAGGCCTCCCCCTCCCTGCTAGAGGAGCAGGCCTCCGTGTGAGGGCCTACTGTTCTCTATTTCTGTCACTTCATTCCAGACAGCTGGGCGCTCTGGTTTCCTTGGCAACATCTGGATTTAAGGCGCTCTTCCCCTTTCTGTCCCAAGAGTTGGGAAACACCACCCCCTTTGGTTGCTTAGCAACGGTCACCTGCTGATTCCTTTCCGGCATCTCCTGAGAAAATCTCCCAGGTTGAAAGCTGGGCCTAAGGGCTGGGCCAGTGGACAGGTCAGTTGCTTGCCTGGGGGTGGGTGGATGGCGCACAGGCCTGGCCTCCCTACAGCACCACGGGGTAACTTTATGCAGTTCTGCTTTCTTTTAGGACCTCAGACTCCCCAAATCTACAACGAGAACTGGCTGGGTGACCTGTGAGGCCCTCCCAGCTCAGCTGTTCTGTGACTCAGTAATAGGCACCTGCTGGTTGTTATTCACTGCTTGGGAGGGAAGGGGGCTTTCTGAACTTTTCAGGGTGGAGAGAGTATAGGACAAAGCTAATCTTCCAAAGCTTCCAATCTACTTGGAAAGACAGGTACCAGGTGGCTCTGATAGTGAGATTCTGGTGGTTTGGGGAGACTTCCTGGCACAGATAAGCCTGGCGAAGACTAAGACAGGTGAAGACTTTTCCTGCATGAATGCTGGCAGTAGAGAGGTGTGGAGGTGGAGCTACGTGACACATTTCTGACTGGAGAGCCTCTAAGAACAGTGGTAGGAGCTAGGTGAGGATAAGTAATTTTGAGCAGACTAGACAGGCCTTAAATGCTAAGGTGAGGTGCTTGAATTTTTTTGTTTTTCCATGGAAACTCCTGGAAGCCTCTTCGTAGTTCTGACAAGTGAAATTTTAGGAAGAGCACCCTGGTTTTAGGGTGAAGATGAGGACTGGGAGAGGGTTCAGACCAGGAACTGCTAAGAAGCTCTCACAGTTGTTCTGGAGAAAGGTGTGATGTGGACAAGATGAAATAGGTGAGGAGGAAGCGGTAGATCCAAGAGACCTCAAGGGACAGAAGAGTCAGTGCTGGATGACTCATTCATTCACAGATATTTACTGTGTGCCTACTATGTGCCAGGTTCCTGTGCTGTACAAGGGAGAAAGTTCCCAGGTGGTGGATGATGTGTTCCGGATGCTGAGGGCTTATCTGTGGGTATGTCACTTTGAAGGAGGTGGACTAAAGCAGAGTAAGTGATGGTGGGTGGGGGTGCGGAGGTCTGATAAGAGGGCAGCAGCGGACTTGTTTGGGGCATGTTTCAAACTAGCCTAGGAGAAGATCCCTTCAAAGCACTGTGGGTGTGACCGGTTGGGGAGGGCTGGGGCAGGGAGAGGGCCCTGAGAAGTAGGCAGTAAGGGGACCAGCCACGCTGATCTAGGTACAGACCTGGAGGCTGTCACGCTGGTCCTGGCCCCTAGGGCAGCCGCGGGATGCTGATGGCCCCCTCCCAGAGACGCAGGGCCGGGTAGAGCGGCTCCTGGAAGGTAGCGCGGAAGGTGTGCAGGTGGCTCATGCCACCCGTCACGTCGTAGAAGGCGAGGACGCCGGCCTCGTAGTCCAGGAAGACGCCGAGCCGGTCGAGGTCTTCGCGGGGCCGCAGGCGGCTGCGCTGGCCGTCGTGGAAGGCCCAGTACTCAAGGTCATAGCGCTTGAGGCACCAGGACTGGCGGTTGCAGCCCAGGCGGGCGGCGGCCGAGGCCCCGCTGCGCCGCAGGGAGGCGTAGGCCGCGCCCACCCACCAGCCGACGCCAGCCTCCTGCACGTCCACCTCCCAGTAGTGGCGGCCAGCGGCGAAGCCGTCGCGAGCCAGCACCTGCCAGAGCGCGTCGAACCGCAGCGCGGGCACGGGCCCTAGGCTGCCCAGCAGGCCGCAGCGCACGGTCAGGCGGTCTGCAGACATGCGCAGGCGCGCGTGCATCGTGTCCAGATCCAGCGTGGGCGTGCGCGCGTCTGCAGGGGGCGGAACACGGGATGCGCCTGATGAGCCGGGCCAGCGCGGCGGCCGGTCCCCGGGAATCCACCCATGCACGTGCAAAGCACAAAATGGAGAAGCGCGAAAATGGCCTAAGGAGGGAGTGATAGACCCCTTTTAACCCCGATTGTCCCTGGAGCAGGGGCTGGAGGAATGGGGAAGCAGTGATCACCCTACTGCACACCCTTTATACTGTCTGAATTTTGTTGCCAACTAATAAAAATGTAATTAAAAATAATCCCATCGCTGTTAACACTAGGGTGTGTTACTTCCTATCTCCCCCCCCCCCCGTTCTTTATAGCTTTAAGATTGGTGTCACACCATACATGCCGTTAGGTAATCTGCTTTTTAAAATTGATTGATCTACTACGGAGCATTTTGCCACATCAAATAATAGTCACTCACAAGAGCATTTTAGTGGAGATTCTATGATTTTGATGTTTGGACACGTAACTTAGTCCTCTATTTTTTTTTTTTTTTTTTTTTTTGGGAGTATTTAGTGTGTTTAAAAAGCTTTTGAAACCACCAATACAATTGCATTTCTTTTCTTTGAGGCGGAGTTTTGTTCCTGTTGCCCAGGCTGGAGTGCAATGGCACGATCTTGGCTCACTGCAACTTCCACCTCCCAGGTTCAAACGATTCTCCTGCCTCAGCCTCCCAAGTAGCTGGGATTGCCAGGTGCTGACCACTATGCCAAGCTATTTTTTGTATTTTTAGTAGACTAGGGGGTGGGGAGGAGGTTCACCGTGTTGGCCAGGCTGGTCTCAAACTGCTGACCTCAGGTGATCCGCCCTCCTCGGCCCTCCAAAGAGCTAGGATTACAGGTGTGAGCCACCATGCCTGCCCCTACATAGCTCTTTAGAAATGCAATTATAACCATTACCTTCCCTTCTCCAGATAACCCCCTACAGGGCAAGCTTATCTAACTGCCTGCTTAAAAGGAACCAGAACTTTCTCCCACCAGGAGATTGCCTCTAGAGACAACAGTAAGTTTACCAGCTAAAGTATGCCTGCTTCAGAACTCTTACACCTGGAGAATATCTCAACACAATGGCCATAGTACAACCTAGTTCTGTTGTCAATGGCATCAGCTCACCCACCTGGTAGATAAGGCACCAAAATGAGTCACGTAGACCCCCATCTGCTTGCTCCTCCCCTGCATGCCCTTCACACAAAGTCCCCATTTAAAAGCCTCTGCTTTCTGCCCCAAAAGTGAGGTGGTACCCTTAAGGGCAGGAGGGGCCTGTACCTCTTCCCCTAAGCTAAGTTTTGAAAAAGACCACTTTCTTTATGCCAGACCTCGCTTTTGTTAATTGGACTCTGCAAAGCGTTGAGTGATTGAACCTGCGTTTCAGTCACATAACATTCTTGTGCAGGTCTTTTGATTCATATATGTATGCATTTCTGTTGGATATTTATCCAACGTGGGAGAAAATGCTGCTCATTATAACCACTTCTGTTGAACACTGTTCTAGATGTAGTAGGCAGTAACTCAAGGCACGAAAAAGAAGTGAAAGGCAAGAATAAGGATTGAGGAAATGAAAGATTATTATTCACAGGTGACATGCTTATTTACAGAAAATCCCAAAAAATCTGTGGATAGCTTAGAAGTGCTAAGTGAATTTACAACAACCACTCAGGCCAGGAGCAGCGGCTTACACCGTAATCCCAGCAATTTGGGAGGCCGAGGCGGGCAGATCACGAGCTCAAGAGATCGAGACCATCCTGGCCAACACGGTGAAACCTTGTCTCTACTAAAAATACAAAAATTAGCTGGGCGTGGTGGCACACGCCTGTAGTCCCAGCTACTTAGGAGGCTGAGGCAGGAGGATGCTTGAACATGGGAGGCAGAGGTTGCAGTGAGCCAGGATCAGGCCACTGCACTCCAGCCTGGCGACAGAGCAAGACGCTGTCTCAAACAAAAAAACACTCTATATGTCAGTATACAAAATGGATAAATCTCATATTATGTTGAGCGAAAGAAGCAAAACAGAAGGGTACAATCTGAATGATCTACTAAAAGTTCAAAAACAGGTAAAACTAACCTACAGTCCTAGAAGTCTGGAGAGTGGATTCCCTCTGGGGATAGTAAACAAGAGGGCACATGAGGAAGACTTCTCGGGAGTGAAAATTTCCATTTCTTGATCTGAAGGTCATTACAAAATATATTTCTTCTTTAAAAAAATCATTGATTTGTGCACTTTTTCTTTTTTTTGAGACAAAGTCTCACTCTGTCACCCAGGCTGGAGGGCCATGGCATAATCTCAGCTCACTGCAACCTTGGCCTCCCTGGTTCAAGCAATTCTCCTGCTTCAGCTTCCCACGTAGCTGGGACTACAGCACATGCTGCCACACCCTGCTAATTTTTTGTATTTCAGTAGAGACAGGCTTTCACAGTGTTGCCAAAGCTGGTCTCGAACTCCTGAGCTCAGGCAAGCCTTCGCCTCCCAAAGTGCTAGGATTATAGGCATGAGTCACTATGCCCCGCCTTGTGTGCTTTTCCTTATGCGTTTTATATTTCAACTAAAGTTTACTTTAAAAATGCATGCCGGGCCCGGTGGCTCACGCCTGTAATCCCAGCACTTTGGGAGGCCAAGGCAGGTGTATCACCTGAGGTCAGGAGTTCAAGACCAGCCTGGCCAACATGGTGAAACCCTGTCTCTACTAAAAACATCCTAGTGAAAATAGTTAACAATCAAAAGGCTAACAAAAAAATTAGCTGGGTGTGGTGCTGGGCGCCTGTAATCCCAGCTACTTGGGAGGCTGAGGCAGGAGAATCACTCAAACCCAGGAGGTGGAGGTTGCAATGAGCAGAGATCGCACCATTGCACTCCAGCCTGGGCGACAGAGCCAGATTCCATCTCAAAAAAAAAAAAAAAAAATTCATGTCCACTCTAAAAAGAAAATAAAATTTCAGGACTTTCCAAATTTATTATGCCAAGTGGAAAAAGTTAAGCCCTGGAAACTGAGTCACCTAATGTGGCTGTTTTTCTTCTCTGGTGCATGACCATTACTTCCTGACTTTTGTGTTGAGATGTTATACATTAACCAGATTCCCTATTCTTCATTCAAACGTATACTAAATGACATTGGAGAGATAGAGACCCTTTTGATTGTTAACTATTTTCACTAGGATGTTTACTCCTTAGGTGTAATCAATAGTAGCCAATCAAATCTTAAATCAATATTTCTTTTTTTTTTTTTGCAACGGAGTCTCACTCTGTCACCCAGGCTGGAGTGCAATGGCACGATCTTGGTTCACTGCAACCTCCACCTCCCAGGTTCAAGTGATTCTCCTGCATCAGCCTCCTGAGTAGCTGGGACTACAGGTGCCTGCTACCATGCCAGGCTAATTTTTGTATTTTTAGTAGAGGCAGGGTTTCACCATGTTGGCCAGGCTGGTCTTGAACTCCTGACGTCAGTCAAGTGACCCAACTGCCTCAGCTTCCCAAAGTGTTGGAATTACAGGCATCAGCCACCATGCCCAGCCTTTAAATCAGTAGATTAGCCTTTGAATGGAAAATGTAATTCTATTCAGTGCCTCCATTTTGATAGTCACCGCCCCCTTCCCAACACCAGGAACGCTGACCACCATTCTTTGGTTTGCCTATGTCCCCTGATGGTTACTTTGCACTGGAATAAACTCTGCTAACTGGATACTGAGCCTACTTTAGGTTAAGTCTTCTTTAAATTGATACCCAGTAATTCCACTTTCAGAAATTACTCCTAAAAAATAATCTGAAAATGAGGTATGGTGTGTTCATTCACTCATTCATTAATTCAACAAATGTGTACAAGAATGGATGTTTATTACAGCATTGTTTATAGAAATGAAAATGTAAACATCCAACATTATGAAATTGGTTAGATATGACACATCCATTCAATGCAATAAAAATTAAAAATTAGCTAAGCGTGGTGGTGCATGCCAATAGTCCCAGCTATGCGGAGGTTGGGGTGGGAAAATCACTTGAGACCAAGAGGTCGAGAGTGCAGTGAGCACTGCACCACTGAACTCCACCACTGCAATCCAGAGCAAGACACACACACACACACACACACACACACACACACACACACACATAATACTGGCTGGGCACAGTGGCTCACGCCTGTAATCCCAAAATTTGGGAGGCTGAGGTGGGAGGATCACTTGAACCCAAGAGTTCGAGACCAGCCTGGGCAACATGGGAGACCTCCGTCTCTACAAAAACTTTAAAAGTTAGCCAGGCTTGGTGGCAAACATCTATGTTCCTAGCTATGTGGGAGGCTGAGGTGGAAGGGTCACTTGAACCCCGGAGGTCGAGGCTACAGTGAGCCATAGTTGTGCCACTGCATTCCAGCCTGGACAACAGAGTGAGACCCTGCCTCAAAAAAAAAAGTTATATATTTACTGATATAGAAAATTGTCACATCAGTGTAGGGTGGGAAATTAAAAAACTGTTCAAGCTATACTGTTAATGAAAAAAATCACAAAAACATAATATCCCTTTAAAAAATATGCACACATATCTGAAAGAATATATATTAAAATATTAAAAGTATTCCTTGGGAGGGACCATTGTTTTTACATATTTGTAATTTCTGATTTTCTACAATAAGCATGCATTATCTGTTGTGTTTTTTTTCCAGTTGAGACAAGGTCTCACTCTGTCACTCAGGCTACAGTATAGTTGCATGAACACAGCTCACTGCAACCCCTGCCTCCAGGGCTCAAGTGATCCTCCCACCTCAGCCTCCTGAGTAGCTGGAACTACAGAAGCATACCACCATGCCCACTAATTTTTGTATTTTTTTGTAGGGATGGAGTTTTGTCATATTGCCCAGGCTGGTCTCAAACTCCTGGGCTCAAGCTGTCTGCCTGCCTCGGCCTCCCAAAGTGCTGGGATCACAGGTGTGAGCTACCAGGACTGGCCCTACATATACAATATTTTAAGAGGATAAAAATGTTCAGAATATATCAGCAAATGAAAACAGATGAGAAAACAGTATGTATAGTATGACACCACATTTGTAAAATAAAAAAGATTATTAAATATATCATTATATGCATATTAGATGTGCTAAAGCTAAAAGGACAAATAATAATTGTTCATGGAAGAGGGCAGATTATGAGACTTATTTTTCTTTTGTTTTCTAATTTTTCTACAGTGAACATGTATTGTTTTACTTGTCTTTAATAATAAAAGTCTTTTTTAAAAATTCTTAAATAATTAAAAAACCAAACTCTAATGAGAAAAAAAGAGGGACCTCCATTTCCATGATCCTCCTCCACCCAACATCCCACTGTCTCCGCCCTCTCCACCCCCTCCCCACTCCCAGGGTCTTACATTTTAGGAAGACAGATCGCTCTGGTGAGGGGCTGGTTTTCAGCAAGGTACCTGGCTTGGTGCTGGAAGGGTCTGAGAGCTGGCAGTTCATGTCTGTAAGGAATTGTGAGAAATGAGCGCATGGAGCTCACGCGAGCAGACAAGTAAGACATGCTAAAAATACCACACAACTGGAGAGTCACAGCAGCTCGTCCAAGAGCCATGTAGATTTAAGGGGTTCATGTAAATTCACAGGGACAGGAAAACCCCAGGATGACGAGGCTGGTGTGGGAGAGCCCTAAACAGGAGGAGGAGCTGAGGTGCGAACAACCACTGGACCCAACACTCAAGGATGGGCCACGACTCAGGGAAGATGCACAAATTCCAGGGTCAAGACGGAAAACAAGAAAGTAGAGCTGAGTCAGGAAGGTCTGAGTGCTCACAAAGAAGGAAGGAGGGGAGGCCATCCCAGCAGGGGCACCGGGGCCCTTGGCACTTGCTGTGCCCTCTGCCTGGACAGCCCCCACACCCTTCCCCTCTTGCCCAGGTTCCCTCCTTCCCAGCTGTTGGGGCTGGAGCTCACTCAGCGCCTCCCCAGACCTGCCTTCCGCCCCCAGCACTCCCAGCACTCATCACAGGGGCCTGTAGAGATCAAGCCCACCTGCACGCTGTTAAATCAAGTTTTGCCTACAGCTGCCTCCTTACATCTTTGAAGTTCAGCTTAAAGGTTTTTCTGTGCATCGTCAACTATAACAAGTGGAGGTGTAAACAGACCGTAGCCCGCACTTGTGCCAATCACCCAGTTTTTTTTTTTTTATTCTTTTTTTTCTTACTAGAATAGTTACTCTGGATATGGAAATCACCCAGTTTTGGCCAACCAAATGTAGCCAACTGATTGAACTGTGTTCAAATAAGGCAAAAGCTGAGCTGGAACCAACCCAGCTGCTTCTGCGCCTCAGCTCTGTTTTCTGTAGGCCACTTTCCTTTTTCTGGCCCTAAATCTTCTTCCACCACGTGGCTGCGCTGGAGTCTGTGAACGTACTGAGGCTGAGAAGGCTGCCCGAGTCACAAATCATTCATTGCTCATTTACACTCCTTTACCTTTAATTTGGCTGAAGTTGTTCTTTCATCAAGGCAAAAGCCTCGCCCCTCTCCCTAGAACTCTACAGTCACAGGTCCTACTGCCTGGGTGATACCACCACATGGGAAGTCCAACTTCTCAAATCTAACAGGTTCAAACACTTCATTCCCTCCAGTCCTAAATGCTTTCTCACTTCAGAAAATAACAGTTTCCTTCTGTTAGTTGCCCAGGTCAAAATCCTGGGATTCAGATTTCTTTCCTCTCTCCCCTGCGAGTCCACTTCCACTTCTGTTGTCCCCATTGCTGCTCCTTCTGTGACCAGCTCACTCCCATCGCGGACCTCCACCCTTGCTTTTCCCTGTCTAGCATACCTCCCTCAGATCTAACAGCAGCAGCAATCATAATCCCCGAGGCGTACATGGCGTTTATTATGCCTTAGCACTAAGTGTGTAAGAGCTCATTCAATTCTCAAAGCAGCCCAGGAGAGCGGGCTACATTATGGTCTCCACTTTACAGATACAGAAACAGAGGCATGGAAAAGGGAGGTGCCCCGTCCATGGCAGGGTTCAGCAGGGTTCCTAGGGGGTAGACCTGGGGTAGGAACCCAGGAGACCTGGCTCCAGAGGCCATGCCTATGACCACTGTGCTCCCTGGCCCTTCAGACCAGCAGAAGCTGCTGAACGAACGCTTCCTTTGGGCTACCTTGAGTGTCCCCTTCTCAGAAGCCTTCCCAACTGCTTATACAAAACAGGTCCTCGGCCAGCCATGGTGGCTCACACCTGTAATCCCAGCACTTTGGGATGCAGAGGCAGGCGGATCACAAGGTCAGGAGTTCAAGATTAGCCTGGCCAACATGGTGAAACCTCGTCTCTACTAAAAATACAAAAATTAGTCTGGCATGGTGGCAGGCACCTGTAGTCCCAGCTACTCAGGACACTGAGGCAGGAGAATTGCTTGAACCCAGGAGGCGGAGGTTGCAGTCAGCTGAGATCATGCCACTGCACTCCAGTCTGGGCGACAGACCAAGACTCCATCTCAAAAAAAAAAAGAAAAATGGTTCCTCCTCGTCACTTTCCTGTCCTCCATCTTGCCCTGCTTTATTATTCTTTATAGCAGTTCTTGTCACCTGACATGTTGTGCACTGTCTGTCTCCCCCTACAAGGACTATGAGCACCAAAAGCGGAGAAGGAGTTTTGTTTTGTGCCCTCCTATGCCTGGCACATAAGAGGGGCTTGATAAATGTTCTGAATGAATCATGATAGCAGAGGTGAATGAATGAATGAATGAGCACATAAATGAATCAATGAATAGATATTTTTGAGGACATGTTTTGTGCCATGCCCTGTGGGGAGCTCAGAGGTAGACCCAAAGCTGGTTCCTGCCCTTCAGGTGCTTACAAGGAAGGCACAAGGAGGGGGTATCCACTTTATGAGCACTCTCCAGCAGGATATGGGCAGGCCCTGGTACGGGAAGGGAGAGTAGAGATGGCCAGGGGAGGGAGTGAGCAGACTGGGCTGGCAGGAAAGGGCTTCCCAGGTGGGCGCAGCTGTGCCAGCCTGCCTTGAGGGGGTACTGGGCTTGGGCCCCAGCCAGAGGAAGAGGAGGAAGAGTTGGTCATTCCAGCTGGGAGCCCAGAGCAAGGCTGAGATATGGCAGGATCCCAGGAGCGATCTGAGGGGCAGAAGCAGGCAGTGTGACTGGAGAAGGGCAGGTCTCCGTCTCAGGAAGGGTTGGAAGTGAAGTCGTGAGGGTGGGTTGGCACCAGGCCCAGGAGCCCCTGACCACCCAACCAAGGGCCTCAGTGTGGGAGAGACAGGATGCAGGGTGATGATCTTTGCATTCACCTCTGGGCTAAAGGGCACTAGGGGAGGTAAGGACACAAAGTTGGTCACTGGCGACTTACTTTCCTTAAGGCGAATGTCCAGTGGCGTCTGTAGTGTACTCTGCATGGCTTCCATGAGACCTTTATAGTAGCTCCTGATGGGCTCAAAGGAGAGGGGCACAGGGTGACACAGCTCCCCGAGGCTCATCTGCTGCTGCATCTCGTGCTCGGCGGCCGTGTATGCCTGTGTGGGCACACAGGGGTCAGGGTGGCTCTGGGAGATGCAGGCAGTGTCCCAGCCTCCTGTGCTGCGCCCAGGAACAAACCCACACCAGCACGCCCAGACTCCACCTTGCCCTGGCACTTGTGGTCAGCCCAGGCTGTGCCCCCAGGAGCAGAGGGAGCCCTGGAGAGACCACACAGCAGCCCCAAGGTGGGAGCCATGTGGAGGTGTGATTTTGCCATGCTGGCACTGGGGAATCCTCCCTCTCCCTTCCTCCCTCCTTTCCTTCCTTCCTTCTGTGTTCATTGAGGCCTACTCTGCGCCAGCTATGCTGGCAGAGGGCAGGGTCAGGCTGACACGGGACCTTCCCAGTGAGGCTTCAGCCTCACACACACTGTGCCATGGGTCTGCGTCGGGTACAAAAAGAGTGAGAGGTCAGTCTCCCTGGTGAAGGGGCCCCTGGAACTTGTACAAAGGTGGTGCAGTAAACTGTTCTAAGAAGGATGTCAAAGACCCAGCAAAAGGCCAGGCATGGTGGCTCATGCTTGTAATCCCAGCACTTTGGGAGGCCAAGACAGGTGGATCACCTGAAGTCGGGAGTTCGAGACCAGCCTGACCTGTCTCTAAAAAAAAAAAAAAAGACCCAGCAATGTTCAGCTGCAGTGCTGACTGAGGGGGTCTGGCCACCGCCGGGAACATGTGTTCTGTTTTGCGCCTGGACAGCCCCTCTTCAATACCTTTCTGTGTTGTGTGGCTTCGCTAAGGAGAAGCTAGAAAACCCCATCTCCCAGCCCCCTTTGCACCTTTGATGCAGGAGTGTCACCAGACACCTCCAAGCCAAAGCATGGATTTGGAAGTGAAGGTGAAGGTAGCGATGGTGGCATGTGACACTCAGGGACAGCAGTGGTGGGGGCTCTGGTCAGTATAGGCGCCGTGGGGCCTATACTGGCACCAACCCCTGCTGAAGCCTGGGCGTCCTTCCTGATGCCCATGTGCCATCCTGACTTTCTGGCCCTCCTGGAGATCCTACCAACTACCTCATATTCTTCCATAAACTCCTTTCTTGCTTAAAACGGTTCCAGTGGATTTTCCTGTTTGCAGGTGAGAACCGCGACGGCACTTTCTGAAGGGCTGTCCTGGCCAGGAGTTGGAAGGAAGCTGACTGCCCCCAGTCATCAGGCTTGGCTGGCAGTAGCAGTACTGCCTGCCCAAGAAGGGGTGGACAGATGGGGGCCTCAGGAGGGAGGAGGGTGGCCTGGCACTCAGCTGTGGGGCAGGGGCAGGCCCTACCTGGCAGCATGCTGTACACTGGGAGGGGGCTGTGAGATGGCCTCCAAGCCCCATTCAGCCTAGGAGGCCGGGAGTCTAGAGTCCAACCTCATTTTGGTGGGGAACCAGGGCTAAGGTCACACCCAGAACACTGGAATGGGGCTGGTCAGGGAAGACTGAGCACTAGCAGGAAGTCCAGGGTGGGCAGGGAGCAGCTCCGGAGAGGTGAGGGGGCTCAGAGGGCAGATGAGTAGAGTAGGATGAGGGGTCGATAGAGGACACATGTCACCACCTGGTAACCCCAAACTCCAGCACCTAGCACCAGGCCGGACACATGGCTTCTCAAAACATGTGTATGATGGAAAAATCAGTGCATGAAACCAAGGACAGCTGCTTTTGCCTTTGCAGACTCAGAGAACAGAAAACCCAGTCCTTCATCTCTCAGGCCAGAAACTCCAGGGTCATCTCGGGATTCCCCCTACTCATTCTCCAATTCCAATCTCCATTCCTGTGGCATCTCCTGATCTGCCTGTTTCTCCCTATCCCCACTGCCCCTATCTTGGTCCAGGCCACCATCATCTCTCTCCTGGACATTGTGGCCTCCTCCCAAGCTCCCTTCCAGCCTCCCATCCTGGTCTCCCCTGTCCATCTTCCACTCTGTCTCTAAAGTGACTTTTCTAAAGCACTAACCTGACCATGTGAGTGATTTTATCCCTCAGTTCAAACCACTCCAAGGCTGGGCATGGTGGTTCACGCCTGTAATCCCAGCACTTTGGGAGGCCAAGGCGGATGGATCACTTGAGGTCAAGAGTTTGAGACCAGCCTGACCAACAGGGTGAAACCCAGCCTCTAGTAAAAATACAAAAATTAGCTGGGCATGGTGGCACATGCCTGTAGTCCCAGCTCTTCAAGGGGCTGAGGCAGGAGAATCCCTTGAATCTGGAAGGTGAAGTTGCAGTGAGCCGAGATTGAGCCACTGCATTCCAGCCTGGGCAGCAGAGACCCTGTCTCAAAAACAAACAAACAGACAAACAAAAAAAAACGCATTCTTGTCTCCTATTGTATTACAGGAAAATGCTAAAATCCATGAAACATAAGGCCCTTCATGAACTAACCATGACCTATGGATCCAGCTGTGTCTCTCAATACCCCCACCCTTATACTCCCTACCCCTCCTCAAGCCAGGTTGAACCCCAAGTGGTTCCCCAGCCTGCCAAGCTCTCACATGTACACAGTTCCTGTCTGTCCTCTCTGCTCTCCCTATATATACAGTGTGCTCCTACTCATTTTCCAACACCCAGCCCTACCATCACCTCTTCCTAGAAGTCTTCCCAGACTGCATCCTTCTCCCAGCCAGAGAGTGTCAGACATTTCTTGGACATAATTTTGCTAGCTTCATATTTACAAAATTGCTTAAGCTGTACTGTAAATAACTGTTTCTGAGCAAGTCTCCCCACCAACTGTGAGCTCCTAATGTCCAGCAAGTGACCTGGCTCAGTACGTATTGATGAATAAACCAATGAACACATAGAAGGTGGGAATGTTGAATGATTAAAATCAATAGCTTTGGCACAAGATATTTTTTTTCTTTTTTTGAGACAGAGTCTCGCTCTGTCGTCAGGCTGGAATGCAGTGGTGCTATCTTGGCTCACTGCAACCTCTGCCTCTGGGGCTCAAGCAATTCTCCTGCCTCAGCCTCCGGAGCAGCTGGGACTACAAGCATGCACCACCATGCCCAGCTAATTTTTGTATTTTTAGTAGAGATGGGGTTTTACCATGTTGGCCAAAGGATGGTCTCAATCTCTTGACCTCGTGATCCACCCACCTCAGCATCCCAAAGTGCTGGGATTACAGGCATAAGCCACCACGCTTGGCTGGCACAAGAGAATTTAAGAGATGGCAAAGCCCTGAAACCATTTTATGAAGGAGAACAGCATGCTTCTCCATGGACGCATTCCTTTGTATTCCATAGCCTTAAAAAGGACCATTATTTAAAAAGAAACAATTCAATGTATCACTGTGCATCTTGCCCTTCTTAAAGCACAATACCCATTCCTAGGAAAGCAGCTCACCCAGAATTTGGCTGAAACAGCTGATGATGAGACACAGACTGAACTGACTGAGGCCACATAAGACACAAGAGTGGAAATCCCCACCTGGGGACTGGCTTGGCTGGTTTTGTGTTGACTGGCTTTTTTGTCTGTCTGATTTTCCAGCCAGAGCCCATACTCATCTGTGGTTAGAGTTGGTGCCACTTTTAGTTGTACCCTGCCTTGTCCCACAGCCTTTAAAGTATCTTGCAAAGGTCCTCTAATACGGCAAGATTTTTCTTCATAGCGAGAAAAATGAAGCAAAGAGAAAATCAGACACAAAGTGTTTGCCGTGAAGCCTTAGCCTGGTTAGTCAAAGCAGATTTGGCTCTGAGCATCCCAAGGCAAAGAAGGAAACAGGAGGGGCTCTATCAGTGATAAAGCAATTCTAGTGCAGAAGTGACTGCACAGGGGTGTTGACACCAGACAAGAGTTTCTTCCACGGTTCCCTACAGACAGGAACACCATCCTTGACAACATGCTTTCCCCAAATGTAGCAATGAGCATCGCAGGGGCTATTTTTTTTTTTTTTTTGAGAGAGAGAGTCTTGCTCTGTCACCCAGGTTGGAGTACAGCAGTGCAATCTTGGCTCACTGCAAACCTTTGCCTCCCAGATTCAAGTGATTCTCCCGCCTCAGCCTCACAGGTATGTGCCACCACGCCTGGCTAATTTTTGCATTTTTAGTAGAGAGGGGGTTTCGCCATGCTGACCAGGCTGGTCTCGAACTTCTGGCCTCAAGTGATCTGCCACAGGGGCTGTTTCTTAGACTCTCCCTCAACAAAGCCCAGTGGCCAAGGAGTACCATTGAGCGAACTGTGACTCGGCTTTTGAAATGTGCTCAGCAAGGCCGGGCGCGGTGGCTCAAGCCTGTAATCCCAGCACTTTGGGAGGCCAAGACAGGTGGATCACCTGAAGTCGGGAGTTCGAGACCAGCCTGACCTGTCTCTAAAAAAAAAAAAAAGACCCAGCAATGTTCAGCTGCAGTGCTGACTGAGGGGGTCTGGCCACCGCCGGGAACATGTGTTCTGTTTTGCGCCTGGAC
>NW_016107366.1:7934142-7942562 GCF_001604975.1 Cebus imitator | reverse complement strand
AAAAAAAAAAAAAAAAAAAAAAAAAAAAAAAATGAAATGTGCTCAGCAGCTGCAAGGCCACCTTCCTTTCCAGGAGAGGTGTCTCAACTTAAGACTATACAGGCAGAGGGCCAGGCAAGGTGTCTTGTGGGTTTAGTCAGACCTACAGACAGACAGACCTGATCCCAGCTCTGCCACCTACCAGCTGTGTGAGACCAGGTGAGTCACTTCACTTTACTGAGCCTCAATTTCTTGTTTATAAAATGGGGTGAGGCCACTCTGCAGAGTTCTAGTGAATATTCGTGCTAAGCTACACAGTGCTCAGAACACAAAGGCCTTTGAAATTGGTGGCTGTTAATATTATTTAATTAGCCCAAGATGTGTATTATCTTCCTAAAATGTATATTCTCTTGAACACTTGTGTGGGGGCAAGACAGTCTGCATGGTGACCAGGCAATATTCTGTGTGTCAATACTGTGCTCAATGCCACAACACCTGAGATGAAGTGTGGGTGGCAGGTGGCAGCTGTAAGGGCAGTGACCCCAGCATTACCTGAAGCCTCTGGACAGGATCAGGCTCCTGGCTGATACTCCAGACCCTGGTGGAGAGATCGTTCGTGACGTCAAGTTGCTCTTTGCAAGAGTCAACTTGTTCCCTGTACCCCTGGAGGGCCAGCTGTGTGTTTTTATCAATGAATTTCTTGGCCGCTGTTTCCTCTTCATCAAGTAGTAATCTGAGTTCAGTGAATATCCCCTTCAGCCAGGTTTTACTTGACTCTGCATGAGCCTAAAAACAGAAAAACCAGTTGCAGATGATACGTTTATCAATTGGGAAACCCAGAATAATCAACATGAAAATAATTAGAATGTCTGAAACATAAGTTCAGCAAAGTGGCCAGTCAGATACAAGATCAATTTATAAAAAACAAAGCTTTCCTAAGTACCAGCCATCACCAATCATAAATTGCATGGAGAAGTAAAGATCCTTTTGAAAATGGGACAAAAAAATCGCAAAATATGTGGAAATAAACCTAATAAAAAGCCATATTAGTGACTGGGAAGGTTCATTACTCTAAAGTCACTATTTGTCTCTAAATTAGACAATCAAATTGGAATTTGATAAAACTCCAATCAAAATCTTAACATGCAGATTAAAAATTATAAAATTATTAGGAGAGAGAACAGGCATAAGAAAAGCCAAAATTGCTTTAAAAAAATCAATGAAGAGAAATCTGATAACACATTATCTGCCTTATCTGCTAACAAAACAAATGATAAATCTACAGGATCTAAAACCATGTGGCTCAAACACAGACAAAAAGGTCAAAAGCACAAAATAAAGAGTTTTTAAAAGAACTCAAATTATGGCCAGGCATGGTGGCTCATGCCTGTAATCCCAGCACTGCGGGAGGCTGAGCAGGTGGACAGCCTGAGGTCAGGAATTTGAGACCAGCCTGGCCAACACGGTGAAACACCATCTCTGCCAAAAACACAAAAATTAGCTGGGTGTGGTAGCAGATGTCTATAATCCCAGCTACTGGAAAGGCTGAGGCAGGAGAATCCTGTGAACCCGGAGGTGGAGGTTGCAGTGACCTGAGATGGCGCCATTGTACTCCAGCCCAGCCTGGGCAACAAGAGCAAACCTCCGTCTCAAAAAAAGAACAACAACAAAAAAAGAACTCAAATTATATACAGAGAGATGTGTGTATGTATGTGTATCTGTGATGTAACAGTGGCGTTTTAGAATAATTTTTTGTATTTTTGTAGTAAAAATATGAAAATAAAAATAATTAAAATAATTTGAGATTTTCCACAATAAAAGGTTAAGGAAAACAAACAAAAGAGAAAGTCCAGTTAAACTAAAGCACTGTACATAAAGTCCAAAGAATAAATCAATTAGGTGATATACAGAACAATTTTTATTTATTTTTTGACATAGAGTTTCACTCTTGTCCAGGCTGGAATGCAGTGATCTCGGCTCACTGCAACCCCTGCCTCCCAGGTCCAAGTGATTCTCCTGCCTCAGCCTTCCAAGTAGTTGGGATTACAGGTACGCGCCACCACGCATGGCTAATTTTGTATTTTTAGTAGAGACGGGGTTTCATCATGTTGGTCAGGCTAGTCTCAAACTCCTGACCTCAGCTGATCCGCCCACCTCAGCCTCTCAAAGTGCTAGGATTACAAGTGTGAGCCACCAGGCCCAGCCCAGAAAATAGTTTTTGATCATTAGATTGGAAGATTTTTAAGAGATTGAGATGCAGTCTGTAAGGGTATATGAAGTAGGGCATTTATATAAACTGTGGGTGGTAGGGTCTATCGGTACTTCACTTTTAGAGGGCAATATGACAATAGCTATCAATTTTTTTTTTTTTTTTTTTTTTGAGAATAAGTTTTGCTCTTGTTGCCCAGGCTGGAGTGCAATGGCAAGATCTCAGCTTACTGCAACCTCCGCCTCCTGGGTACAAGTGATTCTCCTACCTCAACCTGTGGAGTAGCTGGGACTGCAAGTGGCTATTATCACACCTGGCTAATTTTGTATTTTTAGCAGAAACAGAGATTCACTGTTGGCCAGGCTGGTCTTGAACTCCTGACCTCAGGTGATCTGCCTGCCTCAGCCTGCCAAAGTGCTGGAATTACAGGCGTGAGCCACTGCGCCTGACCTCAAAGTTTTAAATGCACATATTCTTTCATGCAGCAGTTCCTCTTACTTAGATCCTGGAACATGCTTTCACATGTCCATGAAGATTTGTGTACCAAGATTCTCAGTACATAGCTTTTACACATAGGGACTAGAGAATAGAATTAGCTGGGGATGGTGGTCGGTGTCTGTAATCCCAGCTACTTGGGAGGCTGAGGCTTGAGAATCACTTGAGCCCAGGAGACGAAAGTTGCAGTGAGCTGAGATCAGGCCACTGCACTCCAGCATGGGCGACAGAGTGAGACTCCGACTTAAAAAAAAAAAAAAAGAATAGAGAATAGTTGTGGAATCTTAAGGATCTAAAAGAAAACTGAAAAATGGGCTTCACTGGCAGAAACAGAAACAAGGATGGTGGGGAGCGAGTGTTCTGAGAAACAAGGTCAACCACAAACAGCTCGTTAGCACTCATGCATCCTGTTACAGGCGCTCAGCCCACAGTCCACCTGCACCCAGGCATCCTGTCTGCAAGCATTCAGTTCAAGCAGCAAACCTTCGCAAACTCCCTCTCCAGTCCCCTGCCTTCTTTCTGCCGCCTCGCCCGCAGCTCTCTTGCAATGTTTCTCTCCCTTTTCTCCAAATAAATCTGCTTTTCTAAACTCAATACTGTCTTGGTAAATTATTTTATCCACCCTGTGCACCAGCCTCAGACAGTTGTTAACCATGAAATATTTGGTACAATTTTCAATATGGGATGTGTATATAAGTTAATTATGTAAATTGTGCTACATTTGTACAATGAAATAATGTATAGCGATTACCAAGAATGCATTGTGCTGATGCGTGCTACAACATGGATGAACATTGAAGACATCACCCCTAGTGAAATAAGCAAGACACAAAAGGACAAATGATTTATCATTCCACTTACATGAAATATCTAGACCAGGCAAATTCATAGAGACAGAAAGTAGAGTCGAGGCTACCAAGGGCTGGGAGAGGGGACATGGGGTGTAATTGCTTGATGGTTTCAGAGTTTCTGGTTGGGATAATGAAAAAGTTTTGGAAATAGACACAGGGGATGACTGTGCAACATTGTGAATATAATTCAAAGCACTGAATTGAATATTTAAAAATGGTTAGAATGGCAAATTTTATGTTATATATATTTTATCACCATATAAAAACAAAGAAGAAAATATAACAACAAAAACAACGCAGTAGGTCGGGCGTGGTGACTCACGTCTGTAATCCCAGCATTCTGGGAGGCCGAGGCAGGCAGATCACTTGAGGTCAGGAGTTTGAGACCACCTGACCAACGTGGCAAAACCCCATCTCTACTAAAAATGCAAAAATTAGCCAGGCGTGGTAGTGCATGCCTGTAATCCCAGCTAGTAGGGAGGCTGAGGCAGGAGAATTGTTTGACCCCAGGCAGCGGAGGTTGCAGTGAGTCGAGATCACACTACTGCACTCCAGACTGAGCGATAGAACAAGACTCTGCCTCAAAAAAACAAACCAAAAAATGCAGTAGACCTATGTGTCCTAGCATAGAAAGTTCTCCAAAAAACAGGTGAAAAAGAACAAGCTGCAGAGTAATACATGCAAGATGATCCCAATTTATGTAAAACATAGTAAAACAAAACCCGTATATGGAGAGATGTGTGCATCTATATATTTGCAAGTGCAATTAAAATGTCTGTTAGTAGTGGTCATGTTTGGTAAGAGGCATGGACTGGCAGATGGAGAAAGAAGGGCTCTCACTTTGTACTTTATATAGTTCCATACTATACCATTGCTTAAATTTTTAAAAATGACCATTTGTTCATGTATTATTTGTACACTGAAAAAAAAAAGACACAGGTCAGCCCCCTTCCTCAGCCCAAACATCTGTACAATCCACATAGCAGAATGACCCCAGCACCCAGCCAGTCACGAGGGGTAGGCAGGCTCCTGTGATACCATGTCCTCTTCTTAGGGGGACAGCATGTGGTTTGGCAGCAAACAGGAGATGAGTTCTCTAAATCTGTGTTTCCTATCCAATGCTCCAGGCTGTGGATAGGTTCAGAGGCTAGCTCATACCACTGGCCTATGGATTATACTGGCTTTAAGCTAGCCTTGGAATTAGTCCACATTTATATGGTTGCAATGGGTCACTGAGCTTGGACACAAATGTGTTTTACTGAATGTCCAAATAAAGAAAATGTATTTCGAACTCTTGATTTATGAACGCATGTTGAGGTAACATAAGTACACAGAGGACCTTTATAGAGAAACCAAGAGAGCAAATATCTTCTCCCAACCAAGTATAGTAATCAGCCTATTAACAAGAATATAAGCGGTTTTTATAGATCCACTTTGTTAAGCAGAAAATCCAAAAGAAGCTTCATGACACTATACCTCGTTCTAACTCTCAGCACAAGGATAACCAGTATGGAAAACAGCCACCAGAAAACTTCATGTGTAAGCAGATGAGGCTGCTTATGCAATAAGGTCAGGAAGGGGTAGAGAGAGAGAGGGGAGGGAGGGCAGAGGGAAAGAGAGCGAGAGAATATCCCGGCCATGAAACAAGGAAGTACGCTATCTGGTTTGGGTCCCCTTGGTTCAAAATGAAACTGGATCCCAGCTGAACTGAGCTGGAGTTTGAAGAGAGCTGGTGGCTGGGTGAAGGCCTGATGGAGTCTAGCTGTGCAGAGTCTAGGACTGTGGAAGAGAAAGAAGCTGACCTGACAGGAAGCCCTGGTTAGGGGGAGCTGAGGGATTTTGCATACAGAGTGTAGGCTGCTATGTGAAGCCACCTCTGAGTCCCGTGGAGAGTGAGGAGCCCAAAGGAGGGCGCTGCTCTGGTGAAAACTCAGTATGACTTCCAACAACCCTGCCCTGAATGCCTCTCACGAGGTGCACCACCAGGGGAAGGGGCGTGCTGTCCAACCTTGCCCAGGGCACGCTAGTCTGGGGACTGTTTAGACTCTAATATGGTGGCAGTGGCAGGCAGGAAGAGGCAGGGAGCGGCCTGCCTGCCCTGCAGGGGGATGGACACCAGTGGCATTGTCAAGGTCAGCAGCATGGCCTGCCAGGGTCCCCATCTTTTCATTCCCAGTCTGGCAAAAGCTGGTTCATGTCACCCCACTGGTCCCTTGATTCTAAACCATGGCTCGGTTCCTACAGTTCCTGTGGGTCACAGAGAAAGGCACAGAGCCAGCAACTGAGGCTCTTTATTCCACCCACAGGGGTTCTGAGTCTGGTGCCAGGCTGGGCCCTTGTGTCTTAGCTCCCCTTCCTGCCCATTCCCGGCTCTGCTCTATAGGGCAGAGGGGCTGAGCCCTGCACACTGCATTTCAGGATCCTCCTTCAGGCTGGCTTTAGTCAATGGGAGGGGGAACTAGAGGAAGATCAGGGGCTGAGGGCAAGGGAGCAGCCAGGGCACCCCTCCCACCAGGACAGTGGCTCCAGGAATGGCTGCCTCCATCTTGCAGCTCCCAAGGACAGGCCCATTCTGGTTCCAGCTTCTGTCCAGGTGGCACTGGCTCCTGCACTCTGCTAACACCAGCCCAGATAATTTTTGTATTTTTAGTAGAGACAGGGTTTTACTATGTTGGGCAGGCTAGTATCGAACTCCTGACCTCAGAGGATCCGCCCATCTCAGCCTCCCAAAGTGCTGAGATTACAGGCATGAGCCATTGCGCCCGGACTCAGCTTTGACATTCTAAATCTCTAACTATATCTGTATTCAACTGACACTAACCAATCATATATACATATATATAAAATATATATATAATATATAAATATATAACATGTTATATATCATATGTCATATAATATGAAAGGTTATCGCTGGAGTGGGACTGGCGCTTTATAAGGAGTGGAAGAGAGACCTGAACTAGCATGTTAAAAGTGCTCAGCCAGCCGGGCGTGGTGGCTCATACCTGTAATCCAAGCACTTTGGAGGCCAAGGTGGGCGGATCACCTGAGGTCAGGAGTTCAAGACCAGCCTGACCAACATGGTGACACCCCGTATTTATATTAAAAAAAAAAAAGAAAATAAAATAAAAAAGTAAAATAAAATAAAAGTGCTCAGCCCCCTCACCATTCGATGTCCTGTGCCACCTTGGGACCCTTCAGAGAGTCTGTGAATATAATATAATATATATAATATTATGTATATTACTATGAGAGTATCAAAAGCTCACTGTATAAAATTTGGAAGATTCTGAAAGAAGAACATAGCCACTCTGCTATTTTGTCATCTAATCCCGGTTTGAGTAAAAAGTTAGGGTAGAAGGCCGTGTGTTGAATTTTTCCTACACCTGGATGTACTGGCCCCCGTTTTAGTCTGTTTTCTATTGCTTGTAGCAGAATACCGGAAACTAGGTAATTTATAATGAAAAGGAATTTATTCTTACAATTATGGAGGCTAAGTCCCAGATCAAGGAGCCACATCTGGTGAGGGCCTTCTTGCCGGTAAAGACAGATAGAGTTTGGATATTTGTCCCCTGCCCCTCCCAAATCTCATGTTGAATTGTCATCTCCAGTGTCGAAGGTGGGGCCTGGTGGGACATGATTGGATCACAGGGGTGGATTTCTCACGAACGGTTTGGCACCACTGGAGCTGTCCTCACGGTGGTGAGTGAATTCTCACAAGATCTGGCTGTTTAGAAGTGCACGGTTCCTCCCCACCTCTTGCTCTCGCTCTTGCCGTGTGAAGCGCCTGCTCCTGCTTATCTTCACCATGAGTGAAAGCCTCCTGGGGCCTCCTCAGAAGCCGAGCAGATGCCAGCACCACGCTTCCTGCACAGCCTGCAGAACTGTGAGCCAATTCAAGCACTTGTCTTTATAAATTACCCAGCCTCAGTTATTTCTGTACAGCAATGCAAGAATGGCCTAATACATAGACTCTGCATGGTCCCAAGGTGGCACGGGGCATTGGATGGTGAGGGGGGCTGAGCACTCTAACATGCCAGTTCAGGTCTCTCTTCTGTGATAACCCCTCTCCAGTGATAATCCTTTCATCCATTACTCCAGGAATGGATTAGTCCATTCATGAGGGCTCTGCCCTCATGACCCGATCAAGATCTCATGTCCCAGTCGCCTCTTCAATAACCTCTCAATACTGGCACATTAGGGATTACATTTCAATATGAGCTTCAGAAAGGACAAACATTTAAATCATGACACCGCCTGAGAAGACATGATGGGAGAGGTAATCAGCCTATTAACAAGGACATAAGAGAAAATCACTTAATGGGTGTCCGCTGGGAATTAATGACCAAGTCCTTAATTGTTCTCTGGAAGGAACTGGTTGGGCCTGGTTATTGGCTTCTGAACAACAGACTTTGGACCATGTATACATTTTACTGATTTTCATATGTTTACAGGCCTGCTTTATGGATTAGTTTTCAGGCAAATGAGTGGACTTTCCCCTAGTGCTGCTTCTATGTAAATAAGAATGGAGCCACACAGTTGCCCCAGACCTCTCTGCCACAAACTACGCCTGCCATAATTCAACAGAAGGCATTGGGATACTTACACACGTTTGTGCTTATTGGAGATGCATCACTTCTAGGATTGTGTCCTGAAGGAAATAAATCAAGGTGCCAAAAATATTTACCAAACTGTCTAGAAATTAGGTAACTACCTTAATGAATCACAGGAGATTCATATAATGGAATACACAGACTTTAATACTGACATTGAAAGAGAACCTTTAGGCCGGGCGCGGTGGCTCAAGCCTGTAATCCCAGCACTTTGGGAGGCCGAGGAGGGTGGATCACAAGGTCAAGAGATCGAGACCATCCTGGTCAACATGG
>NW_016107366.1:7930975-7934024 GCF_001604975.1 Cebus imitator | reverse complement strand
GCCATTGCACTCCAGCCTGGGTAACAAGAGCGAAAGTCCGTCAAAAAAAAAAAAAAAAAGAAAGAGAACCTTGAATGGCATAGAAAGTGTTATGACCCTGAACAAATAACAACAAAATTCCATATATAAAGCAACTTTGGTTTTGGTTAACAAGGGAGGAGCTGACATGGAAAATCCCCCTTTCTACTTCAAACACAGAGAAATGCTGATAAAATAAGCAAATGTCAAAATTATATTACTAAGTTCCAAATAAAACAAACACAGCACTTTGGGAGGCCAAAGTGGACAGATCACTTGAGGTCAAGAGTTCGAGACCAGCCTGGCCAACATAGTGGAATGCCATCTATAGTAAAAATACAAAAATTAGCTGGGCATGGTGGCAGGCACCTGGAGTCCTAGCTACTCGGGAGGCTGAGGCAGGATAATCACTCGAACCCGGGAGGCGGAGGTTGCAGTGAGCTGAGATTGCGCCACTGTACTCTAGCCTTGGTGACAGATCGAGACTCCATCTCAAAAAACAAACAAACAAAAACAAAATAAAACTAACAAACAAAGGAAATTCACTGATGCCAAAACCAAAGAGGAAACACAGTGTGAGTGACCCGGCAGGAGCTGAAGCTAAGCGACCTGGGGGAGTGGAACCAGAGGTGCATGCAGGTGAAAGTCACACCACAATGGGGCCTGGCCATCCAGGGGAGCACAGGGTACCTGGCCACATTCCAGCAAAAGTGGGAAAGGAGTGACCTGCATCAAACCAGACCCACAAAGAGCTGCTCCATCCATCAACTAGACACCAGAAAAACTCCACCCACTGGCCCAGGGAAGGGAAAAGGAATCTGGTCATCTATCCAGGGTCATGGGTGAAGAGAAAATCACCAGCAAAACAAATGAAACAACAGGTTTGCATTATAAGCAGGGTTGGAGTCCAAATTCATGGACCTCAAAACTGAAAAATAATATGAAAATGAGTCTGGAGCTACTGAAGCTCATAGCATCCCCTGAAGATGCTCATGTCACAGTGCTCTGAAGGGGCATGCTCACAACCCAGGATGTATGGGACATCTATGGTAAATACCTACCATAGATGTAGGTATGATGGAACAGCCTGCATTTTGATTGCAGTGGTGATTATGCAAATCTATCCATGTGATAAGTTGACATAAAACTATACACATGGCCGGGCGTGGTGGCTCACGCCTGTAATCCAAGCACTTTGGAGGCCAAGGCAGGCAGATCACCTGAGGTCGGGAGTTCAAGACCAGCCCGACCAACATGGCGAAACCTCATCTTTTTTTTTAAAAAAAGAAAAAAAAAAGAAAAAACTATACACACATACCATCCTTTTTTTTTTTTTTTTTTAATTTTTAGTATAGATGGGGGTCTCACTGTCTTGCCTAGTCTGGTTCCGAACTCCTGGGCTCAAGTGATCCCCTAGCCTTGGCCTCCCAAAGTACAGAGCAAAGATTTTTCCAACTGTCAGTGGGGCAGGCCCCAGGAGGGCCTCCCAACCCAGCCCTCACTATGAGGATGGAGCAACGGAGGATGTGTGGGGAAGGGGCAGCCCCTGAGCCCCTGCAAACACAAGTTCGTCACGGTCACAATGGTTAGTTAGAATAACGTCAGCCTCAACTTCCCATTTAAAATCCACAGAGAATCCATTCAACATCATTATGAAAAGAGAGTGAAGAAAGTACCAATTTGTGGAACCGATCTATACCCTACTCGCTTTCTTTCAGTATGGCAGTGGAGTTACAGATACCTGCATATTCCTTAAGCTACATTTTGCTTTGTTTAAAGCAATTTGGGATAATGGACTAGTTCTTCCAAGAGAGTGGCAGATGACTCTAAGGAACCAGAGGTTTGCCACAAAGCAAAGGAAACCAAAGCTCAGGGCCCCTCCATGGTCTTACACCTAATTTTGTCTGTAATTTGGTGTTCTTTTTCTACAGAACCCTGAATTATAGAATCTCCAGGCCCCACCAAACCCTATCTGCCCCTTCCAAGTTGGTTTTTATTTTTCATTGGCTCTGTATTGGGGGTCCCTTGTGTCTGGGGGAAAATGTGAGCCACTCCATGGAAATGAGGAAGAAACGTCCACTCACCTTGAGCTTCTCAGTGGCATCTTCTATCCGGGTTATGTCATCAACATGCTGCTGCTTCTTGATTGCCAGCTGCTTTAAACATTCTTGGGTGAGTTTCTGTACAAGAGGGAGTTAGGAAAAAAGTCATAATACTGTCACTTCCGAATAACAGGCCCCTCACAAGGGTCATCTCCACTTACCCTTGTATTCTTTTTCAGTGGAGGCATCTGAAGGTGAGGTGACTTGCCCAAAGTCATGTGGCAAGTTGGTGGATGAGCTGGGACTAGGGCCCCTCTGATCCTTGGAGGTCTGCATCAGGTATGCCTCAAATCTTGATTTTCACCCCCTTCCCACACTTCTCTTATCTAGGACATGTCTTGCTTGTGACTTGCTTTTCCAGCCTTTCAAGTAGGACTTTAAGGCAAGCAGCTTGGGGTGTGGGAAAGAGCAGCCACTTACTATTAACTGAGCACCTACTACATGTTGGTCCTGTTCCAGGTGCTACCCTCATGAAACATACATTCCAGGGATTCTGTGGCCCTCTGGCCCTGGACTAGGTGAGAAGTCCATGGGGTTCATGCTTCCTGCTCTTCCCACCTTTCATATCTCTGCTTTTCGAAATTGCTGTTTTCCCCGAAGTCTGCTCTGCATTCCCCTTCCCCATAGGTGTGACCTCATCTCCATCTTAGACTTTCTTACAGCTGGCCTTACACTCAGCTGTTGGGCCCAGATCTGGCTGCCCCATTGACTGGGAGCTTCCTGAAGGCAGGCTCACTTCATTCCTAGTCCCCGCAGGGACCAGGGGTGACCCAGAAGTGTTCGCTGAATTGAACAGAATTATCAGGGGCTGGTCAGGCATGGTGGCTCATGTCTATAACCCCACACTTTCAGAGGCTGAGGCAGGAGGATCACTTGAGCCCAAGGAGTTCCAGACCAGCCTGGGCAACATGGTGAGACTCTGCCTCTAC
>NW_016107366.1:7920306-7930910 GCF_001604975.1 Cebus imitator | reverse complement strand
AAAAAAAAAAAAAAGCTGGGCATGGTGGCATGCACCTGTAATCCTACCTACTTGGGAGGCTGAGGTTGGGGGGAGTCTCCTGAGACCAGGAGGTCAAGGTTGCAGTGAGCCATGACCATGCCACTACGCTACTGCACACCAGCCTGGGCTAGTAAGACCCTGTCTAAAACAAACAAACAAACAAACAAACAAAAAGAATTATCAGGACCTGCCAGCTTCTCCCCCAACCAGCCACGGAACTCTTCCAGATCAGGGAAGGATCTGATCTATTCCTTGAGTCATGGCCTAAAATACATACTGAATAGATGTTTGGTGAATGGTGGATGGATGAATGAGTAATGGGTGAATGGATAGGAAGGTGGATATGTGGATGCAAAATGGGTATTCATAGTGTCAACCTTACATAATGAGATTCAAGAGTTGAGCATGGTGGCTTGCACCTGTAATCCCAGCTATTCAGGAGGCTGAGGTGGGAGGATCACTTAAGGCCAGGAGTTTGAGACCAGCCTGCGCAAAATAGCAAGACCTCACATCTACCAAAAAACAACAAACAAAACAAGAAGCCGGGCTGGGCATGGTGGAGAATGCCTGTAGTCCCCGCTGCTTGGGAGGCTGACATTCACAAGCTATAGAAATGATTACCAAAGAAATAAATTGATGATGGCTAGCTTTGCATAATGAACAATTCAGGCAAAATTGCTATGAATGAAAAAAAAAATGAATGAGATAAAAGTTTATAAATGAACATTTCATAGTTTTAAAAGTTGTTTTCAGTAACATGTTATGCTAAATTAAGTAATAGGTCATCATAAAGTGTCTGAGTTATTTATATGGTATAGAAAAGCTAAATATATTTAGATCTGTTACAAAAATTGAGGAGCCATCTTTCTAGAAATTATAAAATTATTTCAATTACAAATGGTGGTAGAAAAGAGCTCAAAATGACTTACTTCCTAGGTTTTTCACTGGAAATTCAGGTTACTAAGAGTGGAAATTGTACTTAATAACTACTTGATATAAAAGAAACAATTATATTTACAGAGTGTATAAAGAAAGTCAGATGTATTTTTGGTAAAGAGAGTTGAAAAAGAGGAATTTTTCTTTTGCATGAGAGAGAACTTCATGTAGTCAGAATGATAATGGGAAAAGGGAAGTACAGCTTTGTCCAAAGGTAGAACGCCAAAATAAAAAGGAAGTATAGGACAAAACTGAAGATTTAAGCAAATTATAGAAGGTCTGTGGAAGATTAATCTCATAAAAGAAATTTTACATGTGACCAAGTTGTTTAAAATTAGAAGGAAATGGCCAGGCGTGGTGGCTTCCTGTAATCCCAGCACTCTGGGAGGCTGAGACAGGTGGATCACCTGAGATCAGCAGTTTGAGACCAGCCTGGCCAACATGGTGAAACCCCGTCTCTACTAAAAATACAAAAATTAGCTGGGCGTGGTGGTATGTACCTGTAATCTCAGCTACTTGAGAGGCTGAGGCAGGAGAATTGCTTGTACCTTGGAGGCAGAGGTTGCAGTGAGCTAGATAGCACCACTGTACTCCAGACTGGGCAACAAGAGTAAAACTCCATCTCAAAAAAAAAAAAAAAATCAGAAGGAGATCATTTATAAGTTTTCTAAAACTTGAGTATTAACATCAAAAGCACACTCACATAAGGCCAGAGTCTGGGCTCCTGTGTTGGAACAACAGAGTTTTATCACAGCATTGATCTGCTCTTTAATAGAAAATGGTGAGCGATTATTAAGGTTTATGGAACTCTTGTCTTGTGTGGTCAAAGCTGACTGAGATTGGATGGCTGATTATATACTAATACATAAGTAATTTTTTTCTTTTTTCTAGATGGGGTCTTACTTTGTCACCCAGAATGAAATTCAGTGGCGCAATCTTGGCTCACTGCAACCTCGACCTCCCAGGCTCAAGCAATCCTCCCACCTCAGCCCCCCAAGTAGCTGGGACTATAGGCATGCACCACCATGCCCAGCTAATTTTTGTATCTTCTGTAGAGACACAGTTTTGCCCAGGCGGTCTTGAACGTCTGAGCTCAAGTCATCCACCAGCCTTGGCCTCCCAAAGGGCTGGGATTATAGGCATGAGCCACTGTGCCTGGGGCCTAAAAGTAAAATTTGTTTTTCTTTTTTTTTGAGATGGAATTTGACTCTTGTTACCCAGGCTGGAGTGCAATGGCACCATCTCGGCTCACTGCAACCTCCGCCTCCTAGGTTCAAGCAATTCTCCTGCCTGAGCCTCCCGAGTAGATGGGACTACAGGCGTGCACCACCATGCCCAGCTAAGTTTTGTATTTTTAGTAGAGACAGGTTTCACCATGTTGACCAGGATGGTCTCGATCTCTTGACCTCGTGATCCACCCGCCTCGGCCTCCCAAAGTGCTGGGATTACAGGCTTGAGCCACCGCGCCCGGCCTGTTTTTCTTCTTTGAATAACAATGTAATGTGATATTAATAAGGTAAAAGGTATATTTACTTTTGCATTAATGGCAAAGAAAAGGTAACAGGGGAGTTTGTCCCATGCTGTCTTTATTAGGTATCTTGATTGAGAACTGAATCTCCTCTATCAGAGTGGTTTTTGGTTTTTGAAATCTTTGAATTATCATTTTGGCTAAAATGAATTATCATTATTTTGTAGTGACCTGTGATTCTATTTTGATCATGTGTTTTAAATCTTTCTTATTATTATAACAAGTGTTTTAAACCTTTAATATTTGAGATACTTCCCAAAATTAAATTTCAAATTCAAAAATTAACACTTTTTGACCCAAGCTGACTTGGGCATAACCAGAACCTCTGCAAGTCCAAAAGAGACACATTAGGCTTATTGGGTATGTCAAAGTCATATGGGAAATATTGTCAAATAAGCAATGATGTTCAACTTTCTTTGAGTTATATTTATAAAAATGTATTATTAATGTGTTCCAACATTGTATGAGATTCCTAAAAGTCTGATATGTCTTAGTATATGTTATCAGTATATTATTATCATAATTATTATGATAAACTGTTGTATGCCACACAAATACCAAATGTCCTGGTCAATTTCATCTTGAACCATGGCTATCCTAAGCCTTTTACCATCCATAGACAATTTTTGTTTTATTTTGATTCTTATTTGTGGGTTTTTTTCCTTTTTGAGATGGAGTTTCACTCTTGTTGCCCAGGCTTGAGTGTAATGGCTTAATCTTAGCTCACCACAACCTCCCAGGTTCAAGTGATTCTGCCTCAGCCTCCTGAGTAGCTGGGATTACAGGTGACTGCAACCACACCTGGCTAATTTTGTATTTTTAGTAGACACCGGGTTTCTCTATGTTGATTAGGCTGGTCTTGAACTCCCGACCTCAGATGATCTGCCTGCTTCAGCCTCCCACAGTGCTGGGATTCAGGCATGAGCCACTGTGCCCGGCCTTAGTTTGATTCTTTTTTTAAGAAAGTAGTTTATAATCAGTTATGGTCCAAAATTTTCTGCTTCTTTAAGGAAATTTTTGGAAAAGACCCTGACAAGTACTCTTGAATACAGGTTTCTGGTAACTTCAGAGATCATACCACTGGACTAAGTAAAAATTTCCAGAACTCTAATGAAAACCTGAGGCATTCATGAAGACTGCTAACCCAACATCAAGCAGAGCAAGAATTATTTACATGGGACTAAACTGATAGAAGACAAAAGTGATTTTTATGATTTAAAAAATTCAAAACATTGCTAATTCTTTTTATATTTTGTTTTTCAGTCAAATAGCTTTTTTTCTTTTGTCACAGCAACTGGATAAAATACACTTTTGTGAGCAAAATTGAAACATTTGCCTTTCTCTCTACCTGATTTCTCCAAAATCTGCAAACTATTTGTGAGTATTCTTTTTTTTTTTTTTTTTTTTTTTAAGATGGAGTCTTGCTCTGTCACTCAGGCCAGAGTGGGGCAGAGTGCAGTGGCACGATTTTGGCTCACTGCAACCTCTGCCTCCTGGTTCAAATGATTCTCCTGCCTCAGCCTCCTGAGTGGCTGGAACTACAGGTGCACACCACCACATTTGGGTAATTTTTGTATTTTTAGTAGAGATGGGGTTTCACCATGTTGGCTAGGCTGGTCTCCAACTTCTAACCTCAAGTGATCTGCCCACTTCAGCCTCCCAAAGTGCTGGGATTACAGGTGTGAGCCACTATGCCTGGCTATTTGTGAGTATTCTTATTTTAGGACAATATAGTTATTTGCATAAATTCAGTAAGAATACATTTTCTTTCATAACAGACCACATTGGAGACACTGGTAATTTTACCAAGGCTTTGACTGAAATGGTGTATCTTCAGGTATGACCAGACTGCTTTTAGGAACTGAAGTCGACTTTATAGAGCCCATAAAGAGACCCTTGGGGGCCTGGCTTGGTGGCTCCAGCCTGTAATCCCATCACTTTGGGAAGCTGAGGCAGATGGATTACTCGAGTCCAAGAGTTTGAGACCAGCCTGGGCAACATAGTGAGACCCCGCCTCTATTAAAAAATGTTAACAAGAATAAAATAAAAGGGGGCCCAGCACTTTCAGAGACTGAGGTGGGCACTTCATTTGAGGTCAGGGTGTTCAAGACCAGCCTGGCCAACATGGTAAAGCCCCATCTCTACCAAAAAATACAAAAATTAGCCAGGAGTGGTACCTGTAGTCCCAGCTACTTGGGAGACTGAGGTGGGAGAATCACTTGAACCTGGGAGGCAGAGGCTGCAGTGAGCCAAAATTGTACCACTGTACCCCAGCCTAAGCAACAGAATGAGACTGTCTTCAGAAAAGAAGAAATATCTTGAGAAACCTCAAGATATTTTGGGACCTTGAAAAGAGAAGAATTCACCCAATGTGTATGGGTATCACAGGCATAGTCTGATGGTGAATCCCTGGTTTAGCTTTTTAGCTGTGAGGCTTTTAAAAGTCAAATCCAGGCCAGGCATGGTGGCTGATGCCTATAATCTCAGCACTTTGGGAAGCGGAGGTGAGAGGATCACTTGAGCCCAAGAATTCTAGACCAGCCTGGACAACATGGTAAAACCCTGTCTCTAAAAAAAACATTCAAAAAAAATAGCCTGGTATGGTGGTACACGCCTATAGTCCCAGCTGCTTGGGAGGCCGAGGTAGTAGGAGGATCGCTTGAGCCTGGGAGGCAGAGGTTGCAGTGAGCGAAGATCATGCCATTGCACTCTAGCCTGGGTGACACAGCGAAACCCTATGTCTCAAAAAAAAAAAAAAAAAAGAAAAAAAAAGTTGAATCCAAAATTCCTTATAAAAGTTTCAACAGTGCAAATTAAAAGGCCAAGTATAATACTAAAACTTATTTTGCAAGTAAATTTGTCCTATCAAGACTCATCTTTGGTAAAAGCAAGGAACTAGAGAGAGAAAAATCATGTTTCAGAAGAAAATCTTAGCACACTTGTTATTCCTGTTATTAGGTTCCAGCCCTGGCCATTGTTTTTGAGTTTTTATTATTTTCCTACATTTTGGACTAAATTCTGAATTATTTCCTGGCTACAACAAGGAAGGTTGTAGACAAAGTTGTAGAAGCCAAATTCCTGGCTTTTAAGGAAAGTTTAGGATTTTCTTCATGATGTTTTTAGTTGACGCCCCAGTGGAATAGGGTTGGTGTTGTTCTGCCATAGAGATTCTCTTTTTCTTTTATTTCTTTATTTTATTTTTTTTTTTTGAGACAGAGTCTCACTCTGTCACCCAGGCTGGAGTGCAGTGGATGATCTTGGCTTATTGCAATCTCCCTCTCCTGGGTTCAAGCGATTCTCATGCCTCAGACTCCTGGGTAGCTGGGTTTACAGACATGTACCACCACACCCGGCCAATTTTCATATTTTTTAGTAGAGAAGGGGTTTCACCCTGTTGGCCAGGCTGGTCTTGAATTCCTGGCCTCATGTGATCCTCCAGCCTCAGCCTCCCAAAGTGCTAGGATTATAGGCATGAGCCACTATGCCCGACCACTATGTTATTTTCATATAAATTCTTGGTAAACAATTGAGGAACTGCCTCTGCTTTTTTCCTCAAAAACGTATGTGTAATTGCTGCTAATTAGAGTGGACAGTCAGGGAAATTTGAATCTCTGGTCCTAGTTTGCCATCCCCAAGCTTTGGGCTTAGATAAACTCTGTACTTAATCATATTTTCTGAATCTTATTACTTGAAGTTGACTGTAGGTAGGTGGGTAGAGGGTGGACAAACGGATGGGTGAGACTCGAGCCAGATCTGTGGAAAGCAGCCTTGTTAATTCTCAATAACACTTTTTCAAGGAGCTATTATTATAATTACAGCCATTTCATACATAAAAAATGGAAGGGTCTGATGGCAGGGACAGGTCTTGAGCCCAGGATTCCAATGGATTGTTCCCCATGCTCTCCTTTTCACCTTGGAGTTCCAAGGCTGTCACAATGTAGTGGTCTGGAGTGTGCGGTGCAGGGGAAGAACTCTCCATGGGGCCGAGTTCATCACAGAAGACTTCTTGAAACGGAAGTGGTAGAATCAACATCTATCAGACAGGAGGGCCTGCGTCACCCAGGCTTCATGAAACGCAGAGAGAGAGGATTTGAGAGGAGCCACAGAATAAGTCAGCTGGGAAGCTGGAGCAGGAGCACAAAGCCCCTGGCCACTGCTAGGATTATGCATGGGTGAGGCTTCCATGATGAGAAAGGCCCTGTTGGGGGCATCTGGCTAATGGAGTCCTGGGTTCAAGGCCTGCCCCTGCCTTCAGAGCCTTCCTCTTGTGGCCTATAAAATGGCTGTAATAATAATAGTTCACACAGGGCTGCTGTGAGCAGGAATGGGAGTGTCTGTGTGGCCGGTGAGGGGAGAGGAGGTAGGTAGTGACTGTTGAGGCTGCTCCCAGGGCAATCGGGCCGTCCTTAGTTCAAGGTTCACAGGCCCTTTCTGTAGACTACAGATTGAGTAAACTGAAGATGTCTGTGTGACTTTCTGAGCTACACAGAGCTGCTTATTAACAGGGAGGGTTTGCACCTCTGTTAACTGAAAGGCACTGTCTTCCAACCCAATGGCAGTGTGGTGGACCCGCCATGGTGGACAGGGTCAAGGACATCTGGGTACCAGTCTGGGCTCCCAACCTCTACACTCCTAAACCCACCTTTTCTGAAGCTCAACTGATGGCCTTGGCTCGCCTTTGCCCTTCGTTGGGTTTCAGTCTCGCGTTCTGAACTTTCGGTCGACTGCTTAGACGCCCTCTGGGGCACGTCTGGTTTCCAGGTTGTTACCCGCCCCTGGCCACGGGATGGCAGACACGCCCCCTCCTCTGCCGTTGTGCCTGGGCTGCCTCCCACAACTCCCGCGCGGCGTCCCCACGGTCCCCACCTGCACGTGCACCGCCGCCTCCAACGCCAGGTCCACCGCGTGGCCGCGGTGCGCGCCCAGCACTGGGCAAAGCGCGCACACGCAGCGGCGGCAGCTGCGACAGAAGAGCTCGGTCACGCGGTCGCCGTGCTCCGGGCATAGCCAGCGGCATCCCTCGACGAGCTCCGACCCCCCAGGGGTCAGGTTTCCAGCCGCAGCACCCGCCATTCATCTCCGCCGCCTCGGGCTCCCGGGGCACTGGGCGGGGCTCCCACGGGAAACCGAAACCTCGGCCGTGGGCGGGGCGGCTCCAGGCCTGCCCAGCTCCGGCACTGGAGGACCGCAGGGCGCCCCCGGCCGCCTGGAGGATGGCAGCCAGCCGGGAGCAGCGAAGGGCCTCGGAGCATCCTCCGACCAGCAGGGTGCTCCCTCGGTCCGCCCAGGTCGGGAGGTGGCCCCAGCAGACATGGGAGGCTCCTAATGGGCCAGCTGGGAGAGGGTGGGCTTCCTGCTTAATGACGCTGGTCCAGTAACGCCTAGAAAACTGCAGCCCTGATGATGGGACCAAAGTTGGCTGTGACCTGCCGGGGTCGGGGGGACGGTGCGCCTCTTTCTCCTGACCCTCTCTTGCCCTTTTCCCGGGAAAGATAGCCATTCCCACAATTGTGAGACACCTTGTCAACCTCAAATAATGACACAGACATTCTCCAAATGAGTTTATTTCGGACTGAGCAGAAGGATTGCAATCTGGGAATAAATGTGCCATGGCACCCAAGGGGTGGGGGCACGGAGTACTCAGGGAGGCAAAGGAAAGCGTAGGCTTTTTTTTTTTTTTTTTTTTTTTTGAGACGGAGTTTTGCTCTTGTTACCCAGGCTGGAGCGCAATGGCGCGATCTCCCCTCACCGCAACCTCAAGCGGAGGCTTTTAAAGGCAAAACGAGGAGGATCGCATATATTGTTTTAAAATAATAATACTTGGTTACAAGAATAAATACGGTGGCTTCAGCGCAAAAGTTGAACAGGCAGTTGCTGGGCAGATGTCCTCATACGGTGGCTTTTGTGCAAGATTGTGGTTCTTTGTGCAAGGTTGCAGTTTGGTGCAACCTATCATCATGCAATAATAGTTCCTGTTAGCAGGCAAATCATTGGTGAGGGCCCTCCACTCTCCTGTGCTCAAGTGACCTTCTTACCTCATCCTCTGGAGTAGCTGAGACTACAGGAGCACCCTTTAGTTTAGTTTTGACGTAAGTGACTCCATCCTGGTACTGACAACTTTCACACATGCACTCCCACCACTAATTCCACTTGCTCCAGGCTCAAGTCTCAGCTCCCATTTATAAGGCCAGCCTGCCTTCCTTCCTTCCTTCCTTCCTTCCTTCCTTCCTTCCATTCTCTCTCTTTTTGAGACAGAGTCTCGCTCTGTCACCCAGGCTGGAGTGCAGTAGCACAATCTCAGCTCACTGCAACCTCTGCCTCCTGGGTTCAAGCAATTCTTAGTTGGGACTACAGGCGTGTGCCACCATGACAAGCTAATTTTTGTATTTTTAGTAGGGACAGGGTTTCACCATATCGGCCAGGCTGGTCTTGAACTCCTGACCTTGTGATCCGCCCGCCTCGGCCTCCCAAAGTGCTGGGATTACAGGCATCAGCCACCATGCCCTGTCTCCTTGGCTCTTTCTTAAGATCCTTGGTCCCTGCCCTGCCTATGCTCCACCCTTTGCTTTTTCAAGACTGGGGGACGTGCAGTTTGTCCTACTTGGAACAGTCTTCTTCCCAAATACCCTTTGCCCTGAGTATTCCAACTGATCTTGCAAATTTCTACTTTACTATCTTCTCCTCCAGGAAGCCTTCCCTGCTTCTCCTTCCAAAACAGCTTACGCTTCCCCTATTCTGGCCCTCCTCATTCCCCAAACCATCACTGAAAACTGGAGAGGGCAAAGACTATGTCTGTCCTACCTGTTTTCCAGCTTGGTGTCTAACTCCAACAGTAGATAGTGAATTGGTATTTGTGGAACAAATCAAGAAAACGAAAGCTCCATGTTGTAAATGTCTGGCCAGATGTTTATTATTTTGTTACATTATTTCCATTGCACATTCCACATCTATTTATTTTCACTTTTATTATTATTTTTCACAAAGGTACAAGGAATTTCAGAAACAACATTAAAACAATCATTCAAACGGTGTCAGGCACAGTTGCAATTAAAAGCATAGATTTGATTTCTGACTTCCTGTTTCCTTCTGTGATACAATCTCAAGTTTTGTTCCAGGAAGCACAATTATTGTAGCGTTAAGGTGGACACCCACCAAAGCCCATCTCCTAGTGCTGTCCTCATTCTCAGAAAGTTCCTGAGTCAACAGAAAGGGGACGCCCAGGGTATGGAATAAGGAGATGCAGGCCTGCTCTGCCAACTGGCTGGGCCCTGAAAATGCTGGTCGAGTTCCACTACATCAGCTCAAGAACACAAACAAAAACGTAATTTAAAAAACAGATGGTTTAAAAAAATATCTGATAAAAATTACCTATCCCTCTCCCTTGCTGTGAAATAATTTAAATAATTTATTCTAGATGTAAAAAAAAAAAGTTTGTTCAAAAACACTTGTGTCCTGTTTGTCAGAGTGCAGTCTGGGTCCCTTGGGGTGGAGAGAGCTAGCCAAGGAATGGCGCTGTGCAGAGGCATTCTGGGAAGTTCTCAGGATACAACCCCACCTCTGCCGCTTGGCAGCCAGTGACCTTGGCATGATGTTTCTTCACTTCTCTAAGGCTAGGTCTTTGCTTCTGAACATGGGGATTATAATGCCTGCCTGACCTGTGTTAGAATAGCATGTGTCAGTGACTGGAGGTGGGAGGAGTTTGTAAACTGAAGTGTTGGCCACGCAGGTAAGCCTGTCCTGTGGAGCTCTGCTGCCCTGACAATGCCTGGGATTTGGCCTTCTGTTCTGGAGCACACTGTAAGGCAAATTTGGTTGGCGCATCAGACGGGAGGGAGCCCCAGTGACTGCGTAAATGGAGAATAAGATAAGGAACATGGGCATCTGGCCTGTGCAGATAGACAAGCAGAATAAACCATGGCTGGGGAAGGGGCAGATGGAGGCACTGAACCTCCATCGTGCTGCAGCTGTGGTTCCCAGAAATGTTGAGGGATGGCTTGGGACAACACTTCTGGACTTTTAAGGAGCCAGCAGCCAGGAGTTAAGAGATCTGGGTTGAGGCCCAGCTCCTGTTTGGCACTCACTGCCCTCTTCATTTTTTTTTTTTTTTTTTTTTTTTTTT
>NW_016107366.1:7908989-7920131 GCF_001604975.1 Cebus imitator | reverse complement strand
TTCACCATGTTGACCAGGATGGTCTTGATCTCTTGACCTCGTGATCCACCCACCTCGGCCTCCCAAAGTGCTGGGATTACAGGCTTGAGCCACCGCGCCCGGCCTTGTCCTCTTCATCTTTACTGCAAATAGGTACACACATAGCCGGCCATACTCACTGTACTGCAGATCACCTGCAAAGCTCATATGAATATACAGGCCCTACTCTGGAGATTAAGCTTCAGTTGGTCTGGGATGGAGCCCAGGAGTCCGTATTACCTGCATTCTAATGTACAGCCTGGGCTGAAACCTACCAGGCTAGGCGGCCTCCTGCCGTCCCCATCTCAGCTCCAGAATCTAATCGCCCTGTGCAATGGAGATCATCTGCCCCTCCTTGGTAGGGAGGGACCAATTTCACTTCTAATCATTCCCTATCTCTTGATGCACTGTTGTATTGACCACTGAACTTTAGAGCAGGGCTTGGAACATACTAAGGAGGGACAAAGAAAAGCTTTCAGGTGAGAAGGGAACTGTGCGACCATCTGCTCCTACTTCCTTATCTAGAGTAGTCATTTCTCTCCAGAAGACTTCCTGGTTAGGTGGCCAGAGGCTATGCTGGCATGTCCCCAGAGATGGAGGCCCCCTACCTCCTGGGGGACTCTCCTGTTAACTAGGGGTGAAATCTGCCGACATCATCCTGCAGGAGGCAGGCTGTGTACCTGAGGGCCTTGGTGGTGGCAGTCAGCAGTCATGGGCACAGCTCTGAAGTCTCCATCCCCCACATAAGGGACAGCGTCTACCCACATCAGGCTGATTCTGGTTGGAAAGGTTGGTTCTGACCTGTCTGTGTTGTGGAATCAGGTTTAAACCCCCTGGTCTGGCCCCTTGCCAGTGTCTGCTAGTTTCTGCAGCAAACTCAGATCACCCCACAGGTAGTTTTCCCTTAGGTCAAGGTTACAGATGGCAGATCCTCCAGAGAGCAGCTTGTTCCAGGGTATCCCTTGTTCAGATGAAGAAACTGAGACCAGAGAGGGGAGGACTTGCAAGAAGTCACTGAGTAAGCTGGGGCACAGTTGAGGCCAGAAGCAACAGATTTCTGCTCTGTGGGCTGAGGACTGCATAGACCTGAAATAGCAAAAAGACAGACCCAGAAAACCAGGATCTCAGCCCAGACCCACCAAGAAACAATTATCCCTTGCCTCTCTCTGGGCCTTAGTTTGTCTACCTGTAAAATGAGGAACTTGGTCAAATCACAGTTTTCAAACGTCTAAATTTTTTTTTTTTTTTTTTTACTAGCAGAATTGTTTTTCATTGTAGCCCAACATAGAAAATAGAAAGGAGCTGTCTGGTTGGAACACAGTGTGGGGAAGGGAGACACAGACTTCCTGCTTAGTCTCCCCCTATCCTCTCTCCCTCTCTCTCTCTCTCTCTCTCTCTCTCTCTCTCTGAGACAGAAAAAAAAAAAAGTGTTACCCAGGCTGGAGTTCAGTGGCATGATCTCGGCTCACTGCACCTCCGCCTTCTGGGTTCAAGTGATTCTCCTGCCTCAGCCTCCCGAGTAGCTGGGACTACAGGTGCTCTCCCCCATGCCTAATTTCTGTATTTTTAGTAGAGACGGGTTTCACCATGTTGGCCAGGCTGGTCTTAAACTCCTGACCTCAAGCAATCTGCACACTTTGGCTTCCCAAAGTGCTGGGATTATGGGCATGAGCCACTGCATCTGGCCCGGTCTTCCCCTAGTCTCTGGACCACAGTCTGAAAATCACAGGCAGATCAACCTAGGTCCTTCCAGCTCTATTTTTCTACTGTGTTCTTTCCCCTTGAGAAGTTATAGCTCATCATGGACCCTTAACAATAGAATTCAATAGAAGGCATCATCTAAAAACAAAGTCAATTCAGAAACTGTTGTTGCAAGAAGGCAAATAGAAAAACGGCACCATGTCCCACTGGAATCTCTTTCAGCGACTGAGAATTTTGTTTTCTGGTAAAAAATATAGAAATAGTGGTTGTTCTTAGGGGGACTTGTGGTTTGGTTCTGAACCTCCCCACGGAGCCGAGTGGTGTCCCTGAGGGTACGGAGGGCAGAGGTCTCTGCTCAGAGTTGCTCTGAGGCCATCCTCAAGTTTTTGATCTCCAGTTCCAACTGTTTGGCTTGGACCTCTCGCTGGGTCAACAGCTCCCGGAGCCTTCGGATCTCTTCCTGTTGCCGGTAGTACATCTGCAACAACTGGGAAAGAAAGATGGAAGGCAGGATCACCAGGGTGTCAAGACATCAGCTGAAAGCTAAACCACTATCCTCCTTGACTTGGAAAGGTGGAGATGGTCACATTAACATGGCTGAGGCCTGATGGGGCTCAATGCATAGATCTTTTACAAACACCTTGTTTACTTCACCGAATAAATGAAATTCAAAAAGACTGGAATGTTTTGATGTATTTTGCCTCCATAGATCCCCCATGGGATAGAGGAAAGGATGCCTGGCTCTGGAGTCTGGAGACTGGTGTTTTCACCACCACTGAACTATGTGACCTTGGGCAAGTTAATTACCCACTCTGAGCTTCCATTCCTTCCTCTGGGAAATGGGGGCCAGAAAACTGCCCTCATCATTATCATAATTGTTGCCATGGTGCAGAATGGGCGTTAGATGCTGAGTGATGCCCTAAGGGAGTTTGTTATCCCATTGGATGCTTGTGACACCGCTATCAGTGCCAGTGTCCCCACTGTACCACTGTGGAAACAGAAGCTTAGAGATACTCAGTTCTGGGATCTGAGACCTAAATTAGTACTCAGCAGAGCTAGGATCAGAATCTATCTGTGAGATGCCAGCCTCTGTGTTCTTAGCCACTACAGACTGACTTCTGGGGCTGTTGAGAGGATTCAATCACATGCTCTAGCAAACTGCCTACTCCAGGATCTGGCACCTAACAAATGTGGACTTTGAAAGCACAGAAAATCCTATGATGTCAGAACTGGAAAGACTTTGATACAACCCAGCAGGTCAAACCCTTTTCATTTTATAGATGGCTCCCTACAATCTTTTTTGACTTTTTTGAGATGGAGTCTCATTCTGTTGCCTAGGCTGGAGTACAGTGGTGTGATCTTGGCTCACTGCAGCCTCTGCCTCCTGGGTTCAAGTGATTCTCCTGCCTCAGCCCCCCGAGTAGCTGGGACTACAGGCATGGGCCAACACACCTGGCTAATTGTTGTATTTTTAGTACAGATGGGGTTTCACCATGTTGGCCAGGCTGGTCTCAAACTTCTGGCCTCATGAGAGCCGTCTACCTCGGCCTCCCAAAGTACTCAGATTATAGGCGTGAGCCACTGCGCCTGGTCCCCACTATCAATTTTTTTTTTTTTGGAGATGGAGTCTTGCTCTGTTGCCCAGGCTGGAGTGCAGTGGCATGACCTCGGCTCACTACAACCTCCGCTTCTTGGGTTCAAGCGAGTCTCATGCCTCAGCATCCCCAGTAGCTAGTATTAGAGGTAAGCGCCACCACGCCTGGCTAATTTTTGTATGTTTAGTAGAGACGGGGTTTCACCGTGTTGGCCAGGCTGGTCTCGAACTCCTGACCTCAAGAGATCTACCTGCCTCAGCCTCCCAAAGTGCTGGGATTACAGGTGTGAGCCACTGTGCTGGCCTCCCACCAACTTTATGTATGCCCATCATTTTGGCATAAGACGGTGCTCACTGCCTGTTTGTTGAATGAATTAACAAAATGAGTCAAGCGACTAGGTCAGGCCACACAGCTGATTATTCTTCTCATGCCTCATTTTCTCCCTCCTTCTCAGGCTGGATCTGCCACCCTCCACCCCAGTTGCCCCCTGTGAAAGGACGACCCCATCCTCCTTCACACCTCGTTCTCTGTCTTTGGTGGGGGGCATTCGAAAACATCAAAGCCATTTGTCAGCCAGGATCTCTTCTCCTCCAGCCTGTGTTCTCCTGCCCACCTTGGGGTCTTCTCCGGCAGGGAGGAAGGCCTCCAGCCGTCTTCTGCAGCGAGCTTTTCTGCCTGGTTCAAGAGCTGGGGTGAGGCTGGGGCCACAGAGTTGAAGACAGGTCTCTCTTCAGGCAGTGGCCGGGGGCTCAGCAGCTCAGAGCCAGGCCTAAGGGACACCAGGATTGGCTCTGGAAGGGAAGCAGAGCTATGTGAGGATTGAGTGCCCAGAGGCACATGGGCATATTGGGCACTGATGACACAGGCAGGCATGCAGAGACACTCAGAACCATGCAGACCCATGCAACAGGTGTAGGAAATACAGCCACATGTGGACAGGGCACACACAGAGCAGGGCAATCAGCTACAGAGACCCACGTGTGCCACCCTCCAAGTGAAGCTTGGTTTGTGGGAACGGCACAGTGTGTGCTCTGGAGCTGTCCCCCAACACTTCAAGCTCACGTGAGACCTTGCCCTTGCTTTGTAAGGACAGTCCCACCTACACTGCACCCTGCTGTCTACCAAGTTCATGAGTTCTCTCACCATCCCCAAGAAGCGGGGGGGGGGGGGGGGGCTGGCATCATGGCTACAGATGAGGAAACTGAGGCCCAGGGAGCAAAACCTACCTAAGGTTATTCAAAACTGGGACTTGGCACTGGTCTCCTGCCCCCAGGTAGAGACTCTTCCAGTATGCCAGGAGGCCTGCTCAGCCACTGGGGTAGGGGTGAAGGAAGTCTGGGGGGCTGGCCTCATATTGGCACGAGCGGGAGAGTGGCTCAGAACAGGTAGAGTGGGCAGAGGGACCTGGATGGGGGTTGCTGCCTGGAGGGCTTATTGGGTCAAGAAGAATCGCAAAAAGCCAGGCACAGTGGCTCATGCCTATAATCTCAGCACTTTGGGAGGCCGAGGCAGGTGGATCACTTGAGATCAAGAGTTTGAGACCAGCCTGGCCAACATGGTGAAATTCCCATCTCTAGTGAAAATACAAAAAATTATCTGGGCATGGTGGCACGTGCCTGTAGTCCCAAGTACTCAGGAGGCTGAGGCACGAGAATCACTTGAACCCGGAGGGCAGAGGTTACAGGGAGCCAAGATTGTACCACTGCACTCCAGCCTGGGCAATAGAGTGAGACTCTGTCTCAAAAAAAAAAAAAAAAAAGAATTGCAGAGGTAGGGGTGGGGAACAGGTATGGGGAGTCTGGCTGAGGTGGTCTAGGCACCTTCCATAGCCCCAAAATGTAAAGAAGCTTTTCATGGGGCAAAGTCCCTTGAGTTGGAGTTTCCTGAGCTCTTGGGTCAAGACACCTGACTTCCTGGACCTGTATGTGACCATCCTAGCCCCTGGCAACTGAAGGTCAAGAGCATGGCCTCTGAGGTTACACGAGAATAAAAATCCAGGCCCAACCCCTCTCAGTTGCTTGAGGCTACCAAGCACTCCACGTTCCTGCCACATTTGCCTGGGTCTCTTCTCTGCCTTCCTCACCTCGATTCATCCCGCTGAGCCATTCCCGGGCCATCAGGGAGGGCTGGGCCCCTGCTGTTGGTGGGTATATGTCTTCTTGGTAGGATTCCGACTGCAGGAGAAATCCAGACAGTAAGGAGGGTAGTAGGGTAGGCTGCCCAGATGGGAAGGGCCCTTAGAGCTTCGAGTTCAGGCTCTCCCCAATCCCTGCTGAATTGAGGAAACTGAGGCCCAGAGAACAAAGGGACTTGCCCAAGGTCACACAGCAGCTCAAAAGCAGAGGTGGGCTGAGACCCAGGACTCCTGACGCCCACTGATGTAACACTGGCTGTGAGAAAGGCTGCTCTGTGGCTGCCCCATGAACGTGGGCTCCAGGCTCTGGTTCCCGACAGCCCTGGGTCTGTCTTCTCCAGGACAGGTTTCCCACCTCCCTCCCATGCGGTCCCCACTGCCCTTACCCGCCGAGGCACAATCATGGAGATGGGCTCGATGAGGCTTTTGGTTGTGATCAGCTTATAGAAGCGGAAGATCTCGCAGGAGGACACGTCGAGTCCTCTCTTTGGCATGACACCTGCAGGCAGAGTCAGGAAGGGCCAAGAGGTTCTGGCAAGGCTGGGGCCACAGGGCAAGGGCCAAAGCCATGCTGCACACCTGGACCTGAACAGAGGCCAACCTCCTCCCAAATCACAGCTGAGGGACAAATACCTACACTGGGTTGGGCCCTGTGTTGGGAAATGGAGTTGAATTAATCAGACTCTTCACCTTCAAAGATTTAAATTATGTTAGCTGAACTTTTTTTTTTTTTTTGAGACAGAGTCTCACTCTGTTGCCCACGCTGGAGTGCAGTGGCGTGATCATAGCTCACTGTAGCCTCCCAATCCTGGGTACAAGCGATCCTCCTGCCTTAGCCTCCCAAGTAGCTGGGACCACAGGTGTGCACCTCCATTTTTTATTTCTTTGTAGAGACAGGGGTCTCACTTTGTTGCCCAGGCTGGCCTCAAATTCCTAGGCTCAAGTGATCCTCCAGCCTTGGCCCCGCAAAGTGCTGGATTAGCTGGACTTTTACAGGCAGCTTGCTCTGCTTAAGGCTCCCCATCTTCATCCCCACAGCTCCTGTGACCCAAATGCTCTTAATCAAACTACTCCAGCTTCCTTTTGAGTAGTGTTAGCATGGTGCATCTTTCTCTAGTCCTTTACTTTTAATCTAGCCATGTCTTTATGTTTAAAGTAGGTTTCTTGTAGATTACAGAAATATAGCTGGGTTTTTAATCCTCAAACATGCTTAGAAAGGAGCTGAGGACTGCTTCCTGGAGCCTCTTTTAGGTCAGCCCTTTCCATCTCTCTGTGCTTGTAACTGCTTAACCTTGACCTAGAACACATCCCTCTCTCCCCTGCTGGGCTCTGCTTCCTCTTTCAGTGCCTCCAAATGTTGCCTTCTCTGAGAAGCCTTCCCTGACTTCCTCCTTTGTGCTGCTGCACACCTCAAGGACAGCCCCCATCAAGTCAGAGTGTTGCTGTGCTGTCTCCCCTCCCATCTGACTCATCCCTGTCTCCCCAGACCCAGCACTGAAGCCCTGACCCAGATTCTCCTGCCTCAGCCTCCTGAAGTGCTGGGATTACAGGTGTGAACTTCAGCGTCCCTCACTCACCGATCCCCTTCTGTGGGTTGTAGGAGCGGTACTCAGTCAGGTAGCTCAGGTGAGGCTTGTTGGTGCTCACCTCGTAGTAGCGGATGTTACCATCTCCCTGAGGAAGAGGAAAAGGAGGAGGAGGAGGAAGATGAGATGAGCTCATCAGCTCATCAGCAACCCAGCCATCCAGCAAAAACCTGGCTGTTTTTTGATGATTGGTAAACCCATCTCACTCAAAGGAACACCAGGAAACTGGGGGCCCTGTCACCAAGGCAGGAGGGTGACAGGGGGATCCTCATTTTACCCTTTATCTTTTTTGAGACAGCGTCTTACTTTATCGCCCACGCTGGAGAACAGTAGTGCAATCACAGCTCATTGCAACCTCCTGGGCTCAACCCATCTTCCCGCCTCAGCCTCCAGAGTAGCTGGGACCACAGGTGTGCGCCACCACACCTGGCTAATTTTTTTTATTTTTTTTATTTTCGTAGAGATGGGGTCTCACTATGTTGCCCAGACTGATCTTAAACTCCTGGGCTCAAGTGATTCTCCCACCTTGGCCCCTTAAAGTGCTGGAATTATAGGGATGAGCGGCTGTGCTGGGCCTGGGTCCTTATTTTAATATTCAATCTCCCCCACCATGACCCAAAGCCTACCCTCACTCTAAGACAGAAGCTCTGGGAAGACAGGTCCCAATCCCACTCCAATCTGAGAGCGGCAGCAAAGGTCAGAGCTGGGGTGGCCTCAGAGGCCATCCAGAAGGTCTTACCATGGCGGATGTCTCTGGTTGTCATAATGACTTGGGTGGAGGGGGAGAGATGCTGGTCTTGGCATTGGTGGGTAGGGGCCAGGGCTGCCAGACATGGGATAGGCCTACCTAGTGGAGACCTGTTCTGCCCCCAGGTCAGCAGGTGCCCCTGCTGAGAAACACCAAGGGTCCCCCCGCATGTGGGCCTGGAGTTGGGAAGGGACAAGGTCAAGGTTTCCAGCCAGAGTCCTGGCCCCAGGTGTTCCTAAGGAACCAGGAATGTGGGAGGCGTTCTCTCTCATGGCAGAAGAGTGGCCAGCGAGGCCTGCCTATCCCTGCCCTGTGCTCCCAATGGCCCCAGGCTGCTGTCTGCCCATCTCAGGGGTCTAGGCGGCCACCTCCCTCCGGTGCCAAGCTGACCTTCCCCACCAGGTAGAGCATGCTGGTGTCTGCATCATAGAAGGGAAACAGCACGCCCGAGGAGCCGTCCAGGTCCTCCTCCATCAGAGGCACAGAGAGGTCATCCTGCAGGGGAAGGGGAGGCAGGGAAGGCCTGGGTCACTCCTGGGGGCCCTCAGTGGTGCTCCTGGAGATGATTCCTGCCATGGTGCTCTGGGCAAGAGTGTGTGTGTCAGAAAAAGTGTGATTTTTATGTGAGTGCTGGGGGAAGATGTCTTTGGTTCCTGGGGTCCAATGTGTGGGCTACTCTCTGGTGGAGATGACATGTTAAAGGCACTAAAATGCTGCTACCACCTACCTTGTCAGCTTTCTGCCCTTAACAAATCACTTTTTTTTTGGAGACAAGGTCTATCTCTGTCACCGAGGCTGGAGTACAGTGGTGTAATCATAGCTCACGGCAGCCTCAAACTCTTGAGCTCAAGCAATCCTCTTGCCTCGGCCTCCCAAGTAGCTGGGATTATAGACACACACCACTGCACCCAGCTGATTTTTTGCAGAGATGGGGGTCTTGCTGTGTAGCTCAGACTCATCTAGAACTCCTGGCCTCAAGTAATCCTCTCGCCTTGGCCTCCCAAAGTACTGGGATTACATGCATGTACCACCATGCCTGGCCATAACAAATCACTTTTGACATACCCAATCTCATTCTACTCTTCCCCTACCTGTTTTTAAATTTTATTTTAATAGATGAAGAAGGAGACTCAGAAAGTGTGATTTGCCCAGTCTTTGAAACTCCTGTCAAATGCTCCCTCAAAACACTACCGCAGGCCTGGCCCTCAGCCCTACTCTACCCTCAGCTGTCCTGATGAAAGCCCCTCCTCCCCATACCCATTGGTACTTCATTTGCTCCAGCTGCCCCCTCTGCCCAGCTGGCCCTCTCCTTCTCCCTTTCTCCTAGTCCTGGTCCCAGACTCAGCTACCTCCCCTCCTCTAGCCCAGGGCCTCCACTGGGTTCTCACGTATCTTCCTCCTGTGTAAGATGCACTGGGTCCGGGCGCCCAGGGCTGTCGGCATCTCCCTGCTATTCTTCCCCAGATCCCCAGCACCTGGCAATCTATGCTACATGTGTGAGACATAAATGGATGTCTGAATGAATGCATGCGTGAATGAATGACGCTGGCTCTCCACTGAGGGGTGATGGTGAGGGGTGCAGGCCTCACCTGGTCCCAGAGGGCCACCTGCCGGTTGTTCCATCTCGATGTGCCCGTGGACATCAGCTTTTTCAGGTTCCCCAGAAACAGCACCTTGCTGGCCCGGTGCCCTTTGTAGCTGGCCTCCTGGGGGGACATGTGCAGTGGGTGTTGGAGAGACACTGGAGGGGATTCCGGGGGGCAGCTTGGGTTTCCGGCCTCCCTGCTTTGCTAATGCTGCTGCTCCCCCTGGAAGGCCACCCTTTCTCACCCCAGCTCTGCCTGGAGATTCTTCCCAGGAGCAACACCTCGATCCCTCTCATCCACATGGAGCCTCTCCCCACTATCTTTGTTAAGAGTTATTTTTCTGAGCAAGAACAGAAGCAAACCTCTGCCCAGCTCCCTGTTCTTGCTGAAAGAGTGTTGGGCACCCCTACCGCAGTGGGCACTGTCACCTGGCCCATCTTATCTAATCCTTGGAAAGGAAGGACCCACAACCCATTGTTGCAGATGCGAAAACAGAGGCTCAGAGCAGGAATGCTTGCCTAAGTTTGCACAGGGACTAAACAGTGGTGTCGTCGGCTCTCCTGAGCCCCCTGGCCAGTGACAGAGCTGAGGCACTCCAAAAAGCTTTGGAGTCAGACCAGGTTCAGATCCCAGCTCTCCATGTTGGTGAGTCATTTCATCTCTCATGGGCCTCAGTTTTCTCATCTGCAAAATGGAAATGACATATCCCACCCCCAGCAATCCCGAGAGGACAGACGGGGATGCTGCCTGTGAAGGCGTGGCCCTGATGCTGACAGCATCACTGTCCTGTTCTCTGAAGCCTCCCCCCATACCCCTACCCCTTGCTGCTCTGAGCCCGAGCCAGCCTCTGGCCCAGCACTGACCCGGAGGACGATCCCTGCTCGGGGGTCGATAACCCGAATCTTGCGGTCTTTGCAGGTGGTGGCCAGCAGGCTGCCGTTGGTGTTGAAGGACATGGAGAGGATCACATCTTGGTGACAGCTAATCGTCCTCACAGGGCTTGTGATGACAGACTCCTTTGTATCCAGGTTCCAGATCATCACCTGCACGGCAGAGAGCCAGCTCTCAGCACCGGGGCCACCCCACCCCTGGCCCCCACAGTCACACGCTGGCCAGGCTGCAGTGAAACACGGTATCCCCGGGGGGCAGTGCAGCTGGCAGCCTGGCCAGGAAGTCTCGGTAGGAGGATGATGTGCAGGCTGAAGCTGCTTGTGGCAGGAGGGGGAATCCCAGGGCCAGGCTGCCTAGTGGTGAAAGGAAAACACCACCTGCCTCTGAACAGCAAAACATCCATGCGGGGAGGACCCCAGAGAACCAGCTCGTCCAGGCGGTTTCAGTTGTTAGCAGCAGTTTGCACCTCACACAGATCAACAAGGCTGTATACATCTGCACAGGCTGTGCATGCAGAGCTCCAGGGCAATCCATTCCTATAGCCTAGGATGGGACTAGCGGCCCCTGGAGCTGTGTATAGAACAACTGGCAAAGGCTGGGTGCAGTGGCTCACGCCTGTAATCCCAGCACTTCGAGAAGCTGAGGCGGGCAGATCACCTGAGGTTGGGAGTTTGAGACCAGCCTGACCAACATGGAGAAACCTCATCTCTACTAAAAATACAAAAGTAGCCGGGTTTGGTGGTGCACACCTGTAATCCCAGCTACTCGGGAGGCTGAGGCAGGAGGCTCACTTGAACCCAGGAGGCAGAGGTTGCAGCAAGTCAAGATTGCACCACTGCCCTCCAGCCTGGGCAACAGAGCGAGACTCTGTCTCAAAAAAAAA
>NW_016107366.1:7902985-7908344 GCF_001604975.1 Cebus imitator | reverse complement strand
CCATGTTGACCAGGATGGTCTCGATCTCTTGACCTCGTGATCCACCCGCCTCGGCCTCCCAAAGTGCTGGGATTACAGGCTTGAGCCACCGCGCCCAGCCCCCATCTCCCTTTTATCCATCGCAGAGGGTTCTGAGGTGCCTCTGTAAACCCCTATAGAGTCAAAAGATAAGAACTGAAAAGCCATAGCCATGGTCCCACCAATTCAATTTGTGTACAGATTGGGAAACTGAGGCCTAGAGAAGTCAAGGCACTTTCCCAGGCTATACTGCAGGTCAGAGACTAAGTCGGAATAGAATTGAGGTTTCCTGTACAGTGGGTCCCAATCTACAGGGCCTAGTGCCTCCGTGTTTGGTCGTCAGTGGAGCAGGGTCAGGGGACCAATTTCCTGGGCAGTGCCATCCCATTCCCTCCAGGCAGGCTGTAATGAGTTGAATAGGGTCTCCCCCAAACTTATGTCCACCTGGAACTCCAGAATGTGAGCTAATTTGTAAATGTGGTCTTTGCAGCTGAAATTAGTTAGGATGAGATCATAATGGATTCAGGTGGGCCCTAAATCCAATGACAAGTGCTCTCCTCTTCCTATAAGGAAGACAGACACAGAGAGAAGGCCATGCACAGACAGAAGCAGAGCCTGGAGTGGTACAGCTATCAGCCAAGGATGCCTGGAGCCACCAGAGGCTGGGAGACGCACAGAAGGATTTTTCCCTGGGGCCTCTGGAGGGAGCTGGCTCTCCCAGCACCTTGATTTCCTTTTATTAATTTTTTTTTTTTGAAACAGTCTTGCTCTGTCACCCAGGCTGAAGTGTAGTAGCACAATGTCGGCTCACTGCTACCTCTACCACCTGGGTTCAAGCAATTCTCCTGCCTCAGCCTCCTGAGTAGCTGGGATTACAGGCACGTGCTACCACACCCAGCTAATTTTTTATTTTTAGTAGAGATGGGGTTTCACCATGTTGGTCAGGCTGGTCTCAAACTCCTGACCTCATAATCTGCCCGCTTCAGCCTCCCAAAGTGCTGGATTACAGGCGTGAACGACCATGCCCAGCCAACACCTTGATTTTCGATTTCTGGTCTTCAGAACTGCGACAGAATACATTTCTGTTGTATTCCAGTTTGTGGGAATTTGTTGGGGCTGCCCCAGAAAAAGAACACCCAGACTCACCTTGTAGTCATAGCCGGCACTGAAGAGGATATTGGCGGCCGTGGGGTGCCACTCCACCAGGCCCACTCTGCGCACGTGGCCCACGAGCTCCTTCTTGCAGGTCGTGAGGTTTCTAGTCAGTAGCTGGTTGGGGATGCTCCAGATCTTAATCTGGCAAGGGAGACATGGCCCAAGGGAGCATTAGCCAGGGCACATTGGCACCGTCACCAGCCTAAGCCACAGATCTGGCAGTGACCAGCGGAAGGTCCGAGGGAGTGCTCTCCGTGGCCCCCTCCCACTCAGTGGCCATGGGCACTGAGGGGCAATGGAGGGGCAGCTGAGGGTCCTCAGAGGGACAGGGGTTTCGCCAAGCTCCTCCAGCCTGAGCAGGGGCCAGTGCTGACCAGAGATGAGTCTAAGCCTCCAAATCTGCCCTCTAGGGATCTCGGTCATCCTGCTGGCCTGAGGTGGTGGGCAGGTGGCTGGGTTGCAGGCCTGTCTCCTAGGCTATCTCCCAGAGTACACTGATCTATACACTTCTTGTCCCAAAGGGCCATGGTGGAGTCTCAAATGCCAGGATGAAGGGTCTAGGCTGCATCTTCAGAGTACTAGGGAGCTAGTGAAGTCTCTAGAGCAGGGCAGAGACAAACTTCTTGCTCCGGAGGTACACTCTGGATAGCCTACAAGAGGAAACTCTGAAGACCAGGAGGCTGGGCTGGATGGGTCACAGGCCTGTGCCTGGAGCCTGAGAAGAGAGACTGGGACTTCCTTCCAGGGTGGTGCCTGCAGATGGAAGGGGCGGCCATGGCAGAGAGCTCCCTGTCACGGAGGTATACAAATGGAAGTATAAGACAAGCCTGGGATGGTGCTGACTTGACCTTCCTTGTTGTTCCTGCAAGGTTCTCTGGCCCTTGGTTGATTGTATGCACTGTTTCCCTTGGAGGTATACAGGTTTTTCAAGTAGATAACTTTGCTTTCAATTCAGCAAATATTTATTTCCTGGTCATCTTGGATTTAAAACCAGGAAGCCAACCCCATGACAGCAGTGCCAGACTCCAGAAACTTTGGGCTGGTGAGGGTTGCCACTGTATAGAACACCAGCAGGAGGACGCATTCCAAACAGGTGTGTTTGGAAATGAAGGTACCGCCCCAGCACTGAAGCAGAGAAGACTCCCCAGTGCTGGAGGAGCCACCGTGACCTCCAGGTCCTGAAGGCAGGGAGGAACAGGACTGAATTCACTCCATAAATTCACTGTGGGCATAGCTTCAGGGAGAAAAGGAACTGCCACCCCTACCCCCCAATAGTCATGTCCTGCCCTGGGGCATCAGGGAAGGGATAGTGGCGGGCAATGAGGCTATTAAGAGATTTAATAACGATCTTGAAGGCAGCCTTCAAAACAGGCCTGGAAAGGCAAGTATTACAAAAGTGAGGACTGTTTCAGATATTTGATATCCTGCCAGAGGCCCTACACTCCCTGGAGACGGGGCCAATTCTCACAGGACCTGACTGCCCTTTGGTGAAATCACCTCGGCAGACATTGTCCTTACGTTCCTCAGCATTTGCTGTATGGAAACCAACACAAATCCTCTTCGAATTTTCTGCCTGCCTTTCCAGATGAACTGGTCTGCTTCCTTTGATCTAACTGAAGGTTTTGCAATACACTTTATTGCCCATTTTGCCTTGGCTGCCAGGTAGCTCTGAGCTAAACTAAGAACTTGGCTGCTGCAACCCTCCATAGCCATCATTTCTAGTATTTCTTCACTTTCTCCATCTGTGGCTGCTGCTCTTTAAAGACGTGGCATAGCACAGTGGAAAGAGAATGGGCTCTGGATCAGGCCTCAGTCTGAAGCCTGGCTCTGACTCCCACAGGCTGTGTAGTATTGGGGAAATTGCTGTACCTCTCTGATCCTCAGCTTCTCCATCAGAAAAATATCCTACCTTGTGGGGTTGCTAGGAAGATTGTGAAATGGGACAGTTAGGAATGTGGTGGGCTCACAATAAATGGTGACAATGACTTTTACCTTTATTTTAATCATCTGATCATATCCGTGTTTTAAATTTTTTTAGTAGAGACAGGGTCTTACTGTTTCCCAGGCTGGTCTCCAACTTCTGGCCTCAAGCAATCCTCCCACCTCAGCCTCCCAGTGCTGGGGTTACAGGTGTGAGCCACTGAACCTGGCATATCTATGGTTTTTGTCTTAAGTAATAGCCACCATATTTTAGAAGTGGGTACAAAGTGAATTATAAATAGGTAACACTGAACATTGTTGGGGCAGGAATACAACTCTGGTATAGAACAGAGCTCAAAAAAGTGAGTGAGACTGAAGCTGCTGGAATGGTTGTAGTGTCCACATTCATCTAAGGCCATGACAGCCTTTAACAGCTCACTTCCTCACTGTGGGATTAAGTGGAACATCTTTTCTGATCACCATAAAAGTGTCCCTTGTAGCATTTTATAGTCCCCCAAAGACTGGGCTTTCCCATTGGAATATACGTTTTCACTGGGATTTATTAGCTGGATGGAGCTATTAATGTCCATTTTACAGGTGAGAAACTGAGGCCTATAGAGAGGAGGGGTGGTGCCCCTAGTCCTACAGCACCCAGAATGTTTCCTCCTCTGCCTAATTTAACACCACCCCACACAGTGACCTCACCTCTGCGATGGAGTCAGGGGCACCAGAGAGCCAAGAACAGGTACCGTCCACCCCAGCCAGCCAATCCCACCCTTCAGGAAGGGGAAGGCCTTCGGGCTGACACTCACTGTAGCATCTTCAGAACAGGAGGCGATCTCAAAATCATCAAAAGGGTTCCACTTGACATCCAAGACGTTCCCTCTGTGCCCGCAGACCTTTGGGTAGTGGGGGTCCAACTTTCCTGTCTGCAAGACAGTGCCCAGGAGGGTTGGGGAGGGGTAGATTCAACATTAGCGTCTGGACAGTCACGTAGTCAGTCAGCAGGAACATGTGAGGGACAGAGCTGGGTGTGAATCTAGGCCTTACTTTTTATTCCCTATGTGATCCTGTGGGAGTTACTTCACTTCTCTGAGCTCTGGTGTCCTCAGTGAAATAGAGCAGTCACAGGTGTTTCACAGGTAGGTGTGAGGGTCATGGGACGGGAGGTGTGGTACAGTGCCTGGCATATGGCAGATGTTTGGTAAACAGGCATTCCCCTCATATGCTGCTGGGGGGCATGTAAAATGAAAATGGTGTAGCTCTTTTGGAAAACAGTCTGGCAGTTCCTCAAAAGGTTGAACGGCTCCCACACAACCCGGCAATTCCACTCCGAGGTCTGTCCCCACGAAAAATGAAAAGATAGGTCTACGAGAAACTGGTTCACCAATATTCACAACAATATTCTTCATAATGTCAAAAAGTGGGAACAACCCAAGTGCCCCTCCAGTGAAGAATGGATATACAAAATGCAGCATATTCATGCAGTGGGACACTGCCGTCTCCAGAAAGGAATGAACACTGGTCCGTGCTATAGCACGGACGAACCTGAAAACACTAGAAGCAGCAGCCAGGCACCAAAGGCCACACGTGGTGTGATTCCACTTAGATGATGTTCAGATGTGGTTTCACTGCTTGAGCACATCCCCCTGGCACCTGGTATCTGGAACCCAAGTAATGCATATGAAAAATCCAGAACAATACTTTCATGGAGACAGAAAGCAGAGTCGGGCTGCCTAGGGCTTGGGATAAGGGGCAATAGGGAGTGGCTGCTAATGGGTGTGGGGTGTCTTCTTGGAGTGATAACATTATTTTGAAATTAGGTAGTGGTGACAGTTTATTCACAGTATTCACAACCTTGTTGTATACTCACAATCTTGTGAATATACTAAGATCCGCTGAGCTATACACTTTAAAATGGTGAATTTTCCAACTTGGAAAATATGACAAAACCCTGTCTCTTCAAAAAAATCAAAAAATGAGGCCCGGCTCAGTGGCTCATGCCTGTAATCCCAGCACTTTGGGAGGCCAAGGTGGGTGGATCACCTGAGGTCAGGAGTTTGAGACCAGCCTGGTCAACATGGTGAAACCCCATCTCTACTAGAAATACAAAATTAGGTGGGTATGGTGGCACATGCCCATAATCCCAGCTACTTGGGAGGCTGAAGCAGGAGAATCACTTGAACCCAGAGGGCAAAGATTGTGGTGAGCTAAGATCATGCCTCTGCATTCCAGCCTGGGCAATAGAGTGAGACTCTGTATCAAA
>NW_016107366.1:7897727-7901845 GCF_001604975.1 Cebus imitator | reverse complement strand
AAAAAAAAAAAAAAAAAAAAAAAAAAAAAAAAAGAGACAGGGTCTCGCTCTATTGCTCAGGCTGGAGTGCAGTGGTGCAATCATGATTCACTGTAGCCTCGAACTCAGGGTAAAACAATCTTCTCGCCTCACCCTCCCAAGTAGCTAGAAGTACAGGTGTGCACCACCAAGCTCAGCTAATTTTTAAAATTATTTGTAGAGATGGGGTCTTGCTATGTTGTCCAGGCTGGTCTCAAGCTCCTGGGCTCAAGTGATCTTCCCACCTTGGCCTCCTAAAGTGTGGGATTACAGGCATGGGCTACCATGCCCAGCTAATTTTTGTATTTTCTAGTAGAGACAGGGTTTCACCATGTTGGCCAGTCTGGTCTTGAACTCCTGACCTTGTGATCCACCCACCTTAGCCTCCCAAAGTGTTGGGATTACAGGCATGAGCCACCGTGTCCAGCCAGTTCAGCTAATTTTAAAAATTATTTATAGAGATGGGGTCTTGCTATGTTGCCCACGCTGGTCTCAAACTCCTGGGCTCAAGTGATCTTCTCGCCTTGGCCTCCTAAAGTGCGAGGATTACAGGCATGGGCCACCATGCCTGGCCTCTGCATGCATTTTAGAAGCTCTGCAAACAGAGGAGGTGCTGCTGTGCTCCCTCTGGAAACACTCTGCCTAATCCTGCTCCCTCCCCTCAGGAAAAGGGGATCAGACACCTCCCCCTAGACTGGATCCCCTACTGGAGGGGACAAGGCTATAAAGGACATTATTTAACAAATCGGAACAATAATGGTAGATTAAAGTATTATTGCAACGTTAAACTTACAGAAGCTGATAATATACTGCAGTTATGTAAGAGGATATGTGTATTTTTAGGAAACACAGGAGTATTTAGGGATAAAGGGCTAAAATGGATGTAACTTACCCTCAAATGGTTCTGAAAAAAATTTATACACACACCTACACATTCAGAGAGAAAAAGAACAAAAAAAAGAGGAAAACATGTGGACTTCTGTCTTTTGTGACATTTGTGGAGGTAGCTGAAACTTTATTTCTTTCAAGTGGTCTGCCTCCTCCACAGCAAGGCAGGGAAGAGAGGTGCACGTCCCCTGCCCTGTCCTGGCAGGGCGGTACCCAGAACCAGGGTCTTGGAAGGACACTGCACCTACAGGCCATGGCCCAGGTCTCCATGGACCGATGCTTAAGCCACTGACTTTTTTTTTTTTTTTTTTAAATGAGATGGGGTTTCACCATGTTGGTCAGGCTGCTCTTGAACTCCCATTCTCAGGTGCTCTGCCCCCCTTGGCCTCCAAAGTGCTTGGATTACAGGCGTGAGCCCCCACGCCCGGCCCGACTTTTTTTTTTTTTTTGAGACAGTCTCGCTCAGTCGCCCAGGCTGGAGTGCAGTGGTGCGTTCTCGGCTCACTTCAACCTCCACCTCCCAGGTTCAAGAAATTCTCCTGCCTCAGCTTCCCGAGTAGCTGGGATTATAGGCATGCACCACCATGCCTGGCTAATTTTTGTATTTTTAGTAGACACGGGGTTTCACCATGTTGGCCAGGCTGGTCTTAAACTTCTGACCTCATGATCCACCTGCCTCAGTCTCCCAAACTGCTGGGATTACAGGTGTGAGCCGCCGCGCCCAGCTGGCACTGACCTCTTGCTCAGCCCCCAGGGCATCTTGTACACTGTCCTCAAGGAGAGCTTTCAAAAGTTAAAACTTGAGCATGGTGTGCACCTGCTCAAATTTTGCAAGCCTCTTTTTCCTCAACTGTAAAATGTGAATGAATAATTATCTCTTCTTTGCAGGACTGTTGAGAGTTAAATGAGATATTATGCATGAGAAGCCCGACAGTCAGGTGTTACCGTAAGTGCTCAATAACAGAAGCTATTGTAATACATAGATGTATGTATATTTGTATATCAAAACTGAGAAAAAAAATGGAAGGAAATGTGCCAAAATGTTACTCATGGTTATATCTAGATGGTGGGATAAATGGCTGGCTTTAATATCTTTGCCTTTTTTTTAGCTATGTAAATTTTGCAATTAAAAAAAGGTGTTTAAAAACAAAACTACAGATTTTCTGAAAAAATGGGTTCATCCAGGATTAGCCAAAAACTTCCGTTATACAACTGCGGCTCTTTTTTTTCCCTGAGATGGAGTCTTGCTCTATCGCCAGGCTGGAGTGCAGTGATTCGATCTCAGCTCACTGCAAGCTCACTGCAACCTGCGCCTCCCAGGTTCAAGTGATTCTCTTGCCTGAGACTCCTGAGTAGCTGGGATTATAGGCGCGCATCACCATACCCAGCTAATCTTTGTATTTTTAGTAGAGATGGGGGTTTCACCATGTAGGCCAGGATGGTCTCCATCTCTTGACCTTGTGATCCTCCTGCCTCAGCCTCCCACAGTGCTGGGATGACAGGTGTGACCCACTGTGCCCAGCCAAAACTGTAGCTCTTGAAAGGCTCTGGAGACCAGGAATGGAGCCCACAGCTGCACTCTTATCCTGTACCTGCGGCAGGCGTCACGAATGGATCCCAGCACCCCCTCTTGGACCTCAGACTTGGGGAAACCCAGCATGGAGGAGGGACTTGCCCAGGGTCGCTGCAAAGGTGAGGGGTAGAGCTGGGCTTCAGCCCAGGCCTCTGGTCCCCGAAGTGTGAGGCTGGGGCTGTACTTCCTGTGCTCTGAGTCCGCGCCCTGGCCTCCTTCCTGCACACAGCCTTTCCTTTCTTTTGGATCATTTCCTGGATCAAAGGCCATGAGCAGTACTGGGTCTTTGGCTGCCTCACACTGATTGCTCTCAGGGACTTTATCTCTACACTCTGGCCCGGGGCCATGCCCCAATTTCTGCACTGCGGTTTCTCAAGAAGAGCCAGACAAGCCCTCGGGCTGCCTGCCGGGAGGCAAACTACCCAGAAGCCCCATTCAGACCCACCCCTCCCGCCTCCCACAGACACAGGGAAGGCGCCTAAGGGTCGGGTGTGGCTCAGAGGGCAGCAGAGGTCCCAGCCCTAGACAGTTTCTCTTCCTTCTTAGCCGACAGGGATGGCCGCCCACTCACATCCAGCCCACCGCCTCCCTCCCCTCCACACCAGATTACTCTGCTTCTAAAAGGGTTTTCTGCTGAGGACCACAGGCAGGAGCAGACATTAGCCAGCCTGGTGGGCTATTGACTGAGCTGCTAAAAGCCTGTCAGGGACATTTATCATCAGGAGGCCATTTCCGCCTTCTGCCCATGAGGCCAGCACTCAGGCAGAAACAGGCTTCTGATGGATGGGGTGTACATGCTCTAAGTCAGGGGGACCACCTGCTCCCCTTGTAGACCCCACAGAACCCTGGCTTGGGCCGCTCTGCCTGGAGAGGCACCACCTCCAAGTCTCCCAGGGGCTGCCCCAGGGCAGATGGGGAAGACACTACAGGAGGACCCAGAGGGGGGAGCCCAGAGGGTGGGGACTGATGCAAGGATGCTCTAGGGCAGACCCCCACTGCCAGAAGGGGAGAGGCTGTGAGGCCACTGTCATGACCCTCAGCACTCAAGGGAGAAGCTGTTCCTACAGCAGCCATCACAGTCACGACCTCAGATGAGCATCGCAACAGCTCAGGGTGGGGACTGGGAGGCAGGGGAGACAGGACGGCAGAGGGAGGGCACAGTGCAGCAGAGGTGAAGCAGGGGCGGACGCTGGCTTCCAGGGCTGGAATCCCTGCCACTTCCCTCCCTCACCACGGTGCCACCTTGGGCAAGTGACCTCAGTTCTCTATGCCTGTTTTCTTATCTGCAAAATGACAACGGTAGTAGGACCTCATTCACAGGAAGGGTGTGAAGATTAAATGAGTTAATCCACGTAAAGCACTGAAGACAGCACCCGGTACTTGCTAAGCGCTCAGCACATTAGCCAGAAGAAGCTCATCACAGCTCATTACCATAACCCAGTGTCACTGCTGCTGGGTATGTTTCAGGGGCCAGGGGATATACTCACTGGGGGGAGGGGGCAAACTGTTCTGCTGGGGGACTCCCATCCTTTCCTACGTAGCAGCGGCTCCAAGCATGCCCTCCGTGGATGAGCTGGTGGCTGGATTGTTTTCCTACTGGTAAACTCAGGCAGCTGGATCAGACATGTTCCCATGTCTA
>NW_016107366.1:7883801-7897702 GCF_001604975.1 Cebus imitator | reverse complement strand
GTTTTTAAATGTTTTTTGGCTTGTCATAGTGGCTCATGTCTGTAAGTCTAGCACTTTGGGAGTCTAGGGCAGATCACTTGAGGCCAGGAGTTTAAGACCAGCCTGGGCGACAGGCCCCATCTCTACAAAGAATACAAAAATTAGTCCCGTGTAGGGATGCACGCCTGTGGTCCCAGCTACTCGGGAGGCTGAGGCAGAAGGACTGCTTGAGCCTGGGAGATCCAGCTTCCAGTGAGCCATGATTGTGCCACTGCACTCCAACATGGGCAACAGAGTGAGATCCTGTCTCAAAAAAAAGTTTTTCTGTCCAATGCCAGGTGCTTTGCTCATATGGTTTGATTTACCTCCCAACCAGGATGTCGTACAAGAATTCCCCATTTACAAGTGCAGAGCTGGGGCTCAGAGAGGTTGACAATGTCTCTGAGGACAGCAGAGCCAGGACTGGGAATGTTTCCTCTCACTTGCTGTCCTCGCATCGTGGTTATCATCATCACCACACAGGCCTTTCACTGAGGACCTACTATGTGGCAGGCCGCATGCAGCATGCTGGTGATGGCAGAAATAGGGTACTCACAATCCTGGGCTACAGGAGCCGCCTGCTTTATGGAGGAGGCAGGATGGAATGTACTTAGGGCTCAGGGGAGAGGCACATAAGAGACCCAGGGGATGAACCAGAAAAGGCTTCCTGGAGGAGGAGGCCTTTAAATCGGAGGAAGACTTTGACCAGGCCAGGTGGGGGGCAGAATCTCAGAAAGGCAGATAGGTTTTAAGTGAGAGGATGCTGAAGCAGCCAGCGGGGAAGGTAGGCTGGAGGACAGGGCAAGAGAGGAGGCTGAGCAAGAGGGCTGAGGCTGAGGGCATGGAGTCTATTCACCCTTTCCAGGGTGCAGGGCTGGACCCAATGGAGAGATGGACAAATGGACAGGTGAGCCATGTCCTGACTGGAGGGGGAGGTGTGGGACCGGGACTGCCCAGAGGAGACTGGGGTTGAGCAGAGGGAGAGATGAGAGGAGCATTTCCTGACCCTAGGATACGAGCACTTCTAAAATGCACAGCACATTCCCATGATTTAGGGCGGGGCGTCCTTCATCTCCCCTCTCCTTACGAGCACCCAGGTGAGCCTGTGGAGGGTTTACTGTAGGATCCAACACCCAGGGATGAAAGCGGTGAACCAGAGGTTAGCTGGTAACCCCACTTGGTCACCTGTGGGGATGGGGAGCTCACTTCCTCCCGAGGTAGTTTATCTTACTTTCAGAACTTACTAATTTGAAGGAAATGTTTCCTACTTCGGGCCCAGTGTGGCCTCTGGGTGGCCCCTGCTTCCCCTCACTTCCCACTTCTGGTCCTAGCGCTGTCCTCTGGGGACCTATAGACACATCTGCGCCCTCTGTCACAGGCCAGCTCCTTGGATATTTGAAGGCCGAGGGCTCATTCCCTGAGTATGTTCTTTTCCAGCCTGCACAAACTCCTAGAACTGGAAGAGACTTCTAGAACGCCAGATTAGCCCACACCCTGCATTTCTAGAAGGGGAATTTGTGTGGAGGGAACAGATATGTGCTATGGAAGGCTCTGAGTTCCAAACGTGTTGGCTGGGACAGGGCAAAGAGGACTTTGGTGAGGAAGGCAGAACCGTATCTGCAGGCAACAGGGAGTCCCAGGAGGCTTCTGGGTAGCGGAGTGATGTGGACAGACATCAGCTGGAGAAGGGTCAGGTTGGCCTTGGTTTTTTTGTTTGTTTTCTGAGACAGAATCTTACTCTGTTGCCCAGGCTGGAGTGCAGTGATGCGATCTTGGTTCACTGCAACCTCTACCTCCTAGGTTCAAACAATTCTCTTGCCTCAGCCTCCCGAGTAGCTGGGCCTACAGGTGTGTGCCACCACACCTGGCTAAGTTTTGTATTTTTGGTAGAGACACGGTTTCTCCGTGTTGGCCAGGCTGGTCTTGAATGCCTGATCTCAAGTGATCTCCTGCCTTGGCCTCCCAAAGTATTGAGATTATGGGCGTGAACCACCGCACCTGGCCTGTTTTGTTTTTGTTTTTTTTGGTTTTTTTTTCTTAAATAGAGATGGGGTTTCACTATGTTGCCCAGGCTAGTTTCATATTCCTGGTTTTAAGTGATCTTCCCGTCTTGGCCTCCCAAGGTGCTGGGATTACAGGTGCAAGCCACCGTGCTGGCTAAGGTTGGCTTTTAAGAGCATGGCAGTGAAGTGCCCCTCCCTGCTCTCAGGCACCTACCTGAAGGCCAAGGTGTCCATTAGGCCCTCACGCCCACTTCCCCTCTGGCCTGTCTACCACCAGCAGGGTTCCAGGGCTGACCCCCAGGGGCTCTACCTGCCCTTGCCTTCATCCCTCCCCACCTCACAGCAAAGTCCACCTTCTTCACTCCCTCCCTGGAGTGACTCTGCAGCAGGCTGGGCCCCAGGCTCGGGAGCACAGTCCTGGCCTCTCCCCAGCCTTCGCCTGCTGCCTTGTTCCCTGAGTACAGTCCCTGGTTGCCAGGGCTGCAGGTTGCGAAACGCACCTCCAGCCTCCCTGTAACCAGCTCACCCTGGGTCACAAACAGGCAAGAGGGAGGGACCTTGTCTGTGGTGTCACTCCCTTTGGGACATCTGAAACTGCCTGGGGCAGCCGGGCCCTTCTGAGAGGGACTTCCTGGACGCAGTGGCAAGGCCAGACATCTCCCAATCCCAGTACAATTTATGCGCTTCATTAAATCATTAGCTAGCTTGTCCCTGTTCTCACATTACTCACCTACTGACACTTCTCTGTGCCTGGCACGGAATGTAATCCTGGTAACCAATAGGAACTGATGCAAATCAGAGCCAAACCTCAGGAGCTGCAGGTCAGTGAAGTGAGAGCAAGTCTCCAAGTCCACACCCAGGTCTGGGCTGCCATTTGGGTCCTGGACACACTGCTCAGGGTCCTTTGGGAAGTCACCTTCCTGAGCCTCAGTGACCTCATCTGTGCAATGGGACTATATCCCCTATGAATAGGGCTAATGTTCATAAAGCATCAGCATAATCACTCCATCCCTGGTTATGACATGATAAAGAGCCTCTAAGGCCTGTCTGTGCAGGTAAGTGCCATGGGACGGCACCTGCACGGTAGTACTGGATGTGGTTACTTAATAAGAAACATACTGGCCAAGTGTGGTGGTTCACGCCTATAATACCAGCACTTCGGGAGGCTGAGGCAGGAGGATCCCTTGAGTGCAATAATTTGAGACCAGCCTGGGCAACATAGTGAGACCCCATCTCTGATTATAAGAAGAAAAAATAAAAAAGAAACATCAATCAAATGCAAGACATGGACCCTATGTGGACTTTGAGGCGAACAAACCACAAGCAAAGAGGCATGTATGAGGCAACCAGGGACCTTTTCACATGAATTAGGAATCAGACAACACAGGAGTTATTATTAATGTGATCCTGGCATTGTGGTTATGTCAGAAAATGTCCCTCATTTTCCAATTGCATACTGACATGTTGGTGGGGGTGGGAGTGAGGGGTTGAAATGACAAAATATCCAGAATTTGATTTAAAACATTTCAGGGAAAAGAGATGAATGAAGCAAGAGGGGAATACTCTTGATAATTGTAGAATCTGGGCAGAGGAAAGTTCATCATATTATTTTTATCTACTTCTGTGCTTGAGATTTTTCCATAATTATGAACATGAGCTAGATTAGAGCCTTGCTACTGAAGATGCAATTGGCAAACAAGTAGCATTGGTATCACCTGGGAGGAGGGAAGTCACATTTAGCAAGTGAAATACAGGATGTCCACTTAAATTCAAATTGCAGATAAACAACCACTAATATTTTAGCATAAGTAGGTCTCATGCAATATTTTACTTACACTAAAAATTTGTAAAAATAGATTGACAGTTTCTTGTAAGGCTAAACATGCAATGACCTTATGACTCAGCAACTGCACTCCTGGGCCTTTATGCCAGAGAAATGGAGACTTACTTATGTTCATCCCTAAATATGTACACAAAAGTCTGTAACAGCTTTATGTGTAACAGCCCCAAACTTGAAACAACCCGCTGGCTTTCAGGGAGTGAATGGCTATATAAACTGAGTGCATCCATACCATAGAATACGAGTCAGCAGTAAGAAAGAACACAGAGCCAGACGTGGTGGCTCTCGCCTATAATCCTGGCACTTTGGGAGGCCGAGGTGGGAGGATCACTTGAGCTTAGGAGTTTGAGACCAGCCTGGGCAACATAATGAGACCTCATCTCTATTAAAAAAAAAAAAAAAAAGGCCAGGCAAGGTCGTTCATGCCTGTAATCCCAGCTCTTTGGAAGGCTGAGGCGGGCAGATCAACTGAGGTCAGGAGTTCGAGATCAGCCCGGCCAATATGGCGAAACCCCATCTCTGCTAAAAATATAAAAGTTAGCCAGGCATGGTGGTGTGTACCTGTAACCCCAGTTACTTGGGAGGCTGGGGCAGGAGAATTGCTTGAACCCAGGAGGTAGAGGTTTCAGTGAGCCGATATCATGCCATTGCACTCCAGCCTGGGCAAAATAATAAATAAGAAAGAAGGAACACATGATTGAGGCCAGGTGCAGTGGCTCACACCTGTAATTCCAGCAGTTTGGAAGGTTGGAGCGGGTAGATCACTTAAGCCCAGGGGTTCAAGACCAACTTGGGCAACATGGCAAAACCCTACCTCTACATAAAAATACACAAAAATTAGCTGGGTGTGATGGCATGCACCTGTAGTCCTAGCTATTCAGGAGGCTGATGTGGGAGGATTGTTTGAGCCCAGGAAATGTGGGAGGATTGTTTGAGCCCAGGAAGTGGAGGCTTCAGGGCTGCAGTGAGATATAATCATGCCACTGCACTCCAGCCTGGGTGACAGAGCCAGACCTTGTCTCAAAAAAAAAAAAAAAAAAAAGAAAGAAAGAAAAAAGAAGTGGCCGGGCACGGTGGCTCACGCCTGTAATCCCAGCACTTTGGGAGGCTGAGGTGGGTGGATCACAAGGTCAAGAGATCGAGACCATCCTGGCCAACATGGTGAAACCCCGTCTCTATAAAAAAAAAAAAGAAAAAACAAACAAACACAATCAATACTCAATATATACAACAATCCAGCTGAATTGCGAAAGAATTATGCTGAGTGAAAAAAGCCAAGCTGAAAAGGTTACATCCTGCATGATTCCATTTATGTAACATTTCTAAAACGGCAAAAGTATACAAATGGAGAGCAGGTGAATTGTCATCTGGGGTTAGGGAGGGAGTGGGGGTGGAGGGAACAGATCTTTCTAATGATGGAAAGTTCCGTATCTTGACTGTACTGATGCCAGTATCACAATAGTGATACTGTACCATGTACTGTAGTCTTACAAGATGCTACCCGTGGAAGAAACAGGGTAAAGGACACACGGAATCGCTCTGTATTATTCCTTATAACTGGATCTCCTATGATGTCAAAATAAAACTTTTAATTAAAAAGGAAAAAGCAAAAAAAATGATTTGTCGTTTATCTGAAAGTCAAATTAACTTGGGCATCCTGTATTTTATCGGGCATCTCTGGGAGATTATTGGAGATGCAGATTCCCAGGCCCAACTTCAGATCTGCTGCGTCAGAATCTGCGTAGTAACACTAAAGTGTGAGAAGCTCTGGTTAGTGGCTCCCAGGTATGTTAGCCCCTTTTGCATTGCTATATAGGAATATCTGAGACTGGGTATTTATAAAGAAAATAAGTTTGTTTGGCTCACAGTTCTGCAGGTGGCACAAGAAGCCTGGCACCAGGATCTGCTTCTGGTGAGGACTGCAGGGAGCTTCCAATCATGTGGAAGGTGAAGTGGGGAGCAGGTGTGCCGCATGGCAAGAGAGGAAGGAGGCAGGCGGCGGGGAGGTATTCCAGATTCTTTAACAATCAGATCTCAGGTGACTGGTTATCAAGCCATTCATGAGGGAGCTGCCCGCAGGACCCAAACACCTCCCATCAGGCCCCACCTCCAACACTGGGGATCACCTTTCAACATGAGATTTGGAGGGGACAAACCTTCAAACTGTAGCACAGCTCCTGTTGGGCCTGGATTCCTAGGAGTCTGTGATGATAGCAATTAACAAGTATCTTTGAGCTATTTATGAGATTTCAAAAAGCCCACAGGGAATCACACATTTTACCTAGGATCAGGCTGTGCAGGACAAGTGAATTTCTCTTTTTTTTTTTTTTTTTTTTTTTTTTTTTTTTTTGAGACAGAGTCACTGTTGCTCGGGCTGGAGTGCAGTGGCATGATCTCTGCCCACTGCAATCTCCGCCTCCCGGGTTCAAGTGATTCCCCTGCCTCAGCCTCAGCCTCCTGTAGCTGAGATTACAGGTGCCCACCACCATACCAACTAATTTTTTGCATTTTTATTACAGACAGGGTTTCACCATGTTGGCCAGGCTGGTCTCAAACTCCTGACCTTGTGATCCACCTGCCTGGGATCCAAAGTGCTGGGATTACAGGTATGAGCCATAGCACCTGGCCGACAAGTGAGTTTCAACCCTCCAGTGGCTTCCCACTGGACTCAGGATAGAGTCCAGACTCTTGCTTGGGCTTATGACACCTTCACAGTCCAGGCCCTACCTCCCAGTCTGACCTCACCTCCTCCTACCACTCTTGCCCTCGTGCTGACAATGCACAGGCACATCAAACCCATTCCCACCCAGGGCCTTTGCATGTTCTCTTTGTACTGCCAGTGTGCTCTCCCTCTAGAGCCTCATGTGGCTCTCTGCTCAGAGGTCACCTTCCTAGGAATGCCCTCCCAGACCATCCTGTCTAAACTAGGTCTCCTCTCCCCACCACGTCACACTCTATCACGTTACACCCATTTATTTTCTTTCTATCAGTTGTTAGTACCCATTTACACTGAGCAGTTCATGCAAGCTAGAAACAGCAACAGTTCTGAGAGTTTGAGTAATAAAAGTTGGGAAAACCAACTAATTATTGAATTAATTAAGGATGCAGTTTGTTTGGCAGACACAATCTTTTACAAGCATGCAGAGCTTGGAAGAAACAAGTAGCAAAATGGGCCACCTACAGGGGTTCTTCCATTCTGACCTTTTCAAGTTTTCTACAAATTTCATTTTGCACTTGTCCCTCCCCAGCTTGAAATGTCCTCTCTCTCTTTAGAATACAGGTCACACACCTCACCCCATCATTCAAGGCTCTGGTCCTCTGGCCCCAGTCCACTCCCTCAGGGTGCTCCCCTTCTCCTTCTTCACAGATTGTTTATTTGTTCTGGCCAGACAGCTGCTCTCTGCATTGCTTCCTGAACATTCCATATACAATCGTATATGCCTTTGCCTGTGCCATTCCCTTTGCCATTTATGCCCTCCCTATTTATTTGGATGAACAACCATTAGATAATTTGTGGAGTCAATAAAAAGTTATGAGCAACAATTAGGCACCCAACTACATGGGGAGGTACTAGCAGAAAAACACAAATGACTCTAATTCAAAATAGGGCATGGTTCTAAGGAAAAAACAGGCTTAGAATATGTCCTAAAAAAGGAGAATGCTGTGGGAATTTGAGGGAGGTTACTAAAAGTGTCTATCTATGAATATAGTAAATATTTCCATTTATTTAGGTCATCTTTAATTTAGTTTTTTAACAATGTTCTATCATTTTCCTTCTAAGTGTTGCTTGTTTATTTCTAGGTATCTGATCTTCTTTTATCCTATTGCAAATGTTTAATTATATCATCTAAATATTCCCAGTATGTGCAAATGTAATTCATTTTTGTGTTCTGATTCTTGTATCCACTACCTTCTAAACACTTAGTTTTCTAATAATTTGACTACATGTTCTTTTGGGTTTCTATGTAGACAATCATATATGTAAATAATAGCAGTTTTATTTCTTCCTTTTCCATCTTAACACTTTTAAGTTGTTTTTCTTTTGCTATTTTACTTTTTCCTTTTTTTTGGGATAGTCTCGTTCTGTCACCCAGACTGGAGTGCAATGGCACAATCTCAGCTCATGGCAACCTCCACCTCCTGGGTTCAAGCAATTCTCCTGCCTCAGCCTCCTGAGTAGCTGGGATTACAGGCATGCACCACCACACCTCGCTAATTTTTGTATTTTTAGTAGAGACAGGTATTCGCCATGTTGGCCAGGCTGGTCTCAAACTCTGGACCTCAGGTGATCCACCTGCCTCGGCCTCTAAAAGTGCTGGGATTACGGGCATGAACCACTGCACCCAGCCTCTTTTGCTATTTTTCTTTCGTCTTTTCTTTAAGGGAAATTTTTATGGCTCAATGTTTAGTAGTTAGGGGACTATCCAGGCTTTCTGTTTCTACTTGAATCAGTATTGACAAGTTATATTTTTCTAGCCTTACTGTATGGGCCATGATCTTTTAACTTATTCCTGATTTTATTTTATTTTATTTATTTATTTATTTATTTTGAGACAGGGTCTCACTCTGTCATCTAGGCTGGAGTGCAGTGGCACGTTCATGGCTCATTGCAGCCTCGAACTCCTGGGCTCAAGGGATCCTCCTGTCTCAGCTTCCTGAGTAGCTGGGACTACAGGCATGTACCACTATGCCTGGTTAATTTTTCTATTTTTTGTAGAGATGGGATTTCACTACATTGCTGGTCTTGAACTCCTGGACTCAAGAGATTTGCCCACCTTGGCCTCTCAAAGTGCTGGGCGCATAGGTGTGAGCCACCCTGTCCGGTCTGTAGATGCTTCTAACATTTCTCCTTTATGAATGATATTTGCACTATTTAACAAAGAAGTCAAGTTAATAGCATGAATAATGTGACAAACTGACATCATGTGTCCCATGATGTAATGACCTAAAAATGATATACCACCACTCATGCAATATTCTTGCCAAAAATACATAAATGATTCCAATCATGAGGAAACAATTTGGCAGGTCCAAATTTAGAAACATTCTACTGAACAACTGAACTTTACTCCTGAAAAATGTTAATATCATGAAATAAGGAAGACTAAGAGATGACAACTAATGTGTGGTCCTGGGTTGGATTCTAGATCCGAAAAAAAAAAAAAAAAAAAAAAAGCTATTATAAAGGTCATTATTGGGACAACTGATATAATTTGAATTTGGATTGTATGTTATAATTAGCATTGTATCAATGTTAAATTTCTAGAATGTGGTTATATAAGAGATGTTCTTGTTCTGAGAAGATGCAGACCGAAGTACAGTATTTGGGGGTAAAGGGTCCTCTCTATAACTTTTTCTCTTTTTTTGTTTTTTTGAGATGGAGTTTCACTCTGTCACTGAGGCTGGAGTACAGTGGTGCAATCTCGGCTCAGTACAACCTCCGCCTTCCTGGTTCAAGTAATTCTCCTGCCTTAGTCTCCTGAATAGCTGGGATTACAGTCACCCACTACTGCACCTGGCTATTTTTTTGTATTTTTAGTAGAGATGAGGCTTCACCATGTTGGCCAGGCCAGTGTTGAACTCCTAACTTCAAGTGATATGCCCATCTCAGCAGCCTCCAAAAGTGCTGGGATTACAGGCGTGAGCCATTGCACCCAGCTGATAACTCTTTTTTTTCTAAGAGATGTTTTACCCTGTTACCAAGGCTGGAGTGCAGTGGCGTTTTCATAGCTACTGCAACCTCAAATTCCTGGGCTCAAGCAATTCTCCTGCTTCAGCCTCTCAAGGAGCTGGAACTATCATGTTTATTATATCCGTTTCCACCTATAGCTTGCCTTTCCTTTTGCTATTTTCTTTAAGGGAAATTTTTATTGCCTTTTTTTTTTTTATAGAGTCTGGCTCTGTTGCCTAGGCTGGAGTGCAGTAGCATGATCTCAGCTCATTGCAACCTCTGTTTCCTGGTTTCAAGTGATTCTCCTGCCTCAGCCTCCCGAGTATCTGGGATTACAGGCGCCCACCACTACGCCTGGCTAATTTTTGAATTTTTAGCAGAGAGGGGTTTCTCCATGTTGTCCAGGCTGGTCTCAAACTCCTGACTTCAGGTGATCCACCTGCCTTAGCCTCCCAAAATGCTGGGATTATAGGCATGAGCCAACACACCTGGCCTACTGCTCAATTTTTAAAGTACTTAAAGGACTATTCCTTTAAAGTAGTTTAAAGGACTATTCAGGTTTTCTATTTCTACATGAATCAGTATTGACAAGTTATATTTTTTAAGGAGTTTGCCCATATTGTCAATGTTCTCACATTTATTGACATACAGTTGCTTGTATTAGTGTCTTGTTAGATTTCAAAGCTCTCCTGTGATACTGTCTTTCTCATTCCTGATGGCTTTTGTACTCTTTCTGTTTTATTGTTGACCAGTCTCTGCAGGGTTTGTCTATCACTCTTTTCTAATAACAAACCTTTGGCCCTTTTGATCTTCTCTAAGGTATCCTTATATTCTCTTTCATTGATTTCTGCTTTTTATTATCACCTTCCTCAAACTTTCTTTGGGTTCATTCTGCTGCTCTTTGTTTAGCTTTTTTTTTTTTTTGAGAGAGGGCCTCACTCTGTTGCCCAGTTTGGAGTACAGTGTTGTAATCATGGCTCACAATCGCCCTGGGCTCAGGTGATCCTCTCACCTCAGTCTCCCGAGTAGCTGCGACCACAGGCAAATGCCCCCATGCCCAGCTAATTTTTGTATTTTTTGTACAGATGGGGTTTCACCATGTTGCCCAGGCTGGTCTCAAACTCTTGGGCTTAAGTAAGTTTCCAGCCTTTGCCTCCCAAAGTGCTGGGATTACAGGTGTGAGCCACAGTACTTGGCTCTAACTTCTTCTTTTTTTTTTTTTTTTTTTTTTATTGATTTATCTAAGAAACTTTATTGCTCAGACCCTTCCCTCCCTGGGCAATGGCAAGAGTGATGGAGAACAGCCCCCGGGGACAGAGGCTCTAATTTCTTAGATGGAATATTTAGTCATTAATTTTTAGGCTTTCTTCTTCTTCTTTTTTTTTTTTAAAGATGGGGTTTCACCATGATGGCCAGGCTGGTCTTGAACTCCTGACCTCAGGTGATCCACCACCTTGGCCTCCCAAAGTGCTAGGATTACAGGCATGAGCCACTGCACCTGACCTGCCTTTCTTGTTTTCTAACATAAGCATTAGTGCTATAGATTTCCCCTGAAGCACCACTTTCCCTACATCCCATAAGTTACATGACATATTTCATTACATCAGTTCTAAGTATTTTTAAATTTCCATGATTTTGTTTTTGGCCTATAAATTATTTAGAAATATGTTTTTAAGTTTCCAAGTGAATGGGAATTTAAGATTTATCTTGTTATTGATTTCTAACTCAAATGCATTGTGTTCAGAAAACCTGGTCTGTGAGATTCTAATCTGTATGATCCAAGTCCTCTGGGGGTCTAAGCTTGCTATTTGTGGCTTCGACTGACTCTCACTCATGGTGGTGTACATGCTTTGTGATCTTTGTGAATTCATATTTCCCTAAGTTTAATCTGTGGGGATCCTGTCCATATTGTGGATGCTTTCATCTGGAGAGGTTTCATGTCGGCTTCTGCTGTGAATCAGTGGCACTACTCACTTGGGATACCTCTGGCCCCTTCAGGTGTTCTGCCTTAAGGTAGACACTCAGGGTTGGCATCCTGAAGACACCTGCTATTAGGTTGATCTATGTGAAACTCTTGCTTTTTGGGGGTCAAAACCAGTTGAATATCCACAGTTTTATATGGTTCAACCTATACCAGCAACACCTGACCTCAGGGCAAGCCCTGCTTGCTTACTGTTTACCTCTCCTTGGTAGTTTTGACTCAATGTTTGTTTCCCTTTTTTTGGTGGGGACGGTGGCTTTGGAGACTTTCCCAATTTCCTATAATCCCAGTAAAGCATTAACAAATTATATTTTGTTCAGGAAAAAATTAATTTGCAGAATTATTTTATAGAGAAGAGGAGAGGTCTAGGAATAGCTAGGCCAACTGCTAGAGGCTAAAATTCAAGACAGGTGTATTTTTCCCAGTGAGGAAACCAAGGCTCAAAGAGATGAAATGACTTACCCAAGGTCACAGAGCTAGTAATGGGCAGAGCTAGAACTTCCAGAAACTCAGGCTCTTTCTACTCTCCCTCCATCCTGCCCTGCCTCCAGAGAGCTGTTTGGGCCTGGGGGTGTCCTTACCTGGTGCAGGGGGATGACAAGAAAGGCCCCTCCACCAGCACACTCAGTCACAACTGCAATGAAGTGGGGGTTCACAGCACAGAAGTGGTTGTCGTGAACGCTGCGGGTGATAGGCACGGAGTCGTAGCAGTTCTCCTTGCTGGCTGGTTTGCCAAAGACATGGCGGAATTTGGAGCTCCGGTACTGGGGGTGCCATGACATCTGCAGGAGACAAACGGGACAAAGGGCATGAGGCTCACTGCCCTGATTATGGGACACACGGAGCTTTCATCTTCAGAGTACATAACAGGGTGTGAGCAGGACAACAGTCCGTTCGGTGTGGATGGTGACCCACTATGAAGGGCAACCAAGCACAAAGACTCTAATTATAGTTAATTCGATAGACCTGGTGAGGTAAGATGGGATGACGTAGAACTACCACTGACCTGCTTGCCGATGTTTTAAGGCTTTTCATCCCTTTGAGTGTGAATACAAAAGGCAGAAAAGCCATAGAGAGAATCTACCACGTTGACCCCTATTTGCTGTCTCACCAGACAGCCCAGAACCCTCAGCCCAACTAAGTAGGTACCAATGTGCTCTCTGGAGCCAGCCTGCCTGGGCGTCAATCTCAGCTCTGTCTCTTATCAACTGATGACAAGTGACTTAGCCTTTGGAGTCTCAGTTTCTCCACCTGTAAAATGAGGTAACAAAAGTATCTGCCTCATCTGGGCATGGTGGCTCATGCCAGTAATCCCAGCACTTTGGGAGGCCGAGGCAGGAGGATTGTTTGAGCCCAGGCGTACGAAACTAGCCTGGGCAACATAGCGAGACCCTGTCTCAAAAAAAAAGAAAAAGAAAAAGAAAGAAAGATTAGAAAAAGTATCTGCCTCATAGCCTTGTCATAAGGATTAAGTTAGGTGATGTATTTAGACCCCTGGCATGTGGCAGATACTTAATCAACAGTGGCAGTCATAACCACTAGTATCATCCGGGACTCTTCAGCTTGTTTTCCTCCTTGTCCAGACTTCTATTTGTTCACTCAATATTTACTGGGCATCACTGTGTGTCTAGGCCCTGTGCCAGGTACCAGGGAGTTTGGGAACAGTAGGCCTGAGCCCAGCCTTTACAGGGGTGAAGAGGCCTCTGGGTGAGGCTACTAGGAGAGTCTGGGCCACTGGGACCCACTCTTCTATGGATAATAACAGAGATTTGCACATGACAGTCAGGGAGGGCTTCTCAGAGGAAGTGACAACTAAGTTGTGACTTAGAGGATGAGTAGGAGTTGGTCATGTAGTCAGGATGAGGGAGAGCAGGGGGAAGGTGTCTTAGGCAGATGGAACAGTTTGGGGGAACCATATGTGGTTTAGTAAGATTATCAAGGAAAAATTAAAAAGAAAAAACTCTCTCTCTCTCTCTCTCTCTCTCTCTCACACACACACACACACACACACACACACGTAAATTGGGTTATGTGAGTGAAGAGAATACAAGCCAGAGGGGCGAGGAAAGCTAGATCACGAGTGGCCTGTGAGAGGGTCTAGGCCTCTTTTGTGCCCAAACCCATGCCCATAATACTATGGGGCCTCCTCTTGGCCAGAGGGACTCTTCTGAATACCAAGCCCTCACCACCCCACCCCTACCTCATATCACCATTTATTTATTATTATTTTTGAGGAAGGATCTTGCTCTGTCACCCAGGCTAGAGTGCAGTGGCGTGATTGCAGCTTGCTGCAGCCTCAAACTCCTGACCTCAAGAATCCTCCTGCCTCAGCCTCCCAAGTAGCTAGGACTACAGGTGTATGCCAACATGCCTGGCTAATTAAAAAAA
>NW_016107366.1:7856758-7883606 GCF_001604975.1 Cebus imitator | reverse complement strand
AGACGGGGTTTCACCATGTTGACCAGGATGGTCTCGATCTCTTGACCTCGTGATCCACCCGCCTCGGCCTCCCAAAGTGCTGGGATTACAGGCGTGAGCCACCGCGCCCGGCCAAAAAAATTTTTTTTCTTAAGGACAGAGTCTTGCCATGTTGCCCAGGTTTGGGTCTGAGCTTCCTAGTGACCAGTTCAACAAGGAAAACAGAATCAGAAAAGGATTTATTTGGTGTCCATAAGGTAAAAGCCACCCGTTGCTAAGGAGTAGCACTTCTTTTCTCTGTAGTGAGTTTTGAGAGAAATGGGTACTGGGGGGCCCCTTGGAAAGGAACAACAAGGACAGATGACCTCCCTAGGGTATTGGCAACTAGGTGGCAGTGGAGGGGCCATCTTGGGCCTGGGCTGGGGGTGGGAAAGTAGGGAGCAAATCAGCAAGCTCTGCTCCAGGCCCCCCAGCCCTGCCCCACCTTGAGCAGCTGCTGGCGGTGGCGGGAGTGCACCTGTCTGCGGCAGCTAGTGATGCTCACCAGACATCCCATTGCTCCCCTCATGTCCAGGTTCCTGGCAGTCAGGCAGCCATAGTACCCATCACTGCCTCTCACGACCCACTGGCTGGTGGATAGTGGGAGGCAGTGATGTGTGTCACTTCCAGGCCAAAGCACATGAGACCTGCCTGTGACCCTCTAGGACTCTCGTCCTTGGCTGAAGGGATGAGAAGTGTGCATGTTTCAGATGGTGCAGCTGCAAGGTGGTGGATCCCTCAGGAACCACGTGGAGCAGAGCATTTTCCTCTACTGACATACAGTGCAACAGAGAAATACACTTGTCGAGTGAACCGTGAGATAAGGGGTTATTTGTCACGGAGCACAGCGACCTGTCCTGACTCATACAGCCTATGCAAGTCCAGCCCATGGAGATGGTGGGTGGCTGCCTATGCTTGGTGTGGCCACAGAGTAGGAAGCAGGACCCAGATCTTCTCAGGAACCTGGACTCTGAGGGCAGTGGGGAGCTACTGGAGAAATTAAAGCAGGAGAGGGGCCGGTGTTGTGGCTCATGCTTGCAATCCCAGCACTTTGGGAGGCTGAGGCAGGTGGATCACTTGAGGCCAGGAGTTTGAGACCAGCCTGGCCAACATGGTGAAACCCCGTCTCTACTAAAAATACAAAAATTAGCCAGGGGTGCTGGCACATGCCTGTAGTCCCAGCAACTCTGGAGGTCGAGGCAGGAGAATCGCTTGAATCCAGGAGGCGGAGGTTGCAGTGAGCTGAGATTGTACCACTGCACTCCAGCTTGGGTGATAGAGTAATACTCTGTCTCAAAAATAATTAATAATAATAATTATTATAATAAATAAAGTGGGCCGGGCGCGGTGGCTCAAGCCTGTAATCCCAGCACTTTGGGAGGCCGAGGCGGGTGGATCACGAGGTCAAGAGATCGAGACCGTCCTGGTCAACATGGTGAAACCCCGTCTCTACTAAAACTATAAAAAATTAGCTGGGCATGGTGGTGCGTGCCTGTAATCCCAGCTACTCAGGAGGCTGAGGCAGGAGAATTGCCTGAACCCAGGAGGCGGAGGTTGCGGTGAGCCGAGATCGCGCCATTGCACTCCAGCCTGGGTAATAAGAGCGAAACTCCGTCCAAAAAAAAAAAAAAAAAAAATAATAATAAATAAAGTGGAGAAGATAGAGGACCAGATTTAGTTTTCAGATTTTCCTCTGACTACTGACAGAGGACAGGTTAGAGCAGGTGAGAGGCAATGGCCACCTGGGCTGAAGTAGGGCAATGAAGTGGGCGGGATGGTGGGGAGAGGATGTTACCAGAGATGTGGGATCAACCAAACGTGGTGCCCGAGCACACGCGGCGGGCTGGGGGTGGTCACTGAAGTCTACACGACCTTACATTAACAACAGCCCTGGCCCCCTGTGGCCCTTCCAAGTTCTCTCCCTACACAGCCTGCCTGTGTACCTATAGGGGGTCCCTGGGGTCTGGCCTAACTCCTGAGAGCCACCCCCCATCCAGGAGGAGTTAGGAGGCTGTAAGAGGCCTGGACAACCTCTCCCCTGGAGCTCACAGTCACTTCCGGGGCAGTAAGAAGTCACGGTTTTTGAGTGCTTACAAGCTGCCAGGTGCCATTCCAAGTGCTTTCCATGCAGCAGGAATAGAGCAAGTGGGTGCTACCTTGCTCCCGGTTCAGATGCAGGTGTTGAGGCCAGTAACCAGGTCACACAGCTGGTGAACAGCAGGCCTGGGGGCTGAACTCAGCTCAAGCCTGCAGCTTTTGAGCCTGCAGCTCCAGGTTCTCACATACATCCATGATGACATCTTTCACACGCACCACAGCCCTGGATCTCAGCTCCGCCCCTAAGAGGAACTGTCATGATCATGATCACCCCCATACTACAAAGAAGGAAAATGAGGCCAAGGAAGCTAGCTAGACCCCTCTGGTCAGTCTCCCCATTTCCCCATGGAAGAAGCCAGCCAACAGCAAAGGAGCTGAACATCAGTGCCCTTCTGTCCGCCCCCCAATCCTCTCCCCACCCTAACTCTTATTTGTACTGCTAAGATTCTTCCAGACCTGCTGTCACAAAGGGAAACTGTACATGTTGGGGATGGGGCAGCCACTAGCAGGCCCAGCTACCTCTCCCTTTGTGTGTGGTATGGAAGTGTATGTGTATATGCATGGGTAAAGCTTGTGCACAGGTGTTGGCTTGTGTGTACACTGTGTGTGCACAAGAACTGCATTCATCAGGATGTTCATGAGTGCCTGTGTCCTCTTGTGGGTATGCATCCATCTGGATGTTAAACTGAGGCTGTGTATATACACGTGCATGAGCGCATGACTCAGCACTTCAGAGAACAGGAGTTTCATTTTCCCTACAAGCAGGCACTTGCCCACAAGTGAGTACTGTAGCGGGCCCTTTGCCCATAGGCTGGGCCAGAACAGTCAATTCGAGCCAGGTCTACCCCAGTCCACTTGTCCTATCCTGCCCCATTCCAGCTGGCTGGGCCCACATCAAAGCCGCAGCAGGTCACCTCAGGTGTGGCACTCTGGGACAACATGCTGGGGCACAAAGCAGGAGGTGGCATCCATTCTACTGCTGCAATCCCAAGCCAACTTGGTGGGCCTGATGCCGTGAGATTAGGCTCCAGGGAATTCCCCACTCCCAAAAAGGATTTAGTCATCTCTGGGCTTTGCATTGCACCTAGTTTCTTTCTTTTTTTCTTTCTTTGAGAAGGAGTCTGGCTCTGTTGCCCAGGTTGGAGTACAGTGGTGATATCTCGGTTCACTGCAACCTCCGCCTCCTGGGTTCAAGCAATTCTCCTGCCTCAGCCTGTAAGTAGCTGGGATTACAGGTTCGTGCCACTGCGCCCAGCTAATTTTTTTATTTTTAGTAGAGACGGGGTTTTAAGTTGCCCAGGCTGGTCTCTAATTCCTGAACCTCAGGTGATCTGCCCACCTTGGCCTCCCAAAGTGCTTAGATGACAGGCGTGAGCCATTGCTCCCAGCCTTGAGTTTATTTCTTAATGCCTGACAGTGCCTCATAACGCTCCTGCAAGGTAGGTAGGCATTATTTTCCCCATTTGATGATGGGAAAACTGAGGTGCAAGGGAAGTGACTAGACTGAAATCATGTTATGATGAGCAGTGCAGGTGGGAAGTAGTCCCAGGTCTAGTTCAGAGACCCCTCTTCCTGCTATGCAATGTGTTCCTCTCTGGCATACATGTAGGGTGTGTGTGTGTGTGTGTGTGTGTGTGTGCGCGCGCGCTCCCTTGCCCAGCCCTAAACTCATTGCAGGACAAGGGTTAGCTGCAGCGTAGCTGAAACTGAACCCAAGCTGGGTGTGGTGCAAACCACCATAATAGATTATTCATTAATTATACTGTTTGTGGCTTTAAAGAAAGAATGAAATGACCTGATTTGCTCTTTGAACGGAATGGGTAGGCATTGCTGGCTACCAGTGCCCCTTTGTAAATTTGTGGTTTCACATCCAATATTTGAAGTTTTATCTTTTTCTTTCTTAAGATCTGACTTGTGGGCATGGTGTGCTGCCCGCGGTAAGTGCCTGGTGAGAGGGTCTGAACCGCCACACTTATGTCACAGCCACAGTTAGGGGAGATTAGAACCACAAGTTACCCAGTTGTTTCAAAAGCTGAAAAGTGGCCGCTGTTAACCAGGATAAAGAACACTGTATGTGAAGGTCTCTACACAGGCTGGGAATCAACACAATACACACTGCGCTATGGGTGGGTCCCTCACCTGGACTCCAATCCCTGACTCACCCTTATCCATCACAGCTTATCTTGATCCTGGCCTTGGCCCCAAACTTGCTGGGAAAGCTCCTTTCTAAGTCATCCAGAATCCTTATGGGGTCTCTGATCCACCCATTGCGGGGGATATCTGGCTCTGAAGTCAAAGCCCATGGAGGGCAAGGCCACCCTGCTGCCAAGCTCAGCCTCTGCGTAACCAGCCATTTCCCAGACCACCTTCCTTTCTCACCAGGCAGGAAGAAAAAAACACAAGGCTCAGCTACTTCTCTGCAAGGGTTTTATTCACAACCAGCCTCTGTGAATCTGAGGCCTGGCTCTGGTTTAACCCACTACTTCTTGGCACAAGGTGTCTTCAGTTTTGCCTTGCATCAGCCAGCAACACGGTCTGAAGTGATCCAGGGTGCTAGGACCTAAGGGTCTCACCCCACAGGGGAAGTTTTCCTCCCTCCTTCTAAGCAAGAAGGGTCTGCTGTCCACAGAAGTAGGGTTACTAACTGTCCTGGTTTGCCTTGGATTGTGAAGGGGTTCCAGGGATGCGGGACTTTTAGTGCTAACCTGGGGGAAGGTTAGGCAAACAGGGATAAGTTGGTCACTCTCCCACTGCCACCACTAAGGTCTATATGTAACAATTTTTTTTTTTTTTTTTTTTGAGATAGGGTCTCACTTTGCTTCTCAGGCTGGAGTGTGAGGAGTGATCACAGCTCACTGCAGCCTCAACCTCTTGGGCTCCAGTGATCCTCACACCTCAGCATTCTGAATAGCTAAGACCAAGCATATGCCACCATGCTTGGCTAAGTTTTTTGTAAAGACAGGGTTTGGTTGCCCAGGCTGGTCTTGAATACCTGGCCTCAGGCGATCCTCACACCTCAGCCTCTCGAAGTGCTGAGATTACAGGTGTGAGCCACTGCTCTAGAATCCCTTTCTTAAAGAGCCCAACATCCTGAACCAGAGAATAGAAATTTCAAAGCAGAATAATCCAGGAAGCTGTATAAAGAGAGGTGAAGAGGATTTCATTCAATCTCCAATCTTCAACCAATATTGGCTTGGTGTTTATTCTGCGCCAAGCTGAGTCAGGAGCAGGGCTCAGAGGGGTCAGAGATGAATAATTCAGTCACTGCTCTTCACATGTTCACACCTCTCAGGGAAATGGCTAAGAGCAGGAAGAGATGAGATGGTGTGACCTTGAGGGAATGCTAATATGCAGGGCAGTGGCTTGCAACTTTGCACATTAGAATCACTTAAGTCAGATTACTGGGTGGGGGACCCAGACGCCAGCAGAGCTTAAGCTTCCCATCCTATCCCAGTGCACGTTAGGAACAAAGATAACAGAAACACCTAATGGATGTGATGCAGTGGTTCTCAAAGTGTAGTTCCCCATTAATCATATCACTAGGGAACTCTTTAGAGTTACAAATTCTCAAGCTCCTTTTCCCAGACCTACTGAATCAAGCGTTCTGGGGGCAGGGCTCACCACTCTTCTTTAACCAGCCGGCAGGTGACTGATGCATAGCCAAGTTTGAGACTCACTGGTGTAATAGATTGGTTGGGTTGGCAACACCTGAACCCAATGACCAATCAGCATCACTAAAAGAGATAACCAGACATTATGTGCTGCTAATATGAAGCAACAGGAAACACTACTTATAAAGTGGCCTTGACAAGAAATGAAACCCAACATTGACCGAGTCTTTGGATGTAACTGTGCGCACAGGGTATGGAGAAATGTGTTCAACAGCTACCTGGATGCAATCAGGAAAAAACACAGGAAATGCTACATGCTAAATTATCTGGTTTCTCACATTAACTCAAAATGCATCAAAGACCTAAACATTAAGAGCTAAAACTATAAAAACCTTAGAAGAAGGCTGGGTGCGGTGGCGCATGCCTGTAATCCCAACACTTTGGGAGGCTAAGGCGGGAGGATCATGAGGTCAGGAGTTCAAGACCAGTCTGACCAACATGGTGAAATCCCATCTCTACTAGAAATACAAAAATTAGCTGGGCATAGTGGCACGTGCCTATAATCTCAGCTACTTAGGAGGCTGATGCAGGAGAATTGCTTGAACCTGGGAGGCAGAGGTTGCAGTGAGCCATTGCACTCTAGCCTGGGAAACAGAGTGAGACTCCATCTCAAAAAAAAAAAAAAAAAAAAAAAAAAAAAAAAAAAAAAAAAAAAAAAAAAAAAAAAAAAAAAAACAGAAGAAAACAAAGGGCAAAATCTTCACAACATTGGGCTTGGCAGTGATTCCTTGGTTATGACACCAGGAATAGGCAACAACAACAAAATACACAAATTGTACTCATGGAACTTAAAAACTTGTGTGCATTTAAGGATACTAGCAACAGAGTGAAAAGGCAACATATGGAATGAGAGAAAGTGTTTGCAAATCTATCTGATAAGGTGTTAATATTGAGGATGTATAAAGAACTCCTACAACTCAACAGCAAGCAAGTAAACAATTCGATTTGAAACAATCTGATTTAGTGCACTGTTGGTAGGAATGTAAAATGATGCAGTTGCTATGAAAAATAGTACAGCAGTTCATCAAAAATTTAACAGCAGAACGATCATATGATTCAGCAACTCCACTTCTGGAATATGCAGGCTTAAAGAAATGAAAGCAGGGTCTGGAAGGGATATTTGCACACTCATGTTCATAGCAGCATTATTCACAATAGTTTAAATGTGGAATCACCACAAGTGTCCATCCACAGATGAACAGATCAGTGCAATGTGGTATATTCATACCATGGAATATTATTCAACCTTCAAAAGGAAGAAAATTCTACTTTGGGAGGATGAGGTAGATTGCTTGGGTTCAGGAGTTCAAGACCAGCCTGGGTGACAGAGCAAGATCTCATGTGTAGTAGAAATTAAAAAAAAAAAATTTGCTGGGCATGGTGGCACACACCTGCAGTCCCAGCTGCTCAAGAGGTTGAGGTGGGAGGATCACTGGAGCTCAGGAGTTAGAGGCTGCAGTAAGCTATAATTACGCCACCGCACTCCAGTCTGGGTACCTGACAATATTAAAGAATTGTTGTCATCAGTGTGATAATAATATTGTGCTTATATTAGAGAGTCTTTATCTTTTAGAGACATATGCCTAATATCCACAGATGAAATGATATAACATCCAGGATTTATTTTAAAATACCTTGGCGTTATTGAACAGAGGAGGAGAAAATGAGGGGGTAGAGATGAAACAGGCTGCTGATGGCTACTGAAGGTGGCTCAGGGTACATGAGGATTCACTGGAATCTTCTCTTTAATTTTGTATGTGTCTTTAAATTTCCTTTGTACAAGATTTACTCAAGAAAGAAGCAGGAGAGCACAGAGGTGGCCCAGGCTCTGGAGCTTGACTGTCAGGGTTCGAATCTTGGCCCTAAACAGCCCTGTGCAATGCAGAACCTCTAGTCCCACAAGACTTCTAAATTAAAGCTAAAATCAAATAAAGTGTAAAATCCAGCTCCTTAGTCACACTAGCAACATTTCAAGAGCTCAAAAGCCACATGTGCTTAATATTCACAGATGAAGCCATATAAGCAACAGCGTAATTATAGAGCACACCCATCACTGAACAAAGTTCTGCTGGACAGCGCCGCTCTAACATTTCCTATCTGCCACCCTGGGCAAGTTAATGTGTCTATTTCCTCACCAGGAGAATCAGGTGCTACAAGTACCAATAATAGGTCACATCTATATTGCTGATTAGGTGTTTAGTATATTCTACATACGAACTCAAACCTCATGCAAATACTATCATCACCCCATTTTTAAGATGAGGAAACAGAGTACAGAGAAGTTATGTAACTTGCCTAAGATCACACAGCTAGTTAGTGGCTGGGCTGGAATCCAGGCCAGGCTGTTCAGTCGCAGGTCCACACTCTCTAGCAGGGGTGCCTGGACACTTACAGGAGGTGATACACACAGCATGTGAAGTCACACTTGGTGCATACTTAGTGTTCAACAGACGTTGGCTAGTAAGATTGTTGTGGTCCTAATGTATACAGGACACTGAGATGTGATTTAACACACACAACCAGGTATATGCTGGGGGCCCAACATTTTGGGGATCTAAATAAAAATCCCAAACCAGAAAGCATAAAGCAGCCTGCCAGGGCCTGAGTAGCTCGTGAGAGTTCCAACCCCTGGTGCTCACCATGATGATGAGGAACAGACACACACATGCAGAAGGCTCGCTGACAATCCCTGCTGGATGAGAAGAATCCAAGAGAGTGCATTTGTGCTTCTCCGGGCTGGGCTCTGCCACGTGGAGGCCAGAAGGCCCCGCCCTACCCTGGTGCTGAGGGGCCTGGGATGGGGTGGAGGAGCAGGGGAAGAAACCCTTTGCTTCTTTTCCATCAGCACAGCCCAGGCAGGGAAGCAGGAGCGCAACCATCCAGGAACCCTCACGAGTGAGGGTTGTTGATCATCAACAAGGGAGGCAGAAGCGGTCTGCAGCCGGCAAACACAAACAGCCCTGTCCTCAGGTCTCCGCCTTCCCCGCCCCTGCGCTGCCCATCATTCTGGTCCAGCACAGATGCCTCCCTGCAGGCCCACAGGAAGTACAGATTGAGTCAGAGAGTGAGCCAAGACAAGGCCTCTTTCTTCCTGATGAGATTAGGCCTGCGGGAGTGCCTCCTCCCTACATCTGACACTGCCCAGAGCCACTGTCCCTGGACTGGCCTCCTTCTGCTGCCCTGCCTCCTCCCCAGCCAGCCCTGCCCCCCACAGCCCCTACTTGCTCTCTACTCCTCTCCCAGGCCATGCCAAGGCCTCAGCAGCCTTCTCTCTTGGGGATTCAGGCCTGGAGTATTCCAACCCCAACTCTGGCCCTGCCCTTTCCCTTGAAACCCACCCCGGGCCTCCTCTGTCCTCAGGATGAAGTCCACTGCTGGACTTGGGTTTTGAGGTCTCTACATTCCCCCTGAGTCCCTGATCTCCTTCTCATCTCCACGGACCTGTTCTCTTTCCCCTCAAAGCATCACGTTTTTCAAAAGAGAAGGGGAGAAGCAAAAAGAAAATAAAGAAGCATCATGTTTTCCTAGATAATCCATCTTTGCTCACACCCCTTCCCTCTACCTAGAACTAAGCCAGCCCAGGTAAGTCACTGGGTGGCGCTTAGCGGGGCTCTTAGGATGCCCCTTCCTCTCACCCCACCTTCCTGGCCCAGCTCCAACAGAATCACCTCCAGGGAGCCTCCCACCTCCCAGACTGAGCAGCCTCTCCATCCCCTGCGGTCCCATCCTGACACTTGGGGAGGTAGCCAAGGGCAGGGAAAAAGAAGGCACCAGCTTCAAGCCCTGGACCCCTGTTTGTCTCTGTACCATAACATTAGAGTATCCTAATATTTTTCTCATAGAATCTAGCAGATTAAATGAGATCATGTACATAAGGACTTGGCATGTGTCTGGCACAACGTAGGAGCTCGGCTCATGGAAGCGCCCCTCCCTTCCTCCTTTCCTGCCCACTGTGTTTTTCCCTTCTCTTCCTTCCTCCCCCACTGACACAACCCGAGGACTGTCAACCCCAGATGGTTCTCCCCTTCTGCTGCGCCCACCTACAGCCCTGTGGGGACCTAGGGGGAGGCGCACCTGACTCCCAGCTCGAGCTTTCACTCACACCAGAAGCTTCTTCCGAATCCCACCTTGGGGTGCTAGGAGCCAACGGGCTGGGCCCATCACTGTCATAGCGGTATGCTGCTCAGGCTGGAGAATCTTAATTCTTTTTTTTTTTTTTCCTTGGTTTTTCTTTTTTTTTGAGACAAAGTCCTGCTCTGTTGCCCAGGCTGGAATGTGATGGCGCGACCTTGGCTCACCGCAACCTCTGCCTCCGGGGTTCAAGTGATTCTCCTACTCAGCCTCCCGAGTAGCTGGGATTACAGTGCCCACCACCACACCCAGCTAATTTTTGTATTTTTAGTAGAGACAGGGTTTCACCATGTTGCCCAGGCTGATCTTGAACTCCTGACCTCAGGTGATCCACCTGCCTTGGCCTCTCAAAGTGCTGAGATTACAGGTAATCCTGGGCAAATCTCATCCCCTCTCCCACTTTCTGTGTTTCTATCCACATGATAGTAACAGCCCTGCCCTGCCCACCTGTTAGGATGATCTGTGAGGGCGCTGCAGCCTGCACACGCCAGACACACGCAGGACCTCGAGGGCGGCAGAGCTTGTCCACCTGTCAGCCGTCCTCAGAAGGCTGGTCCCCTTCCTGCCTAGGCCTTCTGAAGACACAGCAGAGCTTCCTTCTGTTTAACCCCCCAAATCAGGATCTGACAAAACTCCACACAGGTTTATTGCCCCACAATCTCCTTATCTGGGAGTTTTGAGTGACAAGGGTCACTGGGGATTTTCCAAGATGCCTCCAGAGGCTGAAAATCTGGGCTCCACTTCCTGCTCACTGTCCACTTTCTGGCACAGAGCTTTCGGGCCTGTCTTTGGACAGAGAAGGACACTGAGGCCCAGAGAGGGAGAATGCCTTGCTTAGGGTCCCACAGTCAGCCCGAGGCAGGGCTGAAGCTCTGCAACTCTGGTCCTGGGAAGGGCATCCAACCAGGGGCCCTGCATTCTGTTCTCAGTATGGACCCACAAATCAGCCCTCACTCTGCCTGCCTCAGGGACCGGGGGCCCAGAGTCAGTTCAGCTGACATCATCAGTGCCTACTCTGAGTCTGATGCCATGCTGGGCACTGTAAGGGAGACACATGATGGACCCAGACAGGGTCAGTTATGGGGGAGCTCAGAGGATGGGGGAGGCCCCCATGTAACCGGCAAGCTCAATTCAGGGTCACCAGGGCTAAGGCCAGCACTGCAAGTTGCAGCAGGGAGATGGAAATTAGGGGACTCAGGGTGGGCCTCCGGGACGACACGGTTGAGCTGAGCCTTCAAGGCCAAGTAGAGCAAGCCCAGCAGAGGAGGGAAGGGGAGGCACCTGGGTAGAAGGTGCTGTGCTAGGCCACGCCTGGCCATGTGTGGTGTGCGGAGATGGAGCTAGGAGCTTTCGGTCGTGGGTGGGAGGCTGGGTCTCGGCAAATGCAGGCCAGTAATGGGGCTGCGGCTGGGAGAGGGGCTGTGGGGGCAGGGGGATGCTGACGAGATGGCACCTGAGACAGTGGGGAGGCATCAAAGTTTGTAACCGGGGGTGTGACATGGTCAGAGCCAAAGTAGACTTAGCCCCTGCAATCAGGAAGTTAGGACATTGAGCCTGGGAAACGATTTTCTTTCCTCAACTTTGGCTGGTATCTAAGGAAGACATAAGTGGGTTTCATTTCAAGTCCAGCTCCAGTGGGCTGGAGGGGTTGCAGAATGCCATGAGGAGAGGGAGAGCTCTGAGGCCTTCCCTGTTGGACTCAGGAGGAAAAGGGTGTGACTGCCCTGGGGCAAGAGTCCCCAGATAGCACTGAGGGCCCGCCTGCTCCTGCAGATGCTGGCAGCCCCGCACCCCACTTGTGAACTCGGCCCCGCACCCCATTTCCGAGCTCGGCCCTGCACCCCACTGTGAACTCGGCCTCACACCCCACTTATGAGCTTGACCCCACACCCCACTTGTGAACTCAGCCCCACACCCCACTTCCAAGCTCAGCCCTGCACCCCACTTCCAAGCTTGGCCCCACAGGGGGAAGGGGATGGGAAGTTCTTTTCCACCACTCTCTCAGCTGCTTGTTAACAGGAAGAGAAATGCCTCTGCTCGCCCTCCATCAGTTCCCCAGCAGGGTCTCCAACAGCTGGCAGGACAGGATGGCCAGGCATCTCCTCCCTGCCTCCCACCCCCAGGAGCTCCACCTAAATTGTTTGTTCAGGCTGGGCCTGCAGGCCAGGGAAGTTAGGAGGCCAGATTGCCCTTCTCAAATTTCAAGTGCCAGCAGCCAGGGCTTTTGAGGATGAAAAGAGGGCAGGAAAGATGTCGGTGCCGCTGTGGGAAAAGAACTTCCGCCCACAAGCCTGGCTGTGAGGAAGGGTGACAGCATCACATTTACATGTGTTTGCCTGCTGTCACTGCAGATCGTCTGAGCATGCTCAGAGTCACCTGGAGGGCTGGAAAACAACAATCCCAGGTGGTGGCTCACTCTTCAAACTCAGCACTTTAGGAGGCCTAGGAGGGAGGATCGCTTAGGGCCAGGAGTTCCAGACTATCCTGGGCAACATAGCGATTCTGTCTCTACAAAATCAAACTAACAAACTGCCATTGTTGGGCCCACCTAGAGTTTCTGATTCGGCAGAGCGGGTGGGAGCTGCGAGTCTGCACTTCCACCAAGTTCCCGGGTGACTAGGAAGCTGCTGGCACGGGGGCCACTCTTTGAGAACCACTACTCTGCAGCCCAGCAAATGATTCACAACTGTGGCTCAGTTTACCCCTCACAACCACCTGGGGGTGGGGAGGATTATCTCCTCTTCATGAGTGTGGCTGGGGCACTCTGCAGAGCAGCCATGTCATTTTTTTGAGGTTACGCGATTACTAAGCAGCAGGAACCCCTGTCTAAACTTCAAGGGTTCCATGAGCACTCAACCACCCCCCAACTTGGTGGCCACTTGCAGCTCTGCTCCTTGGCTTCCTTTTTTTTTTTTTTTTTGAGACGGAGTCTCGCTCTGTTGCCTAGGCTGGAGTCCAATGGCGTGATCTTGGCTCACTTTAACCTCTGCGTCTTGGGTTCAAGCAATTCTCCTGCCTCAGCCTCCCAAGTAGCTGGGATTACAGATGCTCACCACAATGCCCGGCTTAATTTTTGTATTTTTAGTAGAGATGGGATTTCACCATGTTGGTCAGGCTGGTCTTGAACTCCTGACGTCATGATCTGCCCACCTCAGCCTCCCAAAGTGCTGGGATTATAGGCACAAGCCACCCCCCGGCACCTTTGGCTTGCTTTCTTAGGTCTTCTCAATATATAAATTGCATGCTCTGAGTCCAGCACTCCATTCTTCTTCTCATGGTGCTCCACAGCCAAAACAAAATCCACCAGTTGTGTCTGCTGTCCCATCACAGCTTCACAGCCCAGTACAGGTGCTTAAGATATGGGCTTCAAAGTCAGAGAAACCTGGGTCCAAATCCAGACTCCCTCCTCTTCTGTAAGTCTTGGTACCACACTGCCAGGTTGCTATGAGATGGGCAAGGAACTTAAGAGCGTGTAGCACATGGTAAAGTTCTCAATAAATGGCAGCAACCAGGGGGCCCAGGCTTGGACCAGGGAAGCATTTGAGTAGCTTTTCTAAATCTCTCTGTGCCTCCGTTTCCTAAGTTGTAAACTGGGGTCCATGATGGCACCTACCTTATAAGGGAGTTGTTCACTCATCTAAAATGCCTCAGAGCAGTGCTCGGCAGGAACCCAGCCAGGTGTTAGTCTCCTACATGTATGTTCCTGTTTTGTCAAATATATTTCAGTCTGAACATACACTCTTCATTGACACATGTAAACAAAAACATTAACAAATAGAGTAGGCTACTGTGAAGTCGAAATGTAAAAATCTTGGCAGCGATGGTGATATGGTTTGTCTCCGTGCCCCCACCCAAATCTCATCTTGAATTGTCATCCCCACGTGTGGAGGGAGGGACCTGGTGAGAGGTGATTTGATCATGGGGTGGTTTCCCCCAGGCTGTTCTCATGTCACTAAGGGAATTCTTGTGAGATCTGATGGTTTAAAAGTGGCAGTTTACCATGCGCGTTCTCTCTCTCCTGCGGCCCTGTGAAAAAGGTACCTGCTTCCCCTTCACCTTCCGCCATGATTGTAAGTTTCCTGAGACCCCCCAGCCATGAGGAACTTGAGTCAATTAAACCTCTTTCCTTTATAAATGACCCAGTCTCAGGTATGTCTTTATAGCAGTGTGAGAGTGGATTAATACAGATGGCTGCACAATGGGAATGTACTTCACGCCACAGAATTGCATATTTAAAATTGGTTAAAATGGTAAACTTTGCTATGTATATATCACCATCATAAAAAAAATAAAGAAAACAGAAATAACAGCACCTAGGCATAAGCACACAGCTTTCCTGTGCTCGCTGGCAGCTACATCTCTGCTTCCAAGTTGGTTTCCTCAGAGCTCCTACTTCTTTTAGCCCTTTCCAACCTGAGTTGGTCCCTGGTGTGACTTCAAATCAGGGTGCGGGGTGTGGGTTGGCCCTCCTTGTCTGCTTCCCCTTTCACTCCTGGCTATTCAGGGCCATCTCTGCCAGGGCCCCAGCAGAGGGGCTCGGTGGGATGAGGAGGCCTTGCCATTTCCCCAGACACCGGGAGCATTCCTGCCTCAGGACATGCCTGGATGACATTTCCCCAGGCCCCTGGCAGAGTGGTGGCTCTTCCCACCAACCTCCCTCCTCCTGATGAAGGAAGGTCCCCTTGAAGGACCAGGATCCCTCAGTCAGCACCAACTCTCACTGGGCTTCAGTGGGGAGCCCTGCTCTGTGCAGGGAGGGCACATAGATAGTCCAAGGCCAGTGACCCGGCTCCAGTAGGCTCTGCCCCCTTTTGCTGTGTGATGCTGTAAAAGCCCCTCTCTGGGGTCCAGTGTCTCAACCCATTAAATGGGCATGAGCATCCCTGCCTGTCACCCTCCAGAGGCTGTAGGGGTACTCTGAGGGAGAATGGATGCACAGGCCTGGTTTACTTACTACACAGTGCAATTGCATCGAGAGGCAGCGGCACAATGGCTACTCACATGGGGGCAACCCACCTGCCAGGCTCAGACATCAACCCTACCACACACCAGCTGGGAGACACTGGGCCAGTTATCTACCTCTCTTGGCCCTAGGTTTCCTCATATGTAAAATGGGGATGATAATAATAAATGGGTTAATATCTGTCAAGCACTTAGAACCCAGCCCGGCACACGACAAACTCAAAGTAAGTATCTATTAAATAACTAAACTCAAAATAATAAATAATGGTAATAACTCTTACTGAGTACTCACTGTGAGCCAGGCACTGTCCTAAGCTATTTATCTGTATTCATGGATTGAAATGAACATTTAATAAAAATAAATATGGGCTTCAAACAGGGCTTACAGATTAAACTAGAAGCACAAAGTGTTCATGGTCCTTTCTTTTTCCTCAAAGCAGCAACATCTAAAGATCTAAACTTTCAGGGGAGGGGTGAAGGCTGTCACCTGTGCTGGGAGGCACCAGAAGCCTCAGAACCAAAGAAAGCAGAGAGAGCCTTGGGCCCCTTATCAACCCATGAGTGCTGATTTAGAATCTAAAGCTCTAATTCTTCCATTTTTAGCCAGACCCACTAACTCTCTCTCAAATGATCTTATTACATCTAGGGGCAAGCAACAAATATAATATCCCAGAATTCTGCCTTTCTTTCCCCAGCATCCCATGTGACGAGTCTGAGGGTTTTGGCTTGTACCAGTCTGGTGATGGGGAGCTCACCCCTGCTGGGGGAAGATGTGCTCAACTGGTGGACTTCCTCACTTCCACTGCTCTCTCTGCTCCTGGAGCCCTGCCAGCGACATCCATTGCCTCTACCCCATGACAGCCTTCCACAGATCCACGGCCTCTTCACTCAGTCCCTGGGATGGCTCCACTCGGGGTTGGGGAGTTTCTGGTGTGACTCGGTTTCCCACGTCCTCCCCATTTTGGTCGCCCATATGCTCCAAGCTGTCCCTGTCTTCCAGATTATACTCAAACCCTGCAGATGGGGGCTGAGAACCCCTCAGTAAAGCAGGTCCCCAGTAGGATCCCAGACGTTATACCTCAGAACAACAACCCTGGCCTGACCCCAAGAGATCATGGGGTACAGAAAGAGGAAATGGAGTCAGCACTCCAAAGACCACCCACACCAGGGCAGAACCAGGACCAATATCCATCCCAAAGGGTGCGCTAACACATGCAACACAGCCCTGTCCTCCTGCACCTGGAGACAGTACCAAACATTTTTCTTCCTTATCTGTGTCGCTCTAAGTAATAGTTGAAACTTGTTGGTGAAGGGACAAATTCCAAAGATGGTTAGGAAGGAAAGGTTATAATTGTGAGCTCGGGGGTCATTTGCCTTATCTAGGTTTTCTTGGACTCAGACCTTTGAAATGGGAACTGTTCCTCCAGAGAGCACTTTAGACTGGGAATGATCGCAGACCTGAGGTCTTTTCTGTTAGAAAGGCCGGCAGTGCACCAGCCGCCCCCAAGATGCCAGGGGAAAACTGGAGCACGCTCATTCCACCCACATTTTCCAAGTCCCCAGCCAGAGGCAGCCCCTGTGCTGGGCTCTGTGGACAGACATATTTCCATGGTGTCTTCCCCCTGGGAATGGGTGGAAAAATGGAGAAATCCTACTCTACTGGAACAACGTTTGATCACAAACGTGGTGGCCTGTGAGAGGTGGCAGCAGCAGGGAAAAGACCAGGAGGTTAGAGCAATGGGCTCCAAAGCTTTTTGTTTTTGTTTTTAAGTGCAGTGGCACCCTCTCGGCTCACTGCAACCTCTGCCCCCCAAGGTTCAAGTAATTCTCCTGCTTAAGCCTCCCGAGTAACTGGGATTACAGGCGTGTGCTGCCACACCCGGCTAATTTTTTTGCATTTTTAGTAGAGACAGGGTTTCATCATGTTGGCCAGGCTGGACTCAAACTCCTGACCTTAGGTGATCTCCAAACTTTTTTGATCATTCAGTCTTTCCACAAGAAAAAAAAAAAAACTGAGCTCACATCCCATTATCTTATATACAAGTAATCATCATCAAACCCCGAAGACAAAACATATACACAGAGTGAGATTCATCACTAACCAGAGTGACTGTAAATACATTTAAAATAGTGTTCCCCAATGTAAAAACAAACAAACTTGAGCTGACTTCTTGTCAGACTTATTAGCTTGTCACTGTTTTTGTCCTGGGTCTTGTGGCCGATGAAGTGACTGTACCGGAAACCCCAGTGTTCATTATCTTTTTTTCTGTTTTAAATTTATTTTCATTTAAAAAATTTTTTAGCCGGGCGCGGTGGCTCAAGCCTGTAATCCCAGCACTTTGGAAGGCCGAGGCGGGTGGATCACGAGGTCAAGAGATCGAGACCATCCTGGTCAACATGGTGAAACCCCATCTCTACTAAAACTACAAAAAATTAGCTGGGCATGGTGGCACGTGCCTGTAGTCCCAGCTACTCAGGAGGCTGAGGCAGGAGAATTGCCTGAACCCAGGAGGCGGAGGCTGCGGTGAGCCGAGATCGCGCCATTGCACTCCAGCCTGGGTAACAAGAGCGAAACTCCGTCTCAAAAAAAAAAAAAAAATTTTTTTTAGAGACAGAGTCTCCCTCTGTTGCCTAGGCTGGAGTGCAGTGGTGCCATCATAGCTCACAGCAGCCTCCAACCATAGCTCACTGTAGCACTCCTCCTGCCTCAGCCTCCTGAGTAGCTGGGACCACAGGCATGTGCCACCATGCCTGGCTAATTTCTAAACTTTTTCTTGAGACAGGGTTTTGCTATGTTGCCCAGGCTTGTATCCAACTCCTAGCCTTAAGCAGTCCTCTCGCCTTGGCCTCCCAAAGTGATGGGATTACAGGCTGACACCAACCTCTTCTGCTTACCTGTCTACACGTAGCATTATCAGCATAATAAGTAAGCACTACTAATAAGTCACAAGTTTTCAGTAGGAATCTTTTAAAACCACGTGTCCATTTTGTAAGCATTAGTTTAGTTTAAAGTGGTGCATATAATCTGAAATCCAATCTGGATTAACCTGGATTAATTAACCAGGTTAATTAATTGGGATAACCTGTCAAAAACAGACCAAAGAATGAGGGAGTCCTCATCACCCTTTCTCAGAGTGTTCCCTCTTCTCTCTGGAGACTCCTGGACCACATGAGACATGAGGTGCCTGACACCCCAGCTGGCAAATGTAGGTAAAGCTGAACTCTTTTTTTCTAAGTTTGTTTAGATATTTTTTTCCTGCACCCCAATGTATATCTTGCATAGATCACTTTGGAGGCAATTGGGATAGAAGATGAAGAGAGTCAGAGATAATTTTTAAGCTCAAAGGATGGCAGAAATGATCTAGTATACTCTTCACTTTGCAGGCGATGAAACAGAACCTGAGAAGGGATGTGACTTGTCCAAGGTCACGTGGCTGGTCAGTGGCAGATCCTGGAGAGAATGCAAATCTCTAGGTCTTGATGGCTGCTAAAAGGGGCCACAGTCTAGCTCTTTACTGGTCCTTATACTTTACTGTGCCTTTCAGTCAGCTTCCCTCTGAAGCCTCAGTTTCCTCATCTGTACAATGGAACGAATCAAACCAGCTCTCGGGCTGCTGTTTGAGTGCCAATAAGGTCTCGCTGACATCTGTGGGCTGCAAAGAAACCCTTCTTTACACTCTGGAAGGTCCTACTTGAGTGGCTGAGATCTGAGACCACGAGAGCGTGAGGATTCTGCCTCCACCTACCAGCCACAGCAGTGGACCCTGCGGGATGCAGAGCCCCTGCAGTCCATCTCTGTGCTGGCCTGGGCCTGGCGTGGTGGTGGACAGTTGTGGACAGGGGTCCTGGGTCTCATGAAGCCATGACTTGCAGTCCTGCTCCTGTCTCTCACCCTCCCATCTTCCAGGTCCTTCCTGCCTCCTCCAGGCTGTCCTTATCTGGATCCCACCTCTCTAAAGCTGAGCCCCCATTTGGGCTACTGGTAGATGTCAGCATCCTCTATGCAAAACCTTCAATAGCTTCTCAGCTGGGGATTCAAAGCTAAGGTATGGCCCAGGAGTATATCAAGAAGGGATGTGAGGCAAGTGAGGAGTGGGGCGTGGCAGGGACTAGGGCAGGAGGGAGGTGACCAGTCCGCAGGGCGCAGACACTCGGGGGTACATTTTCAACAGAGCTTAAAAACAAAACTTTCCCAAAGGCTGACATTTTATTATCATAATGTGCCTGCAATTCTAAACAACATCAGTGATAAAACACTCTTCCCTGACAGGGCAGGCTGCACCTATCTCCCTGCCCTTGGCATCTACCAAATACACTCTTCCTCATACTGAGCCAAACCCGACCCCATGTTCATCGCATCCCACGTAGGCCTAGTAAGGTCTCCCCTCTCCAGTCCTTGGCTTACATCATTTCCTTTGCCAGTAAAGCCCTCTTCACAATTCTGTATGACCAGCTGCTACGAGGCTCAGCTTAGAGAAATGCTCTCTCTTCCAGGAAGTCTTCCTGTAAGCATTCCCATCCCTCCCACTGCGCGCCATGGCTCCCCTCACATCATGGTTTCATCTCCAAAGGAAAACTCAAGAAAGGAACCCACAACACAGAAAACCATAGAAGGAGAGTCACTTCTGAGCTGTGTGACCTCAGACAAGTCCCATGGCCCCTCTGAGCCTCCGTTTCACCTCCTTAAAAGAAGCATCTCATCTCCAAATACCCTCCTTTCCTTGACCTGCACCATCCCTTCTTTTGACCACACACTGAACCCTGTCATTAGGAGAAAATGCTCCACCTGCTTCCAAAGTCACTAATTCAAGCACCCCTCCTGACCGTACCCTCCCACCTCCAGCCTCCTGTCACCTGCCAGATGTGACCAGCCCTTTGCAGGCATCCCCGCTGATGGATCAGTAAAACCAGGGTCCGGCCCAAGGAGGGGGCCCTGGAAGCTACAACCAGAGACCCCTCTCCAGGATGACACAACTCATCAAACACCACCATGGTCAGCAATAGCTTTGCTGAAAGGCCAGCTCCGGGGATGGGGTGGGGGCCGTGTGATTTCCATGGGCATGCTATGGAAGCCCATTTCTTGTCCCTAGTAACCTGGGACATCAGCTCATTCCTATCAACACCCTAAAATCCTTCATCCCACTGACTTTTTTCACATCATCTGGCAAACCCCAGTACTGGGTGAACCAGGATATCTAAGCTCAGCTGGGAGGAAAACGGTGGACAATAACCAGCCCAGGGCAGGGGGCCCCAGTCGGGTGAAGGCTGCTCCCATATTGCTTGTGTCCCCCAGCACGACTCCCTCTGCAAGTCAAGCCTTGAGAGGGGCACTGCCAGAAAAGCCAGAACCCATGGGCACCCACGTGGCCTCCTTCTTCTTATACCCAATGCCAATCCATCACTAATCCCAGCCTCCTATCCCACCTTCAAATTATCTCTCTTTTTTTTTTTTTTTTTTTTAGAGATCAGGTCTCACTATGTTGCCCAGGCTGGTCTGGAACTCCCAGCTTCAAGAAATCTTCAGGCCTCGGTCTCCCAAAGTGCTAGGATTATAGGCATGAGCCACTGTATCTGGCTCCAAACATCTGTTAAACTTGGTCATTTAGTCTCAGCCAACAGCCGTCTTGCCCTCGATCTTTTTGAAATAAGTAAATCTGAGCAGACTACTCGCCAGCCATCGTTCTATTTCTCCAGCCTCAGCTTGCCGTGATGAGCTGCACGCATCACAGTGCTTTCAATTCCTCAAAGGCCTGTTTCCTCCAGCCTCAGGGCCTTTGCAAGGCCGTATCTCCTGTGAAGCGTGCCCCACTCCCCACCCTCACCTGGTCACCCCCTACTCATCTTTCAGATCTCAGCTCAACATCCTTTCCTTAGAAGAGCCCTCTGCAGTGACCCCGGGCTCAGCACATTCTCCACTCTGTGCGCGCTTCACTCTTCTCTCTGCCTCCAGGTTCTGTGGGACTCTATGATTACTGTCCATCTCTCATTTGATCTGTGAGCCCTCAAAGACGGGCCTGTGTCTGTTTGCTCAATGTCTCTAATGCTGAGGCTTGTGCTTTACATACGGAAAGTATTCAATCATGAACGAAGGTCCTAGTCAAAAAATTACATTGAAAGATAACTTTTTAGGGAATGAATGAATGGGTCAGCCTGGGCGAGGCTCCAGGATCATGTGTGTGGGGCAGATATCGCTACAGCTTTTCTCCAGGGCAGGCCACACAGGCTGAGCCACTCCTGGAATGGTTTTAATGAGTATGAGGCTAGTGACCCAGCCAGCAAGCTCTCCAAGCTCCTTCCTGATCATTATCTCCCCAGCCCTCCTCCACACTCCCCAACCCCCATTACTCGGAGCACCAGGCTTTTAATGACCAGGCCACTGGAGCATTTCTGAGCTGGCATACCTTCACTCTGCAGAGTGGACATTCTGTTCTTCCCAAGGGCGAGGACCCAGGAGACTTTTCTTTGTGGGGTTGGATGAGGAAAAAGAAGCGAAATCTAATTAGACCAGGTTCAAAGCCCAGCTTTGCCTCTTGCTGGCTGTGTGACCTTGCAAATTTACTCAACCTCTCTGGGTTCCTGTCTCCTTCTCTATAAAAAGTGGACAAGAGGCTGGGTGTGGTGGCTCCCACCTGTAATCCAAGCACTTTGGAGGCCAAGGCGGGCGGATCACCTGAGGTCGGGAGTTCAAGACCAGCCTGACCAACATGGTGAAACCTCGTCTTTAAAAAAAAAAAAAAAAAAAAAGTGGACAAGAATATCTAGCTTCAATGTGATGGTGAAGACTTAAGGAGTGAATGCACACTAAGAGTCTAATTGGGGGCCCGCCACATGTCACATGATTCCAAGACAGTTTTTTACATTTTAACATCTCTGAAACTGGGATGCAACTTATAACCATAGTTTCTGCTGCTTTTTCTTTCTTAATGGATTATAAAATAAGAATACATTCTCACAGACGAAGCCCTGCCTTGAATGAAATAATGCAGTCGCTTAGATTTTTTACTTCCCTTGCAAAGAGGCTGGAACGCCCGTGAGATGGGATCGGAGACCAAGAACACAGCTCGTGAAGGAACAAGGGTCTCCTGAGGCCTAGCATTCACCCTGATCTCCAAAGCTTCATGGAATCTGAAGGCGCAGCCCTTCCCTGGCCTGGCACCCCTCTGGATCTGTCTCAGCTGTCCTAGTCTTGCTCAGAAGGTGGCCCAAACTTCAGCAGGACCCTCATGTCTGCGTCTGACCCTCCGTTGCTTTTGATGCAGCAGGTTCCTCAGTTGGGCAGTTTGGTCCCAATGCAACTGAGCTTGCAGCCACCTAAATCCCCCAGTTTTTATCAAGAAAAGAGTCCTAGTTCCCACCTTCAGAAACTCCCAAATATGTCTCCTCCAGTGTGACTCCATCAAGCCATCCCTGGACCCTGCTCCCAACTGTTTCGGAAGGCCAGCACTGCGGATGTCATCATTAATGATAAAAGTGTCATCATCACTTTTGGCTTCACCAAAGTCCTTACGCTGTGAGTGCTGCCTTCGTTCCTGCAGCCTGGTGATGGCAGACTGGCCTGCTTATTTTATTATTATCTAAGTATCACCATAACTTATATTGCATACATAATTGGCCCTCCATATCTGTGGGTCCTGCATCTGTAGATTCAACCAAACTCAGACGGAAAATATTTGAAAAAATAAAGAAAAATAACAATACAACAATTAAAAACTACAAATAAAAAATATAGTATAACTGGCCAGACACAATGGCTGTAATCCCAGCACTTTGGGAGGCTGAGGCGGGCAGATCACTTGAGGCCAGGAGTTTGAGACCAGCCTGGCCAACATAGTGAAACTCCATCTCTACTAAAAATGCAAAAAATTAGCCAGGCGTGATGGTGCATGCCTGTTATCCCAGCTACTCGGGAAGTTGAGGCACAAGAATCACTTGAACCTGTAGGCAGAGTTTGCAGTAAGCCGAGATTGTACCACTACACTTCAGCCTGGGTGACAGAGCGAGACTGTCTTAAAACAAAAATAGAGGATAACGACTAGTTACACAGCATTTACATTGTGTTAGGCATTGCAAATAATCTATAGATAAAAGTATACAGGAGGGTGTGTGCAGGTTACATGCAAACACTACACCATCTTATATTAGGGATTTGAATACCAGCAGATTTTGATATCCTTGGGTGTCCTGGAGGCTGAGTATTTAGGAATGACTGTACACACATCACCAAAATCTTTACAGGAATGAATTAGCTATTGTGTATAAAACTATTTGTTATCATTATTATTTTCAATAAAGCAGGGTCTTACTATGCTGCCCAGGCTGTTCTCAAACCCCTGGTTTCCCAAAGTGCTGGGTTGCAGGCAGGAGCCTCCACACACAGCCAAAACATTTTAAATGTAGAAAAGACCAAAGAAAACAAAATTCTCCCACCTAGTGATAATTAGCTTGATGTCTGTCTGAATATTTTGCTATGTCTACATGTTGAGGGGAAAAGATTCTTTTTTCATATTCAAACCCAAACAGGTTCATTCCACACATACTACTCTCTCACTTACGGTGACATGGTGGCCCTCTCTCTACAGACTGGTTTCTTCACGGTGCCTCCACAGTGTCCCCGTCCTCTATCCCTACCCCTGGCAGGTCCCAGGCCTCTACAGAGATGTAGTGCTTTGGGTCTGAGGCAGTTCCTCCTCATACTCACAGTGGGGCAGTGATCTGTGATGGGGTCCTGGCTACCTTCAGGGACCCCACCAACCAAAGCCGCACCCAGGCACAGAAATACTCCAGAGCTCTTGAATTGAGGGGTGTGAGGTTAATAGCAGTTGTCTGTCTCTGTTTGATTTGACTGCAGCCCTTTCAAAACCAACTGGAAGTTCTCCCAGCCCCAGATCCTGGCCTAGTATTTCCCTAACCTCTAGGGGTTCCAGAAATCACAATAAGCAATGAACAGGTAGGTGCCTGGCATTCTGGAGTTCATTAAGTGCCTCCTTACTTTTATTTGATTTAGAGCTCTACAACAAGCCTATAAATGATGCAGAACAGGCATTTATTATCCCCATTTTATAAATGAAGAAACCGGGGCTTGAAGAAGTGGAGTGACTGATCCAATATCTTCCCTTATTTTTCTACCCTTCATAGTCTGGCTGTCTCCAAATCCCACTAGCAACCCAGCTCAGGCATCAGTTCCTCTAGGGAGCCTTCCCCAAGCCCCCACTTCCACCCCAGGCAGGGTTAGGTGCCCCTTCTGGAGGGCCCACAGCTCCGGGGCTTCCCTGTGATTTAACGGTGGGCCCTCACGGCTGTGATGGGTCTAGCTTGTCTACATCAAGGCTTCCCAAGCCTTAGAAAAACCTCAACAGATGGTTGCCAGGGTGAAGGTCATTACAATTATTAAGGCAGGAAATATTCTCCCCCTTTTACAGATGAAGACACTGAGTCATAAAGAAGGGTCAAGACTTGCCTAAGGAGCATGTGAGCAGCAGGGCCAGGTCTCCTTCCTTAGAGGCCTGGGTTCTTTCGCTCCACTGCATCCCTTGTTCTCTGCAATCTTAGACTTCAAACCATTGCTGGAGGCTCATTTCTGTCTTCCCAGGCAGATCTACCTGGTCCAGCCAGGTGTGCAAGAGAGGTTGTCAGGAGGGAGCTCTGTCTGCAGGGGACTCAATTCCCCAGCCTGTGCCCACACCCTGGTGCAGCCTTAGGAACAGGCAAAGGACTTGCCCAGTTATTGAGCATGCCCTGGACCACACCCTGTGCAAGAACTTCCCTCGCACTTCTTACTTCTTCCTGTGGCTGGGGCCATTATGATGCCATTTTGCAGGTAGGGGAGGAAAGACCCTGCCCAAGGCCAGTGTCTGAGATGGGGCTAGAAGCCAGGGCTGCATCCCTGGCAGCAGACAGCCCCAGGAGTTTGCTGGCACCAGAGCCAGAATAAATGCACAGTCAGAGTACAGGAGACAACTCTTAGGGGGCCTGCAGTGTGGGCAAAGACCCAAACTCACCTCCCACCCAGGGCTGGCTGGAGGGACAAGACTCTTGGGCCCAGGGAACACATGCCTGCCCGGTAGTCCCCTGCACTGCCTGTGGGCAGGGTCATGCCATTTGCCAGGCTCCTGCAAACTCCAGGCTCAAGGCCAGGCTGGAAGCAGCTGTCATATCAACCCTGCACAAATGCTCAGCTCCCAATTTCTTGTTTGAATGAGACTTCACATATCTGCTCCTGACTGGCTGACAGATGCTGAGCAAGTCCCCGTCTCTCGTTGGGCCTCGCTTTACGTATCTGTGAAATGATGCCAGGAGTGGGGTGGCTGGGAGGTGAGGGGGACTAGGTTTGGGGGATGGTATCTTCATTGAACGCATCAACTCTGACATTCCAGGGACTGATTATAGGCGGCAGGGGATGGTGACTAAGACCCTGGTCACTGGCGGCAAATGACATAGGTTGAATGTATGATCCTGGGCTAGCTACCCAACTCAACTTCCCTGGGCCTCAGTGTTCTCATCTATCAAATGGAAATGATAGTAGAAAAAAGGCTGAAAGTAAATATTGATACTGATTATCTTGGATGAGAAGAGGAGAAGATATGGGTAATTTATTTTGCCTGTTTTCCTGCCTTTTTCTAAAATTCTCCATGATGAAGTATTTACAATTTTAAAAAATGTATTTTCTTTGTAAATTAACTTTATGAGATATCATTTACATATAATATACCCATTTTAAAATGGGAGAAATAATAAGTAGCAGTATCTACCCTATAGGTTGTTATGGGGATTGGGTTAACGTCTATAAAATATTAGATGGTGGCAAGAAGTGCTAATGACTGTTTGTTAAATAAATAAGCGTAGGGCCAGCCTGGCTTCCGCCTCCTCCTGCTCACCTGGCCTGGACCCCAACCTCTCCCCAGCACCAAGTTCACTGCCCAGGTCCCACCGCGACACTCCAGACCCGGACTATTTCTACAGCTTTCTCTCTGCACCGGGCTTAGTCCACTGCTGCTGCTACAAAAAAATACCATAAATTAGGTGCTTGGGCTGGGTGCAGTGACTCACGCCTGTAATCCTAGCACTTTGGGAGCCTGAGGAGAGCAGATAATCTGAGGTCAGTAGTTCAAGACCAGCCTGGCCAACATGGTGAAACCCTGTCTCTACTAAAATACAAAAATTAGCTGGACATTATAACAGGTGCCTGTAATCCCAGCTACTGGGGAGGCTGAGACAGGAGAATCGCTTGAACCCAGGAGACGGTGGTTGCAGTGAGCAGAGATCGCACCACTGCACTCCAGCCTGAGCAGGTGAGCAAGACTCCATCTAAAAAAAAAAATTGGGTGCTGTGTTAACAACAGAAATGTATTTCTCACAGCTCTGGAGGATGGAAGTCCAAGACTAAGACAACAGATTTGGAGTCTGGTGAGGGCCCACTTCCTGGGTCATGGAACAGCGCCTTCTTACTGTGTCCTCAGGTGGTGGAGGGGGTGAGGGTCTCTCTGGGGCCTCTTTTATAAGAGCACTAATCCCATTATGAGGGCTCTGCCTTCATGACATAATTCCCTCCCAAAAGCCCAATCTCTTAATACCATCACCTTGTGGGGTACGATTTCAACATATGAGCTTTGGAGGAACATACACATTCAGACCATAGCAATCTCGCAGGAATCATACTAATATTCAAATCTGGCCATGCTCCTACCCTGTTCAAAGCCTTCCATGGCTCCCCACTGACTCTGGCTGAAAGTCCTAGATTCTCCGTGAGACAGTTTCAACAAGCCACGTAACTTTTCTGTATCTTTCTTTTCTTTTTCTTTTTTTTTGTTTTTTTTTGAGACGGAGTTTCACTCATGTTACCCAGGCTGGACTGCAATGGCGCGATCTCGGCTCACCGCAACCTCCGCCTCCTGGGTTCAGGCAATTCTCCTGCCTCAGCCTCCTGAGTAGTTGGGATTACAGGCACGCGCCACCATGCCCAGCTAATGTTT
>NW_016107366.1:7853137-7856418 GCF_001604975.1 Cebus imitator | reverse complement strand
TTTTGAGATGGAGTCTCGCTCTGTTGCTCAGGCTGGAGCGCAGTGGCGTGATCTTGGCTCACTGCAATCTCTGCCTCCCTGGTTCAAGCAATTCTCCTGCCTCAGCCTCCTCAGTAGCTGAGATTACAGGTGTGTGCCACCACGCCCAGCTAATTTTTGTATTTTTAGTAGAGACAGGGTTTCACCATGTTGGTCAGGCTGGTCTCGAACTCCTTACCTCATGATCTGCCCATCTCGGCCCCCCAAAGTGCTGGGATTACAAGCATGAGCCACTGTATCTGCTGCTAGTGCTTCTCTGAACATGCCTGCATGATCCCGCCTCAGCGCTTTTGCCCCAGCTGTTCCCTCCACCTGAATGGCTATTTCCCTAGAAATGAGCCCGGTTCACCCACTCCATCAAGCCTTTGCCTAAAAATCACCTTCTCAATGAGGCCCCCAACTCACCCTAGTTAAAACTGCAATCCCTCTTTCTATCGCCCTAACCCCTCCTAAGTTCTATTTGTTCCATCTCATTTATCATCGATTTTATTTATCACCTATTCATCTATTTTACTTATTGTTTTTCATCTACCTTCCCCCCATCTGATTGTAAGCTCATTGGGGGAAGATCTTTCTGGTCTATTTCGTTTAATGTCAGTGCCTTCCCCCTTTCCCCAGCACTTAGAAAGTACCTAGTACAGGCCAGGTGTGGCAGCTCACGCCTGTAATTGCAGCACTTTGGGAGGCCAAGACGGGCAGATCACTTGAGGTCAGGAGTTTGAGACCAGCCTGGCCAGCGTGGTGAAACACTGTCTCTACTGAAAATACAAAAATTTGCCTGGGTGGTGGCACGCGACTGTGATCCCAGCTACTCAGGAGACTGAGGCATGAGAATCACCTGAACCCAGGAGGCAGAGGAGGGGGTTGCAGTGAGCCGAGATTGTGTCACTGCACTCCAGCCTGGGCGACAGAGTGAGACTCTGTCTCAAAAAAAAGGAAAAAAAAAAAAAAAAAAAAGAAGAAAGAAAGAAACAAAAAGAAAATACCTATACAATGTAGGTGCTTAATAAATACTGGCTGAATGGTTAAATGAATGAATGAAAGTAAAGCACTTAGGGCAGAATTAGGCAGCGGTAAATACACAATGAATGTTAGCTATTGTTATTGCCATCAGTGATTCTTCAAAGCAAGGCTCCCATTTCCCTCCTCCTTCTCCAAACTCATAATCACACCTTCCTTGTCCCCACCACACCCTACCAATCTCTCAATTATAGTAAGGAGCATACCACTCTTTAATACCTGTATATCTTTTTCCATTTAGGCTGAACCAAATGAAATTGCCATTTCTTGTAAGTCTAAAAAAGTCAGATACTGGCTGTTTCAGGTGGTTTAACCTAGTAAGTTTCCCACAGCAGCCTGAAGACCCCCAGGAGGCACAGTTTGCTCACAGAAACGAAATCACCTGCTCCTGGCCCTTCAGAACAGGTGTGATTACAAAGCATGTCCAAGCTCTTCTGAAGGAGGCAAGGCACCGATTACAGACTTAAAATACAAGAAGATCCTGCTGAATTATTTTCTGGACCTCCTGAGATTTGATAGAGAAGATAAAAAAAAAAAACACACACACACACCAACTTCTAAAACAATCCAGCTTCTGGCCATTTTAAAACAGCAAAGGTTTAAGGCTGAAACACCTCGGTGGGGAGCAACTTCTTTCTTTCCTTCCTTTCTTCCTTTCTTTCTCTGTTTCTCTCTGTCTTGCGATGGAGTCTCGCTCTGTCACCCAGGCTGGAGTGCAGTAGTACAATCTCGGCTCACTGCAACCTCTGCCTCCTGGGTTCAAGAGATTCTCCTGCCTTAGTCTCCTGAGTAGCTGGGATTACAGGCATGCATCACCACACTTGGCTAATTTTTATATTTTTAGTAGAGACGGGGTTTCATGTTGCCCAGGCTGGTCTCGAACTCCTGACCTCAGGTGATCCGTCTGCCTCAGCCTCCCAAAGTGCTAGGATTACAAGCATGAGCCACCATGCCTGGCCAGAAGACAACTTAGAAATAACTGCACAATGTATGTTTCTCTCTGTAGTTATTTCCTCAGGATAAAGTCCCCAGAGTAGCTGGCTAGGGCAAGTAGGATCATTTTCATGATAACAGGCTGCCACATTGCCCTGTAAAACTACATGCCAGAGGCAAATTCCTGCAGCCTCGCCAGCACAGAGTTTTATCCTTTTATTTTTGCTAATTTTACAGGAATAAATATAAACTGCTTTCATTTATTATATGTTATGTGTTTTGGGGGGGTGGGGAATAAGGTACTAAGGTCTTGGAATCAGGATTCCTGGGCTCAGTTGCTGGTTTGCTGCATGGCCTTTGCCCAGTCACATCCCCTCTGGGGACAGGGGATGCCTATCTGTAAAATGAGGGGGTTGAATGAGATGACTTCTTAAGGCTCCTTTCAGCTCAGACATTCCATAATTCCATGGTGAGTTTGAAAATTATTAGCAATTAAAGTCATAGCATGACTTTTTAATAACCAGAATCTGCCATGCTCCTAAATCAGGCCAAAAAGGCTTGAACTGGGCGAGCAGGAAAACAGGGCCCAGATTATACATGTGTCGAGATGACAGGAGACCCAGGTAGCACTTAAGCCTGTGCGTCGGAGTTGGGCTCCCGGGCCAGCCCGTATACTTAGCCGGCTTTTATGAGGGGATAATAACACTCATTTGTGGTCCAGCTTCCAGTCCTGTGCAGCTCTGCCATGGCCGCAGGGCAAGATCATAGGCACTGCTTCAGCCCTAGAATTCCACAGACTTTCAGCCCAAGGTAGCTCACACTCAGGTTCTGACAAAGAGCTCACTACCAGTCCAGGGGCCTCCTGCCTTCTTTTGGCTGTAATAAAGTTCCTGGGTGTGGGGCAGGTCATGAAGGGGAAAAGACCAGAAGGCTGAGAAGTGATTCCTAGAAACTGCGACCTCACACAGAGCCGGCATCAGGGAGGTGGAGAGGAGGCCCCACGATGCAGGAATGGTCTCTGAGGGGCTCTGGCTCTCCTCACTCCAGACCTCTCAGAAGGTGCCCAGGAGAGGCAGGAAGCTCAGGAGACACATTCCAGTCCTGATGCACAGGTGGGTTCTGAACAAGCCCCAGAAAGTCGGAGGCCCCACAGCCTGCTCCTGCACGGACTCCTCAGCTCCCTCTTCTTGCCCTGGCTCCCTGGGCTATGATGGAGAAATTGCTGGGACCAGGGCTGCTGGCCTGAAGGTGAGCATGAATATATATATATAAAATTTTTTTTTTTTTTT
>NW_016107366.1:7843445-7853017 GCF_001604975.1 Cebus imitator | reverse complement strand
TTACAGGCACGCGCCACCATGCCCAGCTAATTTTTTGTATTTTTAGTAGAGACGGGGTTTCACCATGTTGACCAGGATGGTCTCGATCTCTTGACCTCGTGATCCACCCGCTTCGGCCTCCCAAAGTGAAGGTGAGCATATTTAAGGGACCTGATCATTGCCCCAGGGTGAGGGAAGAAGAATCTGAGGTTGTCCAGAGCAGGACCAGCAGGAGAGGCAGTGACTGGGTAGCAGATTCCAGCTTGGTTTACAGCTAGTGAGATCCCAATCACAGGGAGTGTGCAAGGGGTCAGCAAGACTTTCCAGAAGCGACCTTACAGAGGGGCTGAGCCAGATGCCATAGGTCTTCTTTACCCAGAGAGCCCGGGGCCATAGTCTCTCAGACCCGTGCTCTGTCGTAATGCCACACAGACACAGCTCCCTTGGCACTGTCACCCCTCTGAGGTCCAGGCGTGGCCGCGAGTCAGCCCTTGTCACTCCAGCTAGTGTGTGTCACACCTTGTCACACATTAGCTCTGGGACACAGAGCTAGGCCCCAGCACCTGGCCAGGACCTGGCCTGGGTGGGGAAAGGGAAGGAGCTGTCCTACGCCACTCTCTAAAGAGGTGCGTACATGGGACTGGTCCCCTGGCAGGCGAGCCGCCAGGGGTCCAGCCACCTCCAACCTAGGGCTCCTCTAGCCCTAGACGAGTAAATCCTCTTGGCGGGCCGGCTGACACCCCACCTGCACGCCCAGGCCAGCTTTGCGAAGACCCGGGGATGCCTCCCACCCCACCGTTTCCGGTACCAGGAAGCTGAGGCCCAGCAGGTAACGCCACCAAGAGGGGGAGGGTCCCGACATGAGTCCCTTGGGGCACCCGGGCCACAGCAGGGGCCTGTTGGAACCGGCTGGCCGCGCCCTGAGTGAGCTACCCTCACTGCGGACGGGAGCGGTGGGCGGTGCAGACAGTGCCCGTGCGGGCGGCGAGCGGTCGGGAGCCTGGACCTCGGGGCGGCCCCTCCCAACAACCCCGCAAGGAGGGATCCACCACGCTACCCCGACGGGGAAACTGAGGCCTGGAGAGGAGCAGTGCTTTGTGCAAGGTCACGCAAAGGGGCTGAAATCCAGGTACTCCGCGACCCGCCGGGTCCCCAGCGCGCCGAGCCCCGCATCCCTCACACCCCGGGAGCTGCAGTCGAGGTGGGGCCCAGCGCGCACTTCCCGCCCGACGCCCCCATCGCGTAGACCGGGAAGGCACGGCCAGCGGCGCAGGACCGCCCTACCTTGATGACGGCCGCGCAGGTGGTACTGGCGGCGGCGGCGGCGGCGGCAGCGTCCAGCTCCGGCTCCGCGCTCCTCGCCGTCCGCCGACTCCCAGCGCCCAGCGCTGTTGCCGCCTCCCCCTGCAGCCCGGCAGGCGGGGCCGGAGGGCGGGGCGGGGGCCTGGCCCAAGGTCCGCCCTCTCGCCCGCCCCGCGGGTCCGCCCGGGCCACCCTCTTCCGCCCCCACGACCCAGACCGCGCTCCTAGCTCCCTGGGGCGGGTCTCGGGGCGCGCACACGTGCTGGGAACAGGCGCGCACACGCCGCAGTGATTGGGGCGGGCCACCGGCCACCAGGCGGAGGCTGGGGACAGGGACAGCCGCCGGCTCCACGTCCCGCTGTGCCCTCGCTGCGTGGTGTAGGACGAGGAACCTGACCTCCTGGAGCCTCAGTTTCCCCCGTGGTGAAATGGAGACAGTCACCGCGTCCGCTTCTTAGGGCTGTTTGAGCCCTGGGCGTGACGATCCCGGCCAGGTACAGTGCGTGCGCAGAGCCCGGCCGGGGAAGCCCTCCTTTCCCCGAGCAGTTACAGCGGTTGCCGAGGCTTCCCTATCCTCAGGGAGCAGAGGAGCCGGGAGCGCCGGTGCGAGCCGAGGAAGACGCCCTTCCTTCCCTCGGGACCAGCGGAGGCGCTGCTGCCCTGCCTTGCCCGCTGGGGAGCCCTGAGGACACTAGGCAATGGGGAGGCCCTGCCTTTGGGTAACACCCCCCCCAACACTACTGAGCCACGCACTCCTCTAAGCGCCTTCTGTGCGCTACCCCCCTTCATTGTCACACAGGCCTATGAGGCTGATACCATTACTCACCTATGGAACACAAAAGAAAGCTGAGGCACAGAGAGGTTAAGTAACTAGGTTAAGGTTGCACGGCTAGTCATGCAACCCCAGGCAGTATGGCTCCCAAGGCTACTAAGCAGCTCCACACCACGTCTTTGAAGAGCTCTTGGTTTTCTTCAGTAGAGACGGGGTATCTTGAGGGCCTTGAACTGCTCCGCGGCACATAGTAGGCACTCAATATATAGCTATCGAGTGGATAACAGAGTACACTATGTACTACTTTACATGTCTGTATTATTTTTCTTTTTTTTTTTTTTTTTGTGAGACGGAGTCTCACTCTTTCGCCCAGGCAGGAGTGCAGTGGTGCGATCTTGGCTCACTGCAACCTCCACTTCCGGGGTTCAAGCGATTCTCCTGCCTCAGCCTCCCGAGTAGCTGGCAGAACAGGCCCGCACCACTGCGCCCGGCTATTTTTTGTATTGTATTACATATTTATAGACAGGGTTTCACCGTGTTGGCGAGGCTGGTCTCATATTCCTGACCTCGTGATCCGCCCGCCTTGGCCTCCCAAAGCCTGAGATAAAAGGCGTGAGCCACTGCGCCCGGCCATATCTGTATTATTTCTTTTAAGCCTACCAACCCCTTTATTTAGCCACGATTATTACCCCCATTTTAAAGATAAAAAAAATTGAGGCTTTGAGTGGCAAAGTACTTGGGGAGCTCTTGATTATCTCCTTAGAATGTGATTCAGCTTTCATAGTCCACATGCCACTCCCCTGCCCAGAGCTGGATGGGCTCCCTGCCTACCACCCAAAGCCCAGTGTACAGTATGGCTCTGAAAACCCCACTCTACCGCTCTGATAAAGGCCTCCTGGAGCTGGACTGCCCAGCAGGCAGACTGAATGCATGCAAGAGTTGGGTACCTGAACTTTCCAAGAAGCATATGGATTGCCAGGCATGGTGGCTCATGAATGTAATCCCAGCACTTTGGGAGGCTGAAGTAGGTGGATCGCTTGTTCTCAGGAGTTCAAGACCAGTCTGTCTCTACTAAAAATACAAAAATTACCTGGGCCTGGAGGCATGTGCCTGTAGTCCCAGCTACTTGGGAGGCTGAGGCAGGAGAAGCACTTGAACCTGGGAGGCGGAGGTTGCAGTGAGCCAAGATTGTGCCACTGCACTCCAGCCTGGGCAACAGAGTGAGACTCTGTTTCAAAAAAAAAAAAAAAAAACATAAACAGACAAAAAGCATATGGATGAAATCAGAACACTGTGGGAATTCTTTATGATCATGGGTTGGTTTTTACCTGAATTACAGCTGGACAGTGGGCACCATAATCTTTCCCAGGCTAAGGCATCTAAGGATCTCTGTTGTTGTTGTTGTTTTTGCATGGATCTGCTCTGTCGCCCAGGCTGGAGTGCAGTGGCACAATCCTAGCTCGCTGCAGCCTCCACCACACAAGCTCAAGCCATCCTCTTGCCTCAGCCTCCCAAATGGCTAGAACTACAGATGCATGCCAGCACGCCCAGCTAATTTTTATATTTTTTGTAGAGATGGGATTTCACCACCTTGCCCAGGCTGATCTTGAATTCCTGGGTTCAAGTGATCTGCCTGCCTTGGCCTCCCAAAGTGCTGGGATTACAGGTGTGTGCCACCACCCCTGGCCTTGAATGTCTTAATTCACTTCGGGCTTGGGCCAGCATCTCTGGTGTGGCTTTCTGCCTCCGCCAATGGCACTCGCCTTTGCTCTGCCTGCAGTTGGCTTCCCAAATCATCATCTCCCCTGTGTAAACCCACTCATCCTTCCAGGCCTAGGCTTCCTAGATGTCCTGTGGATGTCCCTCCCACCCTTGCATCTGCATCTTCCTACCCTGTGCCATGGTGGTCGGTGGCTGGGACTGTTGGGGGAACAGCTGGTTTGACAGAGACATCTCTGGGGCCTGTGGGCATATGGACCCATAAGCCAGAGGGAGAGCTCTGCAATGAACCTGAGACCCTTTCTGGGGTTGCTGTGGCTGGGGAGCATCCTCCTCTCTTGCCCCTTCCCTCCCTCTCATCCTGGTCCAGATGTGGGATTGCACACATGGGGAAACTGAGGCCACAGTGGGCATGACCCCTAGCTATAAAACCACATAGCAGGTCTGGTTCCAAAGTTGGGCCCATCTGCTGGCATCTTCTATTATGCCTTAGTGTAGATTGGGAAAGGCCAGGAAACCTTCCTCTTCCTTCCCAGTGCACCCACATGGCCAGCTTTGTTCATCCTCCATGTGTGGGCAAACATCTTGTGCAGGACCAGAACATATGTGTGTGGTGGGAAGGGCCAAGTTCTCCATCTATCTGCCCTGCATGGAGCTTTCTGTACGACATGGCCCGATGTCCATGGGGGAGGGGGTTGAGAAAGAATGAGGAGACAGCGCCTGGGTGCTGAGGGGTATTTGGAGAATAGTAGCCTTGAACATGGGCACTATCTGGAAGTGAGTGAGCAGCGCTTATGTTGAGGGGGGCCCCTTCCACCTCCTTTGGGTCCCTTTATTCCTGGGGATGTTGCCCCAGGGAGGTTTCCTGGGTAACTCCCTTTCCCTCCTCTGTAGAACAGGCTGGACCACAGCTTGCCGGGGGCCTATGGCCTGGGGAAGGCATGCTTTGAGCATGAGGTCCGGTCCCCTAGGGTGGGAAGGTGGGGCCGAGAGGGATCAGATCCTCCAGCCCTGAAAGGCAGCAGCCCCGGGGGAAAGGGTGACAGCTGTGGTGCGGGCCAGGAACCCGACACCAGGAGTGGGCCCCAAACACACTCCAGAAAGAGCAGGGGAGGGTGGGCGGGTGCCCTGGGAGCAGCAGCAGCAGGCACAGATGCTCTGGGGTGGGCCCACTGGTCCCTCTCAGCCTCTCTGCCATGTGGGTGTCATGCTCCCCTTGTTGTCTCTGATGAAGGGGAGAAATAGCACTACAATCCCAGCTTGAGGCAACCATGAGGAAATTCTTCCTTTAGGTTTCCTTGGTCTAGAACGATCTTCTGAGTGTACCCCCCAGGAGGCCACACGCCAAGCCTGCCCCTTCCCCAGGTCTTTCGGAAGGTGTTCTAGGTTCCAGAAGTGAGGTAAACCAGGGGGAGCCCTCCCTGGCTTTGCAGTAAGGGCTCTAGGCTTGAGCAGGGCTCGACCAGGGGCTGTGTGACTTTGGATAGGCTAACTGACGTCTCTGAGCCCTGTCTACTCGTTGGTAACCTGAGCTTGGCCTGGGTGAGTTGATGCTGCAGGACAGGTCGGTTCTCAATCCAGCTCCCCGTCAGGGCTTGAGGAGGCAGTTAGCCCTCACTGTCCTGTGTCCCCAACCCTCCTGAGTATCAGAACGCCCGGGCCCCACCACAGGCTCCAAGCATAAAACCCTAGCACTGACATTTTTAAAAAGCTACTCAGCTGATTTTTTCTGTGTGTGGAGTTTCAGTCTTGTTTCCAGGCTGGAGTGCAATGGCGCAATCTGGGCTCACTACAACCTCCACCTTCCAGGTTCAAGCGATTCTCCTGCCTCAGCCTCCCGAGTAGCTGGGATTACAGGCACTTACCACCACGCCTGGCTAATTTTTTGTATTTTTAGTAGAGACAGGGTTTCACCATGTTGGCCAGGCTCGTCTCGAGCTCTTGGCCTCAAGTGATGTATCCACCTCGGCCTCCCAAAGTGCTGGCCACTGCGCCTGACCTACTCAGGTGATTCTAAGGTGCAGTCAGGTAGGATCAAGAGGTTACATAGTGCTGGGTCAAATGCAAAGTACCACCCACCCCTCTCCCCAGGAGGGGAGGGAAAGAGCACAGGCACCCAGCTCTGAGCAGAGCTTCTTCTCTGCCTGGGGTTGGGGGAATGTGGGGAGATGCAGGAGAGGAAGAGAAGCGGAGAGGAGGAAGAGAGGGAAGAAGAAAAGCAGAGAAGTGGGGAGAAAGGAGGAAGAAGGGAAGGAGAGAATGGGGAAGGAGGAAAAGGAGGATGAGGGAGAAGAGAGGAGGAAGGAGAGGCAGGAAGAGGAAAGCAGGGAGGCAGGGGAGGGGGAGGGAAGGGGGGAGGGTAGAGATGGGCTGCTATTTATCCAGCAGCCCCTGTGCCCATTGCCTGATTCTTTTTTGAGTGTTGTTGCTGAAGAGGGAATTTGAGTTGCAAGGCTAAGGGCAGAGGGACCGCTGGGTCAGAACTCCCCTGCAGCCTTGGGGCTTTCGCAGGCATCAGGGCCTGCCAGTGATGTTTCCTTCTTAAGAGAGCTGCTCACTGCTGTCGGAGGCACTTGCCTCTGTGCCAGGCTCCAGGCTCGGCACCGGTTTACCTGCTTTAGCCCTCCCAGGAGCCCCATGGGACTGGACCCCTCAGCATCCCGATGACCAACTTAGTGGGACCCCCCAGTCTGCCCTCATGCCACGATCACACTTCATGAACAGTTTGGTGAAAGGGCCTCAGGAGACGAAAAACGTTTAGCAAAAATAAGAAAGGCAGTCAAGCCTCAGTGCAGGGTATTCACGGAAACGTGGGGCCCTCGGGCCAGCCAGGAGCCCATGTGGACAGGGAGGAGAGGACCCCTGAGTGTCCCCTCCCCGAGGCTGCACAGGCAGTGCAGTGTAGGGAATCAAAAGCCTGGTGCATCGACCCCTCGAATTCACACCTGTGGGTAACAGCGGGGGCTAGGGACCAGCCAGGGCCACCACAGGGGCTGTCCTTAGTCTCCAGTGATGGGCAAAGCTTCCTCCCCAGCCCGGATTGGAGCCTCAGATCAGAGCCAGGAGGTTCCAGAGCAGTATCCCCTAATCCTGGGTGGTTTTCCAGAGAGGCAGCTTCTGTGTGAGAACCCCCCCACGCCCAATCCTTCACACCAAAGACAGCCAACGCAAGGCTAGACCAGCACAGACACGGGTTTTGCTGAGAAATGAGTTGCCTAAGTTACTGGCATGGCCTTGACCCCCTTCCTCAGGTAGAGACAGACTGAAGCCTCTGTTTGCTGAGGCGGGAACTGGAGGAGCCCGACGCTGGGCTGGGGCCACAGTGGGTGCTGTGATGAGCCAGTCCTGGCTTGGGCTGCCAGAGTCTCCACTGGCCACCTTCTCCCACCCTCTCAACCACCCATTTTTCAGAGGAGAGATGACCCTCCGTGCCCCAGCCTGTGAAGTGGGCAGTAGGTCACAAGTGGGGCACCAGACCCAGGGCTCTCTGCCCAACCCCCACACCAAGTTCCTGGTGGCAGTACACAGGGGGTTTTCCCTGGGATCCCCCCAAAATGGGCTGTGAGCAGAAAGGAGGGCAAAGGGGCTGGCTGGGTTCTGGAAACAGGCCTCAGTACACAGAGAGTGTCCTGGGATGCAAGCCCAGGCCGCACTGAAAAGGAGCTGCTGCCCAGAAAGACAAAACCCTAACATCTCAGGGAACCAGGCAGGGGCTGGCCCTACAGATGCACTCAGAATTGGCAGCCAGAGATGCCCTAGGCTGGAAGCCTGGCAGTGGCACACCCTGGCACCATGGGCCCATCCAGGAACAACTGGTAACTAAGAACTGTTTCAGTTCCAAAGCTTATGAACTATTTCCACCATTTATATAGCTTTATATTGATATAACTTAGAGAATGTTCCAGGTTACCCTATAGAGGCAGTGCTCTTGCTTGTTTATATGCCAAAGTGCTCTGTGGACGAGGTGCAAAGGGGTGGCATCCCTGGGTAAGTAGGTGCCTATGAAGAAGCAGCCCAATCAATGGCTTTGCAGCACACAATGTCCCAGTGGGGAGACTGAGGCCTAGGGAGGGGAAGGCATGTGTCCAGGGTCCCATGACACCCAGGGCTGGGTCACTGGTCTGGGCCCGACCTCCAGTGAATCTGCCAGCCAAGGGTGAGGAAGGCTCTGGGGAGGGGAGGTGGCCAAGTCAGGCCTCTCCCTCCCCCTCGTCCTCGCTGGCGCAGCCCTCGGCCACGGCTCTGCCCTGGAATGTCTGCCTCTCCAGGTACTCAGCCTTAAGCTGCTCCAGCTCCTGCAGCTCAGCCTCCAGCCGCTCCCGGTGGAAGATCCGCAACTGCCGCAGCTGTTTCATGCGGAAGGGGTTCATGTCGTTGAAGGCGATGTTCATCAGCTTCCTGGGAGGAGGGCACAATCAGCCGAGGGCACAATCAACCCAGAGCACATCGCCCCACCTGGCCAGTGTTTACCAGGCTTTCCCAGACAGACATCCCCACATTACTTCCGCCCCTGTGGCTGAGCCCTGGCCCCTGCCCTGAGGAGGAAACAATGAATAAGGTGATTTCCACCCACAGAGATATGTACTGAGACAGCAGGAAGATCAGAAAAAAGAAACCTAACCCAGCAGGGAAGGGCTGATCAGGGAAGGCTTCTTGGAGGAGGTGACATGTGAGCTCAGTTTTAAAGAATGAATAAAAGGTGACCAGGCAAAGAAGATAGTGGTGGTGGAAGTGGCAAGGAATTATTCTAAGAAGAAGAAACTGCAGAAGAAGAAAGAAAAGCCTGGAGGTGGGGTTGTTCTAGGAACTCAAATAATTCTCTTTTCCAGGATCACAGGCCATGGGTGTTCAGGGTAGGGCAAGGTGGGCAAAAGATGAAACTGCATGGAGGCCTCAAATGCCATGTTAAGGGGGCAGACAGATCACTCAGTTGGACTTCCCTGAATATTTCTAAGCTGTGACAGGAGCACCGGCGTCACTTACCAATCTCTACTTGGCAAATACCAGCCTCCCCTCTGCTATGTGTCCTGAGGGTACGTGCGAGGTGGGAGTGGCAGAGGGGTGGGGGTCCTCACCGGCTGTTGGAGATGGTCTTGGTGAAGAAGCGCAGATACTGGTAGATCTCCAGGCTATTCTGCAGCCTCAGGATCTCCTTCTCGTTGTACTTGAAAATGGCCAAGGCATAGCGAAACAACACCTGGGGGTACAGTGGGGACTCAGGTGGGGCAGGGGGGGCCAGGCAGGTCATCCCTGGAGGGAGGGAACCTGACAGACCCAGGCAGTATGGAACAGCCTGGACTGGCTGCAGATATTAAGGTCTGGAGGCACAATGTATGGGGGAGGGGGAGGGCTATGGGGGGGGGGAAGGGGGAGGGAGACAATACCCCAGGGGCACACAGTTTGAAATCTGGGGATTTGGACAGAGTCCTGGCTCTAGCCTGTCTTGACCCATGACTGTGGGTGAGGCATGGCTCCTGTTGAATCTCATGGGGTTAATCTGTATCTTTACATGGGGCTTTGGCAGGAACCAAATGAAATGACAGGCTGGGCATGGTGGCTCATTCCTATAATCCCAGCACTTAGGAGGCTGATCCGGGTGGATCACCTGAGGTCAGGGGTTTGAGACCAGCCTGGCCAATATATTGAAACCCTGCCTCTACTAAAAATAGAAAACTTAGCCAGGTGTGGTGGCACATGCCTGTAATCCCAGCTACTCAGGAGGCTGAGGCAGAATTGCTTGAACCTGGGAGGTGGAGTTTGCAGTGAGCCGAGATCACACCAGTGCACTCCAGCCTGGGCG
>NW_016107366.1:7838727-7843048 GCF_001604975.1 Cebus imitator | reverse complement strand
AAAAAAAAAAAAAAAAATGAGATGAGAAACCTGAGGGTGCTTTGTAGACTGAGGTATAAATTGGGGCTGAGTTGGGAGACTTGCCCAGATCTCTGGGCAAGGTCAGGACAGAGCGGGGTCCAGACCTGAGCTCCAGTCTCTTTTTCCAAGGCTTACTCCAAACAGGAGGAAGAAAAAGAGGGCTCAGGTGACTGGGGGGCAAGGACAGAATAGGGATGTGCCTCTCTGATCATGCTCATGCCTCCTCTCCATGGAAAGGAGATCCCCCAACTTTGGGATACACCTTCAGAGGCAGAACCGCTACTTCCTCTCATATATGCAAAGCACTTTACAGCTGACAAAGCCACACTGTCAGATGTCCTCAACAGCCCTGACAAGTAAGCACCGTCTTCCCATTCTCCAGGGGCAGAGCCAAGACCCAGATGGGGAAGGGACTGGCTTAGGGGCCCCCTGCCCATCCCCTAGCAGCACCCTACCTTGGTCCCCTCGTACAGGAAGGCATCCCAGACCTGAAGGAGGATGTTGCTAATGAGACTGTCTGCGAAGACCACGAGGAACCAGTTGAAGGTGATGAGGGAGAGATCCACGTGGTGCTGCCCCAGGTGGGCCATCAGCCTGGGCAGCTTCTCTGAGAGCAGGTCCTGGAGCACCCGCTGGTCCACCTGGAAGCCAGCGAGAGAGCCTGTCACCTGCAGCCCCAGGGAAGGGCTGCCTCCTTCCCTGCCCAGACTTCCTACCCAGTCAGTCCACACACAGTCCTGAGGCCGCTCTGGGCAGGCCCTTCCCTGCCCAGGAGACACCTCAGGGAGCCGGAGCCCAGCCTCGCGGGGACTCAGGTACAGCTCATATCCCTCTGCTGCTCCTGACACAGGCCGGAGTCCTCTGTACTGGGGCACTGGGCTTTGCAGTGGAGCCATGTGGGCTGGCATATCCTTGTCTCCCTCACCCACCTGAATCCCTTGAGCCAAGTAGGAGCTCAGGGGCCAGCTGATCCTCCTGGCAGTTCAGAGACACTGGTCTCATACCCTGGTGAAATGGAAGCTTTGTCTCTACGCTTACATCAGCTGACACCCACAGCCCCTTTTCAACACCCAATTTGTGCCTGACACCTAAGAGGCTAGGTGGATGTCTGGTCCTGGGACAGGTGTGTATGTGGGAGGTTATAATGTCCTGCCTTGCTGGACATCAAGGAATCTTCTCAAAGCAGGATGCTCCTGGTGAGAGGCCAGTGACCTCTCCTTGTGGCCATTGTCATGGCTCCATCCTTGTTTCACTGGATGGGTTAACCACTCTCAGAACTGGCTCCCTCCCTGGCTCCAAGACACAGTTCTTTCATGGTTCTCCTCCCTCTGTGATGACCCCACTTTAGTTTTCCCTTGCTCTTCCTTCCTGGAAATGCTGGTTGCTCAGGCCTGTCCCCTCACTTAAGTCCTCTTTCAGTTGCCAGTAGCTCCCCTCCGCCCTCACCCAGAACCCTGGGTCATCTAAGGAGGCCAAGTGTCCAGTTCATAACCTAAGGTAACCCCCGAGTCTAAGATGCCGTTGCTACTGCAGGGTTTAGGGATGAACTGATACGTTGCAGGAGGAGTGGATGGGAGTTCAGAAGAAACACTAGCTCTCTGGCTTGATAACTGAAGCCAGGTGATGGACACATGGAGGTTCCTTATACTATTCCCTCTATTGTTTTCAATGTGCAGAATTTTCCATAATAAAATAAGAAAAAAAGTGGTCATATAACGCAGGTCAATTTGGGAGATGTTAAGATGTAAAAATTAAATACAAACATTTCCTAGCCTGCCTCGCAACTAGGGCAGCCATGAAATTCAGTCTGACCAGTAAACAGCAAGTAGAAATAGCTGGGTGGGGGAGCCAGCTCCTGGTGTTCACATTCTGCTTCTCCTGGCCTAGGCCATGGCCACGGTACTGGACGCGATGCAGCCATTCTGTGACCAGGAGGTAATGGGTGTGACGATGAAGCCCATATCCCAGAGATGACAGAGCAGGGAGCTAGGAGCCTGAACCCCATGGTACTGCCTGGTCATTCATTATCTGAGAAAAATCATCCCCCGCTGAAGCTGCTGTTAGGTTGGGCTTCCCTTCTGTGCAGCCAAATGCAATTCCATAGTGCAGAGGGAGAAATTGAAGGCTGAGAGATTCCCACCTTTTCTGAGAGCCACAAACTTCTAGGAAGGGCTCTGGGGCCCTGCCTGCCTCACTTACCTGGGATGCTGTCAGCGTGTTGCAGTAGTAATCAGCCGGCATGATGGTCTCCACAATGGCCACCAGGCACCAGAAGGCACTCTCCTCCTCCTCTAGGACCAGCAGAGCGATGGCCGCTAGCCTGGAGTGGTAGGGAAGGAGGCCTAGAGTGAGTACAGAAGTCGTGGCTCTGCCAGGCAGCACATGGCAGAGGTGGCTTCCTGGGTTCTAGGGGGAAAGTCCTTCCATATGAGCACCAGTGCAACCCCAATCCCTAACTAGATTGGTGTTCCTGGCACCTGGGGTGAGACAAATGCTCTTTTGGGGAAATGACTGGCGATTTCCAGAGGAATGGGGATCACTTCAGAGCACGGGCTCTGGAGTCAGGTTGCTTGGGTGAATCCTGATCTTGCAGCCTCCCGGGTGACTTTGGGCAAGTTACTGAACCAGTCTAAGCCTCAGTCTCGTAATAAATCCCAGGACTGTTTTGAGGATGAACAGAGCTCATTCAGTGCCCCACACGGTGCCTGCCACACAGAGAGCTCTTTATAAAAGTTAGCTATCCTCACCTTAATATTCACAGGCTTTGAGATCTTGACAAGTACACTAACCTCTTTGGCCCTCAGTTTCCTGATGTGTAAAGTGAGATTAACAATATCTGCCGGGCGCGGTGGCTCACGCCTATAATCCCAGCACTTTGGGAGGCCGAGGCGGGTGGATCACGAGGTCAAGAGATCGAGACCATCTTGGTCAAAATGGTGAAACCCCGTCTCTACTAAAAATACAAAAAATTAGCTGGGCATGGTGGCGCGTGCCTGTAATCCCAGCTACTCAGGAGGCTGAGGCAGGAGAATTGCCTGAACCCAGGAGGCGGAGGTTGCGGTGAGCCGAGATTGCACCATTGCACTCCAGCCTGGGTAACAAGAGCGAAATTCCGGCTCAAAACAAACAAACAAACAAACAAACAATATCTATCCCCCAAAGCCATGAGGCACCTTGAAAGGACAGACCTCCCGTGGGGCATTTACCAGATGCTCAATGCACATAGCCCTTTTTCTCCTTTACTTCCCCTCCCTGCCAAGTTAGCATAAGGCTCTAATGAAACCACTGGCAAGAAAAAAACAAAACCCCACCAGGCTGAGCAGGGAAGTCTTCCTGGGAGCAGTACTATTTTCTCTACTTTTCCCATCTTCCCTGGCACCTCCCACCTAGGGCCAATCCAAGAAGGCATTTCCCAAAAATGTCTTCCAGGGACTACTGGTCTCCCAAGATGCTAGGTGAAACACAAGGTTCTATATTCTAAGATATCTGGGGAATGCTGCACATTCTAGCCCCTGAGAGGCTTATGACACACACTGTCTTAGTAAAGCCTCTGAGAAGTCCTGCGGTGACAAAACCCTGTGTGGCTGACTGAAACCGAGGGTTGCCCAGGGGGTCCACAGAGCCCCTGTTGTCCACTGCACCCATGGAGGCCTAGTAGAACAAGTGTTCCTCAGAGGACCTTGGGGAGATGTCGCTTTAGATAGCCTCTCACTCTATGGTCATAACCAGCATTTAAGGAACACATTCCATCATCCAGATATTTATGCTTCTTCGGGTTCTCTCTAGATTGGATTCATGACCTCCACCTTCTTTTGAGGCTCACAACTCTTAGAAACAGGGTTGAATATCAAAAGAAAAAAGAAATATCCCTTCTCTTTCCCCACTAGATTGGGAAAGAATTTCTCCCGACTATGGTTCAAATATTTGTATAAAACCTTCCTGAATCGGACTGAATGGATGAAAAACAGTCACAGGTCTCCTGGGAAATAGAAGGCTCTGTTCTCTCAGAGCTGGTGGCAAGGGACCTCCACAGGTCACTGAGTTCAAGGATAGCAAATGTGAGATACACTGGCCTCTACTCTGTCTGTGCCCAGGGCAGACATAACTAACTGATCATGGCAGCATTCCCTTTGTCTATGGCCAGGGAAGTGGGTTTAAAACATTTGCTCTAAATTAGCATTAGATCATCACTGTGGTCTAAACAGGCTGGATTTGTTGCCTTGGTGGCAGGGCCTGTCATTTTGAGACATCAAACATGCAGTTCTTTTTCTTTTCTTTCTTTCTTTTTTTTTTTTTTTTT
>NW_016107366.1:7821592-7838641 GCF_001604975.1 Cebus imitator | reverse complement strand
GCTCACTGCAACCTCCGCCTCCTGGGTTCAAGCCTCCTTACCACCTCAGCCTCCCGAGTAGCTAGAACTGGAGGCACGTGCCACCATGCCTGGCTAGGGTTTTTTTTTTGACAGGGTTTTGTCATGTTGCCCAGGCTGTCTCAAACTCCTGGGCTCAAGTGATCTACCCGCCTCGGCCTCCCAAAGTGCTGGGATTACAAGTGTGAGCTACCACTCCTGGCCCACACATGCAGTTCTAATGGCCACCACTAGATGGCAAGGAAGACATGTGTCGGGATCTGCAGGCTCCGACTAAGAGCCTTCCAAAGAATACACTGCACTTGCCACATGGGCAGGCTTTTTATTATAAGTAATCTACCTTCCTTCCCTCCTTCCTTCCTTTCCTCCCTCCCTCCCCCTTTCCTTTCCTTCACTGTCTCCTTTTTTTTTTTTGAGACAGAGTCTCACTCTGTCATCAGGCTGGAGTGCAGTGGCGTGATCTCAGTTCACTGCAACCTCTGCCTCTTGAGTTCAAGCAATTCTCCTGCTTCAGCCTCCCACGTAGCTGGAGCTACAGGCACATACCACCACGCCTGGCTAATTTTTGTATTTTTAGTAGAGATGGGGTTTCACCATGTTGGCAAGGATGGTCTCTATCTCCTGACCTCGTGATCTGCCTGCCTTGGCCTCCCAAAGTGCTGGGATTACAGGTGTGAGCCACTGTGCCCAGCCTATTATAAGTGACTTTCTATTTTAAGCAGTAGTATAAATATTTACATGAGGCCAGGCGCGGTGGCTCATGCCTGTAATCTCAGGAGTTCAAGACCAGCCTGGCCAACATGGTGAAGTGCTGTCCCTACTAAAAATACAAAAAATTAGACAGTCATGGTGGCGTGCACCTGTAGTCCCAGCTACTTGGGAGGCTGAGGCAGGAGAATCACGTGAACCCAGGAAGTGGAGATTGCAGTGAGCTGAGATTGCACCACTGTACTCCAGCCTAGGTGACAAGACTAAAACTCTGTCTCAAAAAAATAAAAAAAAAATTTACACAAATACCAATTATCTGCCCTTGCATATCAAATTTAAGTAAAACTACTCCTCAAAGAAAGGTATTTTAGAAAACCCCTCTGGGCACCTTCCGCCACTCTTGGTCTCAGTTGTCCCCTCTGTGGCCCGTGTGCCACCTCCTTCCACACAGGGAGAAGCTTCTCTCCTTCTATGAGGCTTAGCTCAAGTGCCCCTCCTGCTATAGGATTTTTCTGTGCCCCTGCAGCACAGATTGAACTCCAACAGCAGGCCTCAAGAAGGTTACATCTACATAGAGAAAGGTTTCTGGGAGGCCTCAGCACACCCTCTGCCACTGCTGCTGTTTGGAGAGAGGGTGGGTTGTAGAAAGGACCGGGCTTGAGGCCGGGGGCCAGGGTGAGCAGTTTGGCTGGGCCAGCATTTGTGCCTCGTGGAACCTGTGAGGCAATACACAGGTTCCACAGCCTCTCAGACCCTCTCATGCCTCATCTGGGCATGGGGGCACCAGTGAGGGTTTTCGTGAGGATTAAATGCCATCAGGTGTTAGGCACCTGGCCTCTAAGAGGCCCCATTACACCTTACTTCCTGCCTGGCCTTTGTGTGAAATGTAAAAGTTATTATCTATTCTGATCTCATAGCTTCCAGCTCCCTTCACAGCTATTCTTACAAGAGACTTTGCAGGTTTTGTGGATTTTAACATGTTCAAACAAATGAGAAGTACAGGGGCTTCTGTCAGACTGTTGAATGAATGAAATTTCTACAGACCTGACCTGTGGCAGACATTTAGTGTGGCATGAAATCTGAACATATTTTCCAAGGAGGCTTTGACTGAGAGGCATTATTGTTGGAGTTTAACTCTTAATTCCCAGGAATTGTACCTATACATGCTCAATTTCGCCCAATTTTAGGCTGGAAATAGAGTATGAAAAATATCCACCTTTGGGAACCATTCAAATTTGAGTAAGGACACTGAGTGTTGATTCTGTGTTGAATAAATGTCACACACCACCTATTCTAAACAAAGGGCAGCATAGCTTATGTAAATTTTGCTTAGGTATATGTGTATTTAAATTGAGTCAAAACTTGCTTTGGGAAAATATCTGCAACTATGCAACTTCTACTGAAATAACTGGGGCTGGAGAGGGTGCGGGGAATGACAGTCCCTCACAGTCTTCGAAGGGACAGCCCTGTGAGCCAGATGGCCTCATTCCCTATTCCCACTCCCTCCCTCCATCTCTCACCAACTGGACCACAAGTGGAAATTATTCCTGGCTGGGCCAATCAGGTTCTTTCTCTGGCGAATTTAGGACTGGAACATGAGGGGTGGGGTGGGAAGACTGGCTGAAAGGCCCAAGACTCAGGAGCTGAGGTCTCCATTCTGACAGCCTCAATGGACCCTAAATGTCCAAAGAATGAACAGAGAGAGGCTGTTCTGCTGGCAGAGAAGGAAGCAGACATGCAGAATGAAGAGAGGCCAGAGGCTATGCAGCTGCAGAGGGCAGCAGAGCAGCGCCTTAGTGCTATACGGCCTCAGGGGATGGCATTCACAGGACTGTGGCAGGAGGCTGCCACCCGGGGGCTGTGCAGGCTGCGGCCCTGCTGCAGAGAGCAGCTGTCTTGGCTTCCAATGACCATCTGGTCCTCAGCTCTGCTTTCTTTTCCTGGCTTCTGTGAGCTACCCTTGTAACATTTAGAAAGCCCCTCTTCCCTGGGTCTTCTGTGTGGGTTTCACTGAAAGCAAATGATTCCTGACCCAGGAGTCCTGCCATATGTGAGTGGGGCCACACCCTATAGACTCCAGCAGGTGGTTTGAGATGCCACGTGAGTCTTACCTCCCCAAGCACAAATCAAAGGAGAGAGCAGGGACACAGGGCCTGGAGCTCCCAGCTCTGGCCCATCTCTGTCTTGAACCTGTCCTCTCGATGGCCTGTGGGTGGGGACCATGCCGCCTGGGCTCATGTCTCCAGGTTCTTGGGAGGCTCCAAAAAGACAGAGCAGTGCTCTAAAACAGCAGCTCCCAGCCTTTTTGGCACTAGGGACCATTTTTGTGAAAGACAATTTTTCCATGGACTGAGGTGGGGGAGGGGTGGTTTTGAAGCTGTTCCACTGCAGATCATCAGGCATGAGATTCTCATAGGGAGCGAGCAACCTCGGAGCTCGAAATAGGGTTCACGCTCCTGTGACAATCTAATGCAGCCGCTGATCTGACAGGAGGCAGCGCTCAGGTGGTAACGCTCTCACCCACTGCTCACCTCCTGCTGTGCGGCCCTGTTAACAGGCCACAGATGGCTACCAGTCCGTGGCCTGAGGGTTGGAGACCCTTGCTCTAAAAGGTGAAAGTCACACCTTCACAGGGCTCTGCTGGCTCACCTGTTTAGGCCCTGGCAGTAGCCGATGGTGGGGTTCTGCCAGGAGAAGGCCAGCAGCACACGGCGGAGCTTGTCGGGGAAGCTGGAGGTGGGGCAGGTGAAGTGCTTGTTGTTGGGGAAGGTCCGGTTCAGGTCCAGCTCGATCTGGCGGGCAGCAGGCTGCTCACGGGCCCGGCCCCGGCTCAGCAGTTCCTGGTAGCAGCCCGGGGTGTGCATGTGCTGGACACGGAGATGGACCAGCCACCTCCAGACGCGAGGCCGGTGTTCGCGGGGCACTCCCCCCCGCAGCAGCTGCTTGAGCTCGGCTGAGGGCACAAGTTCGTCCAGGGCAGCCCAGCGCTCCCGCAGTGGCCGATCCACAGCCTCGAGGCCCAGCAGGTGGTGGGAGCGCACCTCCAGTGCCTGGATCTTGGCCAGCAGCTTCAGGTCTTCTACCTCATAGTCGGGCACCGTCAGGAAGCCGTACTCATCATACTCACTGACAGCGAAAGTCCATGTTAGCCACACCTTGCAGAGCCCTGCCCTAGATAAGAGGTATGGGGGGCAGGGAGGACCCCAGGCCAGGTTCCTGCTCTGCCTTCACTGAGGGTTAGCCATCAGCTCTGGGCAGGCCACTTCAGTTCTCCCAACCTCACGTTGTGAATCTCTATAATGGGTATAGGAATCTCTGCTCTGCCTCATGAAGACCCAACGAGATCCTCTGTTGTTAAGATGCTGGGGGCCTAGATAGCGCCTAGTACACAGAAAATGCTCAAGAGATATTTCCCTTCTAATTCTATGCAAATATAAAGGACCCTTTTATTACTCCATGCAGCCTTAGGCCTCAGGAGCCCTGCGCTGTGCACACTGCGCCAATGACAGGCAGAGGAGGGAGAGCTGGGGACGCATTCCAGATGGCCTTTCATGTACTCAGCATTGACTCACCTCCACTCTGTGCCCTGCCTGCACAATCTCATCTAATCCTAACAATCCTGCAAAGCAGCTGTTTGCCCAAATCTTTTCTTTTTTCTTTGAGACAGGGTCTCACTCTGTTGCCCAGGCTGGAGTGCAGTGGTGTGATCTCGGCTCATTGTAGCTTTGACCTTCTGGGCTCAAGTAATCCTCCTACCTCAGCCTCCCGAGTAGCTCGGAGTACAGGTGTGCACCACCACTCCTGGCTAATTTTTGTGTTCTTTTTTGGTAGAGACAGTGTTCTACCATGTTGCCCAAGCTGGTCTCAAATTCCTGGCCTCAAGCAATTCGCCCAGCTTAGCCTCCCAAAATGCTGGGATTACAGGTGTGAGCCACTGTGCCCAGCTCTTCACCCACATCTTATGGAGGCTGAGTACAAGGCTCAGAAAGGTAAAGGGACTTGCCATGTGGCAAGAGAGCCAGGACGGGCTCCAAAGCTCTAGCTCCTGCCACTGGACTGCTTAGCCTCCAGGGGCCTCTGAGAACAGCCCCCCTCCTTTCTAGTTCATGGCCCGTGTCCACTGTGCTCAGCAAGGGCTTGGTATGGAGGAGAGAGCCTGCTGGTCTCCCCACCTCCCCTCTCTGTAGAAATGCAAAGCAGGGGGCTCTGGAGGCAGCCTGGGCCGAGAATGCACCGTCGGGGACTGCCTCCTCTGAGTGCGCACCATCTCAGCTGCAGCCACATGCTCATGCAGGTGAAGATCATAGGAGGTAACACTGTGCTGGAATTGCATGTGGTTGGCAGGAACTGGCAGCAGGGCAGCTGGGGTGGGGCTGCTAGCTCACACAGACTAGCCCTGCCTAGGCCACCCGGCTCACCTGATGGGGCTCAGCTCGATGCCGTCAGCTGAGGCCTCCCCAGCTTCCCACTGCAGCGCCTCCTGGATGAGCTGCCTCAGCAGTTCTGAGCACTTGCTGGGTTCGTCTCCCAGGGCCTCCTGCAGCCTTTGCAGCCCAGCCAGGTACTTGCTTTCCACCTGGCAGTTTCTGGCCTGGAGGTAGGCACACTGCAAGCAGGTAAGGGCTGATCAGGCTACCTGGTGGGAGCTGGGCTACCCCAGAGGCCTGAGGCAGCACAGCCCTTCCAGCTCTCATCTGCCCCACTCCCGACTCCCACATAAGGGAAAGGAGATAGGCCCTCAGGCCAGTGGTTTACAGCAAGGCAGGCAAGAGAGGCCCAGGCCCAGGTTGGAGCTGGCTCAGAATAAAGAGGAAAGGGACATGCAGAGACAGCACAGGCTCTTATACAGCTTATGGTCCCATCGTGGTTCAGCCACTGCTGGCTGTGTGGCCTGTGGCAAATTACTTAACCTCTCTGTCTTCTTCTTCATCCATAAAATGAGGATCATACAAAGTCTGTCTCAGGATTCAGGTGAGGATCAGATGAGTGGATGTGTGTAAATTCCTTCCCAGGGCGCCTGACACAGAGCATGCTCTGCAGGTGGTATAACCGAGCAGCCCCCGAGGGACAGACACTGCCCTCGTGCCCTCTGCTGCCACCACCTAGGCTCTTTCTGTTCCTCCAACACACATCCCTCCTACTTCACAGCCCTCCTGCACCCTCGTCCCTTGCCTGGGACACTCCACCTCTCCCTCCCCTTGAACTTGTGTGTTTCCATTTATACAAGCTGGACGGTGCTAGGCAAATTCCCTGTTGTCCATTTTTGTGATACGGGGACAGTGACCTCTGGGCCACCCCGAGTCCTATCTCATCCTGGGTGGCAGCCAGGGAACAATTCTGCCCAGTCTCCATCTCCAAACATTTGCCGGGCACCAGCTCCAAGTCATCCTCTGTGCCTGTGCTTTTTCATACCCAACCTGGCGCCAGCCTCTGTGGCCAGGGCTGCTTCCTGAGTCCCATCAGTAACACCTGTTTCAGGGATTGATTGCTTTGTTTTTTTTTTTTTGAGACGGAGTCTTGCTCTGTCGCCTAAGCTGGACATGATCTTGGGTCACTGCAACCTCCACCTCCTGGGTTCAGAGGCTTCTTGTGCCTCAGTCTCCTAAGTAGCTGGGATTACAGGTGTGCACACCATGCCTGGCTAATTTTTGTATTTTTGGTAGAGGCAGGGCTTCACCATGTTGCCCAGGCTGGTGTTGAACTCCTGGCCCCGAGGGATCCACCTGCCTCGGACTCCCAAAGTGCTGGGATTACAGGCATGAGCCATTGCACCTGGCCCCTCCTCAGGGATTTCTGCTACTGATTCCAAACACTCTCTCCACTTCCAGACTCACCTCCTCAAGCCTACTCACCTGAGCAGTCTTCTTGGCACAGGAACAGAAGTCTGACTGAGGACCTCTCCACTTACAATCCTTCAACTCCCATTTCCTTGGAGTAAGCTCCAAACTCCTCATCTCAGCCTCATGTCTCACACTCCCCAGCCTTGCCTCCCACCTCTCAGGCCTCAAGTCTTTACTATACTGTCTCTTTTCCTGAAAGGTCCTTCTCCAGTGTTTGCCTGGATAACACTAACTCATCCTTAGGACTCAATTCAGAAGGCACCTCTTCCAGGAAGCCCTCCCTGACTTCCTTCCTCCCTTTGGGCCCCCAAGAAAAGCCCAGTTGCATCTTGATTGTGTTACACTCCCTCACTAGTCTACACCCTCCTTGGGGGCAGGAACCAGGCTTATTAGTCTCAGTGTCCCTATCCCATAGCTACCCAGTGAACACTGCAGAACAAATGACTCAATGGCCAGACCATAGAGGTCTGGAGAAGAACCTGATATGCACCCTGTCACAAGGGGTCAGTTCAGAGGGAGAAGAGCAGTCAGGAAATGAGAGTGAGACAGGGTGGGCAGCACGGGGACCAGCAGAGGGGCTGGGGATGGAGTCGGCCAGAACAGGGCCCCACCCCGCACCTTCGTCAGGAGGGCCTTCTCCTTCTCAGCCGCCTTTCTCCAAATCTTTGTGACCTGGTGGATCTCGGAGTTGAGGAAGCGGTTCTGGGTCCGGTAAGCCTCCATGTCATCCTGGAGAAGAGAGTAAAGTATGTTATGAATTGGATGTAAACATCTCCCTGGTCCTGGGGAGTCACACCCTCAAGTGAGCTGTTAAAGCTTCCTTTCTTTAGACATTTCCAATAATGGCAATGGAAGAGGAAGACTGAAAGAAAAAAACATTACTCATGACCCCTTTCTCTATTCTTGATGTCAGCATGATGTGGTAGAGAGAGCACTAGGCCTGGATTCAAGCCCTGGCTGGAAGGCCTCAGGCAGCCACTGAACCACTGTGACCCTCTGTTTCTTCATCTGGGAAAGGGGCAAATACCAACTTACTGGGCAGTTGGGAGACTGAGATAATGTCTGATAACGCTAAGTACAGGGACCAAAACAGAGCAAAGTGCTCAAGTAGTGTTTTTTAAAAGCAACATATTTTATCATCTATAATCATACTGTAAAATTAACTCGGTGTCACTCTGTAAACCTTTTTTTTTTTTTGAGATGGAGTTTCGCTCTTGTTACCCAGGTTGGAGTGCAATGGCGCGATCTCGGCTCACCGCAGCCTCCGCCTCCTGGGTTCAGGCAATTCTCCTGCCTCGGTCTCCTGAGTAGCTGGGATTACAGGCACGCGCCACCATGCCCAGCTAATTTTTTGTATTTTTAGTAGAGACGGGGTTTCACCATGTTGACCAGGATGGTCTCGATCTCTTGACCTCGTGATCCACCCGCCTCAGCCTCCCAAAGTGCTGGGATTATAGGCGTGAGCCACCACGCGCAGTACTCTGTAAACCTTTCAATGCTGCTACCTAAGCTTCCCGATGGTCATTTTTAACATCTGGGTGATGACTCTATTGGGTGAATTTACCAGAGTGAACTCATAATCCTTTTCCTGTTATTTTTTAATTTGAACCCTGCGTGTCTGCAGTTGGTTTTGATTATGAATAATGCTGTGATGAACGTCTCTGAGTTTCCCCTTTGCAAGTTGTCCATCCAGTGGAAGGAATGAGCTCCTTGCTGCTGGGGCATACAAGGAGAAGCCAGATAAGCACTGGGAAGGTTCGAGCAAGGACCTGAGCCTTAGAGAAGGATCAGCTACAGCAGTCGCTTTCAATTCTGCTGGGATGGACTTACAGAAGCCATTCCATCACAAAGCATATGCTCAGAGCTATACCTCCCAATTCCAGGGTATTTGCTGACTGAAACTCCAGCCCTTTCTCTCCCATTGATGAATAGGCTACAGGTGAGTGCAAGAGAAGTGGCAACAGGGATGACTCTGACATGGCCTGATTTATTTAGAAATGAAGAACATCACACGTAGTTTGGGGCACTTCATCATCAGGGTCACATGTGCACAGCCCACAGCTGGTCCTGGCCCTCCCTGGGTGGGTCTTCACTCTGGCCAAGATGATCTCCAAGGTCTTCCCAGCCTGGAAGCTCTGATGCATGCCCAGGGGCTGCTGCCTTCTGCCCAGAACCTGACACACTAGAAGGGCCTCTGCTCCCAGGGCAGGGAACAAATGCTCCAGGTGGACTTCATCACGTCACCCCCTCAGCACTCCATGGGGGCTCTTTGTGGTGCTCCCACTGCAGACACCCCTGCTTTCATCTCCCTCGCTGTGCTAAGGCTGAAGGTGCCTCCACTCAGCTTGTTCTCTGCCTTCTCCTGGCTGGACTCAGGCAATTCCAACCCGTGGTGCCGCCCTCCTCCCCCTAACCAATCCTGTCCCTGCCCTAGATCAAAAACCCAGCTTCCCTGCCTCTCAGAAATGCTGCCGTGTGTGTCAGTGGCTCTGGTGGCAAGTTTCTGCTTGCTTCTCCAGAATCCCCATTTCCTATTCATATGTGGTAAGAAGTGAAAATCCTGTTTGTGGTGCAGGGACCAGCCTCCCAGGAGCATCGGGACTTTCCAGGACCACTCCCCACTCTCCCTGGAGCCTAACACTTCAGATCTGGAGAAACAGAAACTTATGAACACAGAGGCCAGGCAGGCTTCCTGCATCACCCCCATCACGAACACCACGCTGCTTACATTCTCTCGTTTCGTCCTCCCAGCAGCCCTGGAAGGGATGTTCTTTTATTATTCCTGTAACACAGGTGAGGTCTCAGAGGCTCTGAAAGGGTAGGTCACTTGCCTAAGGCACAGCCAGTATAAGGCAAAGTGTGACCAAGCCCAGGTCTGTCTGATTCTTTTTGTTTGTTTTTTGAGATGGTCTTGCTTTGTCGTTCAACCTGGAGTGCAGTGGCATGATCATGGCTCACTGCAGACTTGACCTCCTGGGCTCAAGCAATCCTCCCACCTCAGCCTGTCAAGTAGCTGTGACTGCAGGCATGCACCACCATGCCCAGCTAATTTTTGGATTTTGTAGAGACAGGATCTCACAATATTTCCCAGGCTGTTTTCAAACTGCTGGCCTCAAGCAATCTTTCCACCTCGGCCTCCCAAAGTGTTAGAATTATAGGCGTGAGCCACAGTGCCCAGCAGCACTGTCTCATTCTAAAGCCCTAACCACCAAACTTCCTGCTGGGCACCCTCTGAGCGCCCCACCCGCTGGAATTCACCTGGATGCCCGTACTCTAGTCCCTGACCTCCAAGGGTCATCCTTTGGTGTCTCCTGGCTACACATACACAGGCTTCATGTGACCTCTCCGGCCCATCAGAAAGTATAACAATACATCAATTAAAAAAAAAAAACACACATCAAAGACGCTGGCGTTGGCCATGTACTGGCATTGCCTGGTGGTCAGCAGCATGAATGCTGCAGCCATGCTGTCTGGGTGGAAATTCTGTCTTGACCACTGCACCCCTGGGCAAATTATTTCACCTCTCTGTGCTGCATCCTCTCATCTGGAAAACGAGGGTAATAACAGTACTACCTCCGGCGGCTGGGAGAGGATTCTGTTAGTTAATATGTGCAAAAGGCTCAGAATGGTGCCTGGCATGTGGCAAGCACACCGTGAGCCTCTTCTCCCTCACTGGGTTTGCCTGACAACTCAAGAGCTATTACTCCCACCCTGCACTCAGCCCCTCAGTTGGCTGAGAGAGTTCTGAATCCAATGCCCGGGGAAATACAACAAGCCCCCATAAGGGAGGAAAGGACCTACCTGACCTGGCCCATCTCCCTCACATCCACAATGCTGTGGGATAAATATTAAAGCACCCTAATTCCCATTTAACAGCTGAGGAAACACACACAGAGAAGGTAAGTTCCCCTTGTCACGAAAGAGAGCCAGGATCCAAACCCAGGTGTGTTCAGCCCATGGCAGGTGCTCAACAGACACTGCGGAGAGAAAGCAGACCCAGCTCCGGTGCCAGACACCGCTCCACACCACTGGGTCTCCCTCCCTGATGCCACCCCTTCCTCTTCCCAGGTCTAGACGTGCTCGTGGATATTCATTTACTTATTTTTCTTTTCTTATTTATTAATTTTTTTGAGGTGCAGTCTTGCTCTGTTGCCCTGGCTGGAGTGCAGTGGCGTGATCTCGGCTCACTGCAACCACCATCTCTTGGGTTCAAGCAATTCTCCTGACTCAGCCTCCTGAGTAGCTGGGACTACAGACACGTGCCACCACACCTGGCTAAGTTTTTGTATTTTTAGTAGAGATGGGGTTTCACCATGTTAGCCAGGATGGTCTTGAACTCCTGACCTCATGATCCATCCACCTCAGCCTCCCAAAGTGCTGGGATTACAGGTGTAAGCCACCATGCCCAGTCTTTTTTTTATCTTTAGAGACAGAGTCTCACTTTGTCACCCAGGCTGGAGTGCAATGGCATGATCATAGCTCACTGCAGCCTTGACCTCCTGGGCTCAAGCGATCCTCCCGTCTCAGCCCCAAGTAGTTGGGACTACAGGCATGTGCCACTATGCCCAGCTAATTAATTTTTACTTTTTTGTAGATATGAGGTCTCGTTATGCTGCCCAGGCTGGTCTGTAACTCCTGGCCTCATGCAGCCCCCCTACCGTGGCCTCTCAAAGCACTGGATTACAGGTGTGAGCCACTATGCTCGGCCCCACACTGGTATTTCTAAGGCTTTGGAAAGAAGGCTTTTATCACAAAAGGTACCCGGCTTCCAGCCCCAGGGAAGGCACAGACACGCTGGACAGGCTGGACAGGCTGGATAGGGAGGCAGAGTGAGCACAGCCCAGAGCAGCAGTGGCAGCAGGTGGCATCAGGCAGCACCGTCCCCTCTAGCTTGGTGCCCTACCTTGAGTTCTCGTCTTGACTCAGAACTGTAAGGAGAAAAAGAGAAACCTCAGAAAAGAGAAAAGTCACAGAAAAGTCACCAGTGGAGTGAAAGGAGGAAAACACTGGAGAAGGGGGACCGGGGAAGAAGAGGGCCTGCTGCCTTTGCAGGAAGCAGGAGACTGGGAATTCTCTTTGGGCCATGCCCATGGACTAGGCCCTGTGCTGCGTGGAAGGCGGTGGCCCGGGTGTGGGAGGCCCGGTTCTAGCTGCAGCCCGGCCTCTTCCTGCCTGACCCTGGGCCAGTCCTTCCCCCTCACCCCAGCTCAGCTGGCCCTGCCAGAAAATGGTGGGGCAGATGTGAATTCAAGAAGTCAGTGATCCTGTTCTCAAAACCAAAGTCTCAATAACAGGGGCATTCCCTAAAGCTGGGGGTCCTCAACCACAGGGCAAGCAGGAAACCTGAGCACCCTGTTTTCATACTTGAGACAATGGATATCTGCTGAGTCTTCTAAAAGCTAAAAAATAAGTAACACCAACTACATGCAATTTTGTTTTTTATAGAGACAGCATCTTACTCTGTTGCCCAGGCTGTAGTGCATGGGCGCGATCACAGCTCACTGTAGCCTCGAACTCCTGGGCAGCTCAAGTGATCTTCTACCTCAGCCTCCTGAGTAGCTAGGACTATGGTGGGTGCCACCATACCTAGCGAATTTATTTAATTTGTTTTTTCTGAGAGACAGGGTCTCGCTATGTTGCCTAGGCTGGTCTCAAACTCCTGGTCTTGAGCAATCCTCTAGCTTCAGCTCCCAAAGAAGCTGGGACTACAGGCACATGCTACTGTGCCTGGCTAATTTTTTTATTTTTTGTAGAGATGGGATCTCACTGTTTCCTAGGCTGGTCTCAAACTCCTGGCCTCAAGTGATCTTCCTGCCACAGTCTCCCCAAATGCTGGCATTACAGGTGTGAGCCACCCACGCCTGGCCTTAGGCAACCCTTTAAAGCACAAAGCACAAAACACTGGGCCACAGTGGGCAACACACCTCAAATAAAGTTCCTACCCTCTATGATACCATTGGTCCCTGTGGGATGGAGAAGTCTTGGGAAAGATAGGGACAGGGAAGGGGGAGCGAGGATGGTGGCAGTAGTGAGAAGTGGCAGCAGAGCAGACAGACCAGTCTGCAGACCTGAGCTCCAACCCAACTCCAGCTCCCCAACTTCTTCAGCAGGTGGCCCCGGGCAAGCTCTTTAACCTTCCTCAGCCTCAGCATTCACATCCGTAAAGGGGGAGCACACCTGCGACCGCCTCACCTCACAGGGCTGGTGCGAGGGCTAAATGCAGCGATGCAAGAAGAGCACCGAGGACAGTGCCTAGCAGGCAGGAAGCACCTGCACATTCTACAGAAGGGAGCGGGGATGCTTGCTAGCCGCAGGTCATCTGTCTAGTATGAGAGTGGGGCTGTGGGGGAGGGTCATGCTAGCCCCTTCGGGCTCTTGGGTGCATTAGAATGGCACTAAGGGAGGCTGACAAGGCCAGGCCCCACACTCAGCTAGTTTTGGGCTTTCATCTCTCATTTGATAATCTAGAGGCACCTTCGCTTTACTATTTTTTTTTTTTTTTTTTGTGATGGAGTTTCTCTTGTTACCCAGGCTGGAGTGCAATGGCGCAATCTCGGCTCACCGCAACCTCCGCCTCCTGGGTTCAGGCAATTCTCCTGCCTTAGCCTCCTGAGTAGCTGGGATTACTGGCACGTGCCACCATGCCCAGCTAATTTTTTGTATTTTTAGTAGAGACAGGGTTTCACCATGTTGACCAAGATGGTCTCGAACTCTTGACCTCGTGATCCACCTGCCTCAGCCTCCCAAAGTGCTGGGATTACAGGCGTGAGCCACCGTGCCCGGCTCTTTTTTTTTTGAGATGGAGTCTCACTCTGTCGCCCAGGCTGGAGTGCAGTGGCGTGATCTCAGCTCACTGCAACTTCCGCCTCCTGGGTTCAAGTGATCCTCCTGCCTCAGCATCCCGAGTAGCTGGGATTACAGGCATGCACCACCATACACGGCTAATTTTTTGTATTTTTAGTAAAGATAGGGTTTCACTATGCTGGCCAGGATGGTCTTGAAATCCTGACCTCATGATCTGCCTGCCTCGGCATCCCAAAGTGCTAGGATTACAGGCATAAGCCACTGTGCCTCCCTTCACTTTTCAGTAGCCCAGGATATCAGCACTACTGGTTAATGGGTCAGTCAAGGCCCAGGCAAACTGCACTAGGTCTTGTGGTGAGGAAAGTGAAGAGGCGTAGAGTAATATTCCCATCAACATGTGTTTCTAATGTGAATATTCCAGGATGAAGGGGTTTCCCCACTCCACCTAGCAAAGCCTTAGAGTGGAGAGCACATCCTCCCCAAGGGCTGGGGCAGAGGATGGGACTGGCAGGCCCTGGAGGGAAGGCCCCTACCTTCAGGTGCTCTATCTTCTCCTGCTGGCTCAGGAGGTCCCTGTCAGCAGTGTCGGGGGGCAAAGGAGACTGGTCAGGGGGGTGGGTGAAGTCCTGGGTGACCTTCTCAGAGAGCTTGCAGATGACTTGCTGCTTGGCGTGGTTCTTGTCCATGAGCAGCTGCACGTGCTGCTGCAGCTCCTGCACCTGCTGCTCCCGCAGGCTCGCTGTGTGCGCAAGGCTTTCCCGCTCCTGCTCCAGGGCCTCCACCCGCCAGCCCAGCTCCGCGATCTGCCGAACTTTGTGCCGCACCAGCTCCAGCCGGTCCTTGTCCTCAGCTGCCGCTAGGTATGCACTGGACGCCCTCTTCTCCTGTTGGGCGGCCTCCAGTGCCTTGTGTAGGATCTTCACCAGCTCCTGGGCAGGGACAGGGAAGCATCTTGTGAGCTCAGGGAGGGCCTGCTGGGTGCCAGAGCAGGGCACGTTACCCCTAGTTCTCCTAACAACCCTGAGAAGTGCCCAGCAGCATCCCTGGGGCATCTCATCCTGATGCTCACTTTCTCCGTCTCTGTTCAAGTGAGTGTTAGCTGGGCACATGGTTCCCCAGCTCAAAACTGCATCTCCCAACTACGCCACGGTGAGGTGTAGCCAAGTGACTATTCTGCGTAAATGGGAAATAAAAAGTGAGATGAGCAGCTTCCAGGTGCTACCTTTAAAACCACTAGACACATGCTCCCTGGTCCAGTTCCCTTTGCTTCTGGCTGGGAAGTGGCAGGAACTAGAGTGGCCAACTCAGACCCACAAGCAGAAGCTACATGTTGAGAGAAAGCTGTCCCCTCAGGTCAGAGTTGCTCACTTACCTCTGGGCTCTTTAATGTGAGAGAGAAATCAACTTCTCACTGGTTTTGGGCCACAGAGCTTTGAATTTTTTTTTTTTTGAGATAGAGTCTCATTCTGTCACCCAGCCTGGAGTGCAGTAACATGAACATGGCTCACTGCAGCCTCAATCTCCTGGGCTCAGCTGATCCTCCCACCTCAGCCTCTCAAGTAGCTGGGACCACAGGAGCATGCCAACACACCAGGCTAATTTTTGTATTTTTTGCAGAGACGGGGTTTTGCCATGTTGCCAGGCTGGTCTCAAATTCCTGGACTCAAATGATCTGCCCGCCTTGGCCTCACAAAGCGCTGGGATTACAGGTGTGAGTCACTGTAAGATCTTTTAGGTTGACCGAAGGTACCATGGATACCATGGTAACCTCTGTGACTTGCACGGACACTCAGGTGAGTTCCTGGAATTAGAAAATCCGAAGTAACTGGAAGGCCATGTGTCTAGTGGTTTTAGAAACATGAAAAGGGGAAGAATGATCAGCCCCACGGTGCCTAACTAACTTGAGACATTCTTCTATTGTTCCTTATTCCTGCCTCAGTTGATAAGGCCATTGGACTTTGTAAATGACCTTGGTCAACCTTGTGACTCCAGAACCTACAACCCCCTCCCAGCTTGCAAAAAAACACCCTAAACTGTAACTTCTGTAACTTTCCACTGCCTACCCAAAACCTATAAAACCAACTCCTATCCCACTGTTCTCCACTGACTCTTTTCAGACTCAGCCCGTCCGCACCCAGGTGAATAAACATCCATGTTGCTCACACAAAGCCTGTTTGGGGAGTCTCTTCATTCAGAGTGCGCATTTTAACAGTCACCACATCCAGTGGAGATGCTTCTGTTACAGCAGCCGAACCCAGACCCTGACATACACATGTCCATCTTAGGGAGGAGCAAACTGAGGCCCAGCAGGGAGTAGAGTGGAATTTAATCTCAGTCAACCAGATTCCAAAGCCTGTGCTTGGTCACCAACAGAACCAGGGGTGGCAGCTATGTGCCATTACTCTTCCCTCTCATCCCTGTGGCAGACATCACTAATTAATCTCTGTAGGAAACAAGAATAAATAAAAGGTTCCTCTTCAAAGCTTTCCTCCTAGTTCACTACAAATAAATGACAGTTTCTTCAAAGGTTAATTTAATGTAAAGCCTTTGTTAATAATCTTAAAGTAGGTGTTGGTCATAACAAAGAAATAAATGCATCCCATGTTCTTAGTTTTTCTTTTTTTGAGACGGAGTTTCGCTCTTGTTACCCAGGCTGGAGTGCAATGGCGCAATCTCGGCTCACTGCAACCTCCGCCTCCTGGGTTCAAGCAATTCTCCTGCCTTAGCCTCTCGAGTAGCTGGGGCTATAGGCATGTGCCACCATGCCCAACTAATTTTTTTTTTTGTATTTTTAGTAGAGACGGGTTTCACCATGTTGACCAGGATGGTCTCGATCTCCTGACCTCGTGATCTACCCGCCTCGGCCTCCCAAAGCGCTGGGATTATAGGTGTGAGCCACCGCGCCCAGCCGAATTCTTATACTTTAACCTAAATATTTTGCCCTGACGTGCCTGGACAAGCCCAGCAAGTCTTAGGTCAAAGCTTATTCCCCTTCCTTATTTGAAAATGTTATCACTTCTCTAACCATTCAAGTTACTTCCTCTTTTCCTTTGTTCTCCTCTGCCTTTACCTCTTTAGAAAATGTCCAAATTTTTAGCCAATCAGGTCAAGAAAAGAATGTGAGGTCCTGTCCTGGCCAATGGAAACTGGACATAGCAGTCGGGCGGTTGCATCAGGTTATGAAAGTTACAAATGCCCCCATCTCCCTTGTTCAGGTGTGCTCTTGTGGCAAGACTACCGGTGAGTTGCACCCTTCCTGCAGGAAGTAAACTAGCCTTGCTGAGTGATCCACTGTCTCGGTGTGGATTTTTCCTGACATTATAAACCCGTTGCCAGTAATCTCTCATACTTCTTCCTGCACAGCTTAGTTGAGGCCTCAGAACCCTTCTCAATATGGCATCCAGTCACTACCAATCAAGTTGAGGCAGTGTTAAAAGGAAATATACTGGCAATTCCCATGTAAAGCCACACACAGAGGGCCTCATTCAACCCATTTTTGCCTCATTCCCTTCAGCCCACAGACTGATACATGCAAAGCTGGTGGAAGGAACTCTAGAAAGTTCAGAAACAGGCCGGGCGCGGTGGCTCACGCCTGTAATCCCAGCACTTTGGGAGGCCGAGGCGGGTGGATCACGAGGTCAAGAGATTGAGACCATCCTGGTCAACATGGTGAAACCCC
>NW_016107366.1:7802443-7821264 GCF_001604975.1 Cebus imitator | reverse complement strand
AAACAACAGAGCCTGATTTTATTCCTCAGCAGGGGCAACTGATTCATGTAGGAACTCAAGGTCTGCTCAGCTCCCTGTGCCTTCAAGCCTGTAACTTCCCCAGGGAGGGTCAGGGCCACACCTGGACTCAGGCCTATCCTGCCCCAAAGCAGGGATGTGAGTTCATTCTGGGCCAGGATCAGGACATCAGTAGCCAGGCCCATGTGGACCTCATACCAGGCAGGTCTGACTTTCAGGCCACACTGCCCTGCTTTGTGCTTCTCATTTGGAAAAACATGGTTTCCTAGAGACATGTCAACTATACCACACCAAGATATTAAAATGAATGGATTGGCTGGATAGGCTTCTTTGCCAAGAACAATTCTATTTTGGAGAAGTGCCAAAAACCATGACTTTTTTGGAGAGGCTAATGACAAGACCACCTTAGCATGCATCTTCTGAAACCTTAGGACTAGTGACTGTCCTTTCTCTGGTTCTCTCTTTTCCTTCCATGCACCCATCCATCCATCCAACCTTTACCAAGCACCACTTGGTGTCAGACCAGGCCCTGAGCCAGGTGCCATAGCCTAAAGAGGGACTGGTGAGAGTTCCCACCTCCAAGGACTGCAAAGGTTTGTGGTGATGAACGTGACTCACCGCAGTGGAATGATCTACTGCAAGAAAGGGGAATGAGGGTGTTTATGGGAAAGGCAATGACTTCTGAGGCGGAGGTTGCGGGGATAGATCAGTACAGAGCATTTAAATGAAACCAAGAAGAATGAGAAAGGCCAGAGATGGTCAAGCAGCAGGTGGGAGATGAGGGTGGGACAGCCCTCTGGATGTGGCCAAGCTGACAGTCTCAGTAAAGAACTGGAAGAAGGAAAGAGCTATCATGGAGCTGTGGGAGCCCTGGGGTGTGGCAGGAAGGTGAGGTGAGGACAGGGCAGTGATTGCAAACCAAAGGGGAATGTCTGGAATGTTCAGCTTCTCAGGGCTCAGTTGAGAGAGATTAACATTCCTGTGGTTCTGGGATAACTGGGAGTCTAGACCATTTTCTGCTTTAGCTGAGATTTGGAGATTACCTTGGATAAATCCCCAGTGAAATAACTAACAAACATTGTTGTTCAGACTTGCCCTAGGAGCAGAACCAGGTGGGTATCTTTCCCTCAACTTTGGGGAGTTGACTCTAAACTCATTTCATTACATCTAGCTGTCTCCTTCTTCCCACATTTGGCTCCCAGAATCCAAGACCAAGACACCAGCTCAGAAGGCTCTCCTTCCACCCCCAGAATTCTTGTACCAGAATAAAACAGGCTTGAAAGAAAGGAACCACGGCAGAGGCAGGGACCCTCAGTAGGACCTGTAAGATGAGGAGTGAGAATAGATCATGGATTCAGGAAACCTGAAGTCTGGATTATAAGCAATGTCTTAGGACCAATTCTTAAAAATAGAAAAGTTGATGAAATGAAGCTTTCTTTTTTTCCTTTTTTTTAGACAGGATCTCATTCTGTTGCCTAGGCTGGAGTGCAGTGGCACAATCACGGCTCACTAAAACCTCAACCTCCTGGGCTCAAGTGACCCTCTTGCCTCAGTGTCCCTTGAGGCTGGGACTATAGGCATGCACTGCAATGCCCAGCTAATTATTTTATTTTCTGTAGAGACAGAGTCTCTCTACGTTGTTCAGGGTGGTCTTGAACTCCTGGGCTCAAGAGATCCTCCCACCTCAACCTCCCAACGTGTTGGCATGAGCCACCATGCCTGGCCCAAGGGGTACTTTTAATGTTTCTCAATCGAGTTGTTTTGTTTATCTCAGATTTTGATACTTGGTCATAAGTTGTCATCTTATTTCAAATTTTAAAAGCCAATAAATCATCTTTAAAAAAAATAATCCTTTATCTTTTTAAGCATTCTACTTTCATCAGTGGTGAGCCCTAAAGGGATCAGATGAAGGGGCATGGGCTTTGGAGTTGCACAGGCCTCGTCTCCCATTCTGGATCCCTGGGGGCGTATCTAACGAGGTGACTCTAAGGAGGGTGGCTCAGGTGGCCTCTTCACTGAACCTCAGCTTTCTCATGAATGGAGCTAAAGCTTCCTCCTCCGCTCAGAACTGCCTCTAGCATGAGAGAGGAAGTGCCAAGTGGCCCTCCCCAAGCTGACATGCCCAAGGTACCTCCCAGCTCTCTTTCACGTTCTCTGAAGTCTTTGGCTGGACTTCTAGGAAAGTAAGAGGCCACACATTGCCCCCACCAAGTTTCCCCAAAAAATTACGTTCCTTTACCCAGTAATCCTGATTGAACTAAGGTGGCCCCAGAGGGCCACAGGCAGGGTCCCAGAGGGGTTCATCATTCCTAGCAGCCAACAGATGGCCAACATCACCACAGACAGCAGGCTTCCACCTGCCAGCGCAGACAGTCTTCAGGCTAGGTGGAGTTCTGTCAACTCCGAGGGTCAGTTCCTGGCCAAGCAGCCATCTGGTGCTACCTCCTGGAGCCCAAACCTCTTGTGAGGCCAGTGCTGCAGGAGCAGGGATAGATAATGGCTTACTGGGTATCAGAGTCGCCCGTGGTTTAATATGACACCGGGGATACACAGGGAGTGTATGCATTTTTTTCTCAAGAGCAGTTTTGGTGTTTGTGTCTCACACCTGGCCTCACCGTGAGATTATGGAGGAGAGGAGGCAGCCCAGCCTCAAGACCTGGAGAAGGAGATCAGGGTCCCAATCCTGGCCTTTCCAGCTGCATGCGCATGGGCAAGTCACCCACCTCCTCTGAGCTCCTCTAATGCTGGCTCAGCCCCTGGGAGATCCTGAGCATGCAGACACTCTGAGAACCTCAGTTTCCTTTTCAGAGGAAGGGGATGACAGCTCTTGTAAGGACAGCAATGAGACACAGGAAGCCTCAGTACAGTCCTAGGGCCACACTGAATACCAGCAGCTCCCATGCTCACATCTTCTCTTCCTTACCAGATGGTGAGGGACCCAAGGGCAGGGATTTGGCCCCAGTATGCTCTCAGGAGCATCTCACAGTGTTTGAGATAGAAATTCTTAAAGAGTCACTAAAGCCATTGGCAATGGCCAGGTGACCCAGGATAGGACCCCAAATTCCCATGTCCTCCTGAAGCTTGAGGTAGACAGGAGGTGCCTTCCCACTAAAGAAACACAGGAAGGTACCTTGCACATGTGGTCCCTGGGAGTCCAGGTGCCCATCTGCCCAGCTGATGAATGGGACTGTAAGGAGGGTCTCAGAAGGACAGCGGCTCTCCCAACGGTATTCTGAGTACTTGGGGTGGGGGTAGGGGGATGGGCACCATTGGACACCCAGAAGTTGTGCTGGCTTTTTTTTTTTTTTTTTTTTGAGAGAGTGTTGCTCTGTTGCCAGGCTGGAGTGCAATGGCACAATCTCAGCTCACTGTAATCTTCACCTCCCAGGTTCAAGCGATTTTCCTGCCTCAGCCATCCCGAGCAGCTGGGACTACAGGCACATACCACCATGCCTGGCTAAATTTTGTATTTTTAGTAGAGACAGGGTTTCACCATGTTGGCCAGGATGGTCTCAATCTCCTGACCTCATGATCCGCCTGCCTTGGCCTCCCAAAGTGCTGGGATTACAGGTGTGAGCCACTGCACCTGGCCTGTGCTGGCTTTTTCTGTCTCACCTCTTTGGTTTTAGTATCTAGGTTACAAGTGAAACACTAGAGTAAGGGGGCTGCAGTTGTTCCCTTCCTAACGTGAAATAAAGACTTAAGCTCCCCATCACTGCTATGGCCCGTGGTACATTTCCTGGAGTCACTCATGGGCTGTCACTTCCCACCTCATCTCAGACTCCCTCAGTAGGGGGCGCCTCACTGCTTGTAGGGCAGGGAGAGATTGAAATGGAGGGTAAGGGGTGCAGCAGTAATTGCCGGAACAACCAGAGCCTGCATCTCTTGGGCAGCTGCTGGGTGCCAAGTACTGGGCTTTACGAATCTGGGCACGGGCCTCTCCAGTAAACATGGCTGTAACTCCATTTACGAAGATGAAACTGAGGCTTAGAGAGGTTAAGAAACTTGCTTAGGGGCTGGGCGCAATAGCTTATGCCTTTAATCCCAGCACTTTAGGAGACCGAAGCGGGCGGATCACCCGAGGCCAGGAGTTCAAGACCAACCTGGCTAATATGGTGAAACGTTGTCTCTACTAAAAATACAAAAATTAGCTGGGCATGGTGGTGCATGCCTCGGATCCCAGCTACTTGGGAGGCTGAGGCAGGAGAATCGCTTGAACCCGGGAGGTGGAAGTTGCAGTGAGCCAAGATTGTGGCACTGCACTCCAGCCTAGGGTACAAGAGCGAGACTTTGTCTAAAAAAAAAAAAAAAGAAAAGAAACTTGTTTAGGGTCAGAATTTGAGTCTGTGCTGGCTTATTTAAAGGCCTGTGCTTTGAATTGCCCTGAAGACTGTAGTGCATTTGTAGAATGGGTTGGAGAGCACACAAATCCATTCATATTGCACAATGAATAAATAAACTAAATAAACCACAACTCATTCTCCTTTCGACTGTCTGTCCCAGGACACAAAGTTGAGGTTTGGTGGAAGGTTACCTGGTTAAAAAAAAAAAAAAATACAGATTCTTCAATGCTTCAACAGCTTCCTCCTGACATTTTCCCTCTGAATATATGGGAATTGTCAATAGCCTGGGTAACCCTTATCAATCTCCAAGAGTCTTGCCTTCATTTATTGAAGAATGATGAGTCTTCCAGAGATGCAGAGCAATCAGGGGCAAACCTTCATGAAATCTAGGCCTTTCTACTTCATCTGACAATTTGCAATGTCTTAGAAAGAGAGGCAGTGTCAAGGGAGGCTGCCCATATATTCAGGATTTCTTTTTTTCCCCAGGTTTGGGTTTGGGATTTAAGCTATAGTATTCCAGGGATCAAGTGGCTGCTATGGCTCAGTTTCATGCCCTCTCAGCTCTCAGGGGCGTCCAGCAGCCTCACAACAGGAGCGCCATGATGACAGCAGGAAAAGACAGCCGGGCTGCTGAGCATCAGCAGAGGGGACTTCACGTGTTATAAGTACACATTTGGGTGTTGCCTTGTTTAATGTCTGTCTCTGCCATGAAATGCAACCCCTATAAGGGCAGAGCCTATATCTTTTGCTCACTGTTCTTTCCCAGCACCTGGAACACTACACGCGCATAACAGGCCCTTAATAAAGATTTGGTGAATAAACACATGAATTAAGAACATATGAATGAATGAGCCCCTTCCTTTGAGAATGTGTGGTGACTCACGCCTGTAATCCCAGCACTTTGGGAGGCAGAGGCAGGCAGATCACTTGAGGTCAGAAGTTCGAAAAGGCCTTGTCAACATGGCGAAACCTAGTCTCTAATAAAAATAAAAAATAAAAAAAAATTAGCCAGGCGTGGTGGTGAGCACCTGTAATCCCAGCTACTAGGGAGGCCAAGGCAGGAGAATCACTTAAACCCAGGAGGCAGAGGTTGCAGTGAGCCAAGATTGCGCCATTGCACTCCAGCCTGGGCAACAAGAGCAAGACTCCACCTCCAACTCCAAAAAAAAAAAAGTAACTCCTGATATGCCAGGAATGAAGCCTCTGCCGGTTTCTCTGCGATCTGCTGACAGTGGTCACTGCTTAGGGGCAGAAAAGACAGTTGAAGGGCAAAACTACGTATAGGGAGAGCATTTTTTTCTGCATTTCTTCCCCCCTGCAAAACAGGGTGGAAAAGAAAAGAAGAAATGTACAAGTTGTAAGAAATATTCATAAGGTAATAGAGCATAAGCCCCACCTCCCCAGCCTAAGCCCTCTGGAGCCAGGGCTGGGAAACAGCAGAAAGGGCCTCCCGCAGCCAAAGTTCAAACACAAAAGCTTAGGCCTTCCTCTTGAGGAAAAGGAGTTTGGGCCGTCAGTGGAGCCCGCCAGTGCCACCGCAGGCCCTATCAGGCCCCACCCTTGGGATTTATGTAACAGCTGCCTAACTTAGTTGCTTTTATCACTCTAAAGAGGGGCTCCGGCCCAGAGTTGCAGCTCCCTTGCATCCCTGCCTTGGGATCCTCAAGGCAGCCCCTGGCTTTTCATACCATTTCTCTCTGGAATATCGAATTGTGGAGTAATTTTAATGTCTGTGTGTATGAGATCTGTTTTCTACAATGACTATATAGTTCCTCTTTTTTGTAACTCTTATAATTAACTTTTCACCATATTAAACCCAGATTCCTCCCTGTCACTGTTCTGTGTTGATCCTGGCTTAGCCCTAGGCGACACACACGCTGCTTACTTGCTTTCTCCTGTGACAGTCTTGTGACAGTCATTCAGACATCTGTGCCCAGCTATCAGCTGCCAAGTCAATGACAGCCCCTCCTGTGACCCTGCATCCTGATCACCCGCCTCCAAATACTGTCATTCTCCGGGTTGGGGGTGAGACCATGCATGGCCCCCAGGAGGGGTCTAAGAGACAATTATTAGAGTAGATCTCCAGAGATATCTGGCCTTGGTGCCCTTTTGTGACTTGCTTTGAGTGACATCAGCTTCCTATATAATCAATAGTGCATTTCCACCTTCTGCAGTTCGGCCTTTAAAGACCAGAGAGTGGCTGGTGCCCTGCCGGGCTAAGGCATCCCATCTAGCTTGCCTGAAAGGCTCCAGGAACGGGAGGGGTCCACTGGAACCTGGGGCCTCCCTGGGACCAGACCTCACCTTCTGAGACTTTAACTCCTTGGTGAGCATCAGAACCTGTTGCTCCAAGGTTACCACTTTCTCCTGGGCAGTTCGGTTCCGTGTGATTCCTTCAGAGAAGAATGGGAAGGTGTTGCTCGGGCGCTTGGCTTTCTGAACGAAACTGATGGCCAGAGAGGACTTGAGTGCAAGCTTTGGAGAATCCGCTGGCTCTCTCCCTGCTCAAGACAAGAAACACACAAGTTATGACTGATGGCATCAACGTTCTCAAACTTGAGCTTGCTTCAGAAGCACCTGGAGGGCTTGTTAAAATGTAGATGGTTGGGCCCTAATTGGAGCTCTGGATTTGATAGGTTTGGGTCAGGGCTTGAGAATTTGCACTTCTAAAAAGTTCCTAGGTGATGCTGACACAGTCCAGGGATTAGACTTTGGGAACCACTGGCCTACATAAACATTATTGCACCATGTCGGCCTAGTTACTTAGCCCATCTGCTAACCTGTGCCTGTCTTCTTCCTTCAGATCCCAGCCTGCATGGGTCTGTCTCATGCCACCCTGCTGGTGTTTGCCAAGTGGCTTTCTCCTCGGGCACAAGCCCTGGAAGGATGTTTTGTTCCTTATTTCAGGATTCCACCTCTATGTGCTGGGACATTTTCAAAGCACACAAATCTGTCTGATGATAGGAACACAGAATGAATGTCTGTTCTCTGCACTCTTTGTTGGTGATGGTGGTGGTTTGTTTTTTGAGACAGAGTCTTGCTTTGTCACCCAGGCTGGAGTGCAGTGTCACGATCTCAGCTCACTGCAACCTCCACCTCCCGGGTTCAAGTAATTCTCCTGCCTCAGCCTCCTGAGTAGCTGGGATTATAGGCACATACCACCACACCCAGCTAATTTTTTTTGTATTTTTAGAAGAGATGAGGTTTCACCATATTGGCCAGGTTGGTCTTGAACTCCTGACCTTGTGATCCGCCTGCCTTGGCCTCCCAAAGTGCTGTGATTACAGGCATGAGTCACCACGCCTGGCCTGTTCTCTGCATTCTTGCTCCAGAGAACAGCTCAAGAGCTTAACTTGATTCTTCTTATTCCAAACTAAGTTAAGAGACATATTTCCCACAGTTGATTGTCTCAAGTTGCATAGTCGTTTTATCTCCTGGGTTATAACTTATGGTTCACAGGCCAAATCCAGCCCACAGCCTGCTTTTATAAAGAAAGATTTATTAGAACATGGTCATGGCCATTTGTTTATGTGCTGTCAATTGCTGCTTTTACTCCTCAAAGACAGAACTGAGTGCCTAAAACAGAGACCCTATGGCCCACAAAGCCTCGAATAGTTACTATCTGGCTCTTTACAAAAAATGTTTGCCAGCCACTGTTTTCAAGTCATTAAAATTTTATTCTTAAATCAAAGCCAACATCAGAGAATCACTCCCCTGGGTTGCCTTGTCCCGCCCTGACCCAGCTGTGCTTCTGGTCTCGGCCATCATCCTGCATGAAGGGACATTTAATGACCTATGTAGCCAACGGCCCTTGAGAAGCTTGTTCACATGGGATATACACATCATGTCTGCCATGAGTCCCCAGCAGAAGAAATTCCCTTCAGCCCTAGGAACTTCCAAGAAAAGCTTTGCTTCTTCTAAAAAAATAGGTTGTTAGTCTTATGAATACTGGAAATAATCTAGCCGCTTGCATTTCCCACTTTGCTTTGGCTTCTGAGCTTAGAGCCATATTTACTGCCTACCCTCAGATATTCTGTAGGATCTTAAATTGATCTTATCTAAATCTCTTAACCCAAATTACTCATTTGAGTGACTATGCATTTTAGTAAACTATTACCTATCTTTTTGGGACTAAGGTGTTAAAGGTGTTGAAAATAGGATGTGGTATGGGATCCCAGGATAGGGGGCAGGGCCTTGGGTGGGCCAAATGACTTAGCATGAGACCAGACCAAACAGTCTTGAACAGATAAAGAATTACTCCAGTAGGTGACAGTAACCAGACACTGAGTGCAAAAACAGCGCCTAGTTCGGCCTGGCACGGTGGCTCATGTCTGTAATCCTAGCACTTTGGGAGGCTGAGGTGGGTGGATCACTTGAAGTCAGGAGTTTAAGACCAGCCTGGCCAACATGGTGAAACCCCGTCTCTATTAAAAATACAAAAGTTAGCCAGAAATTGCTTGAACCTGGGAGGCAGAGGTTGCAGGGAGCCGAGATCGTGCCACTGCACTACAGCCTGGGCAACAGAGGAGACTCTGACTCAAAATAAATAAACAAATAAACAAACAGTGCCTTGCTGAGTGCAAAACCAGAACAGTCTTGTTCCAGACCAAAGAGAAATCAGGTTACACTGGGTACCAGGCAGCCTGCAGAGCTCAGAGGGATGTAGGGCCTCTTTCCCCTACCTGTTATGGGGCCTAGGCAAGCAGGGAAGCTCCCTGCAGCACTGCTGCCCTCTGATACACTACTGTGCACCAACTCTGAGGACAGGCAGGGCAGGCATCACAGTGCCCAGTTTATAATTGGAGAAGACAAGGCCTAAGACAGTGGTGTTCAATCAGTGTCCTGGATTTCATGGGAGTGCCTCAAGGGCTGACTGGGATGGGAAGGTGGAGTAAGAGGAGCAGTGGAGGAATCCAGACTCCCACTCCAGCCTCAGCTCTGCTTTTATCTGCTCTTTATATTAGATTTTGTTTTGGGGGACAAGGTTTCATGGCAATAAAGACACAGTCTGAAAAACCACTGACAGAAAATGAGGCCTCAGCAGCAATATGGAGCCAGACTGCTTGGCCTGAATGCTGGTTCCGTCATTCACTCTACAGCCATGAGCAAGTCCCTCTACCCTTCCATGCCTCAGTTTCCTTATTTATTGAATGAGGATAACAACAATATATGCAGCTCCAGTTGCTGTAAGGATTATAGGTCAATATAGGTAAAGTGCTTGGTACATATGGATGAAATTTGAAAAGATTCTGCCAAGTCAAAGAAGCCAGTCACAGCATGGTGTATTCCATGGTATATTCCACTCACAGCAGATGTCAGAACAGATATATCCACAGAGAAAGAAAGAGTAGTAGCCACCTAGCGTTATGGGGCAGTGGGGATTAAAGTTTGATGACTAAGGGTACAGGTTTCCTTTTGGGGTAATAAAAATGTTCTAAAATTGAGTGATGGCTGCATAATTCTGTGTATATACAGAAAGCCACTGAATTATACATTTTAAATGGGTGAATTGTATAGTACATGAATTATATCTTAATAAAGTTATTACAAAAAAAAATGCTTACTGAAGAACCAGCACAAAGTAACTGCTAGTGTTATTATGATGATGATTGATCCGATATAGCACTGGCCTTCTCTTGGACCGTTCATTGTGCTTTCTGGGGCTATGCCAGGCACTGACTGCTCCAAAGGGTGCTTTTTCTTTCTTTCTTTCTTTCTTTTTTTTTGAGACAGCGTCTCACTCTGTCACCCAGGCATGATCATAGCTCACTGCAGCCTCGACCTCCCTGACTCAAGTCATCCTTCCACCTGAGCACCCCAAGTAGCTGGGACTAAAGGCTCGCACCATGATCAGCTAATTTTTTATACTTTTTTGGAAAGACAGCGTCTCCCTATGTTGCCCAGGCTGGACTTGAACTCCCAGGCTCAAGCAATCCTCCAGCCTTGGCCTCCCAAAGTGTTGGGATTATAAGTGTGAGCCACCATGCCTAGCCTTTTCTTAACTTTTTTTTTTTGAGATGGACTTTTGCTCTGTGGCCCAGCCTGGAGTGCACTGGCGTGATCTCAGCTCACTGCAACCTCTGCCTCCCGGGTTCAAACAATTCTCCTGCCTCAGCCTCCCAAGTAGCTGGGATTTTAGGCACGTATCACCACGCCCAACTAATTTTTGTATTTTCAGTAGAGATGGGGTTTCACCCTCTTGGCCAGGCTGGTCTCAAACTCCTGACCTCAGGTGATCCACCCGCCTCGGCCTCCCAAAGTGCTTATAGGCACGAGCCACCATGCCCAGGCTTCTTAACTGTTTTCTCTGAAAAAATTATACACTCACAGAAAGTTGCAAAGATAGTGCAGACATGTCCCAAGTACTCTTCACCAAGCTTCTCCCAATGGTGGCATCTTACACAGCTGTAGTACCGTATCAATTCTAGGAAACTGGTGTTGGTACAACATGTATGTGTAGGTCTATGTCATTTTATCACATGTGTACATTTGTTTTTGGTTTTGTTTGAGACAGAGTCTCACTCTGTTGCCCAGGGTGGAGTGCTGTGATGCAATCTCAACTCACTGCAACGTCCACTTCCCAGGTTCAAGTGATTGTCCTGCCTCAGCCTCCTGAGTAGCTGGGATTATAGGCACCAGCCACCAGGCCCAGCTAACTTTTGTATTTTTAGTAGAGATGGAGTTTCACCATGTTGACCAGGGTGGTCTCGAACTTCTGGGCCTCAAGTGATCCACCTGCCTCGGCCTCCCAAAATGCTGGGATTACAGGTGTGAGCCACCACGCCCAGTCACATGTGTACATTTGTAAAAGTACCACCATTTAACAGCTCAAGATACAGAACTATTCCATCACGCAAAGATATCCCTCTTCATAAGTAGATCATAACCCTCCAGCATCCACAACCCCTAAAAACCATTAATTTGTTCTGTCTCTATGATTTTGTTATTTTAAGAATGTCATATAAATGAACTTGTACAGCACATAAACTTTTAAGATTGGCTATTTTCACTCAACATAATTCCCTTGTGTTTTAGGATCTTTTAGGGTTTTACGTAATAAGTTGAAATCTTTGAAGGCCCATTTCAAAGTACACTGGGCCATATTAACTGTTTTAACCGGGGCTTCATAGAGTCTCATTTTAATAAGCCAATTTGTAAGTGCAAACACCTACTTTAATTTTAACTTATTTATTGTGTCAGAGCATCTATGTCTGTCATAGACTATTTGTAGCAATGGGCATATCACTATAGGAAATTTAGACAAGTGAACAGTTAAAGTGAAATTTTATTTATTTATTTATTTTTAGGCAGAGTCACACTTTGTTATCCAGGCTGGAGTGCAGTGGTACAATCTTGGCTCACTGCAACATCTGCCTCCCCAGTTCAAGCGATTCTTGTGCCTCAGCCTCCTGATTAGCTGGAATCACAGGTGCATGCCACCGTGCCCGGCTAATTTTTGTAGTTTTAGTAGAGACAGGATTTTGCCATGTTTGCCAGGCTGGTCTGAAACTCCTGTCCTCAAGTGATCTACCTGTGTGGGTTTCCCAAAGTGCTGGGATTACAGGAGTAGGCCACCACACCCAGCCTAAAGTGAAATTTTAAAATAAATTTTTTATTTAGTTTCTGCCTCAAGATTATAAGAGCAGAGTGTTTAGATTAATGAGATCTCCAGGAATAACTATAATTGGAGCCCAAATACAGGTTAAGTCTATGAATTTTTGTCAATTTGTGCATTTTAGCAAATGTTAAATTAGAATCTATGACAGAGAGGCAAAGAAGCCAAGCAGTGCCCTTTTTATCTTTTATTTTTAATACATTCTTTTTTTAAAAACAATTTTAGATTCAGGGGGTACATATGCAGGTTTATTACATGAGTACATGGCATAATATTGGGGTTTGGGCTTCTATTGAACCCATCACCCAAATAGTGAACATAGTACCCTATAGACAGTTTTTCAACCCTTACAAAGGCCACTTTTTCTTGAGTCACTTCTACACAGCCCAGGGGTTCTCTCTGCCAGAAGAACCAACCATGAAACCTTAACCTAAAGGTCGTTTGCTCCATGTCTTCAGGCAGATGTGGTTTTAATCACTCCAAAAAGGCATTTTTATAAGCAGGAAAGAAAGGAAGACACAAGAGCATATCTTCCTTTGCTACCTCAAGAATCATTACTAAGCATTTCAGTTGGGGAAGATGAAAAAGTTCTGGACATGGATGGTAGTGTTAATGTGCTTAATGAAATTGAACTATACACCTAAAATGGTAAATTTTATGTTTTGCATATTTTACCACAATTAAAAAAAAAAATCATAGCTCCTAGACCTCTGCAAACACAGAAGTGACCTGGAGAGCTGTATCTTTGGCATACTGCTGGGGACTGAATGTGTTCCCCTAAATTCATATGTAGAGGCGCTAATCCCCAGCATGATGCTGTTAAGAGGTGAGGCCCTTGGGAGGTGATCGGGTTTAATGTCTTGAGGGTGGAGACCCTGATGAGATCAGTGCCCTTAGAAGCAGCAGCATAGGCCAGAGGTCTTTCAGCCATGTGAGCACACAGCAAGAAGTCGGCCATATGCAAGCCAGGAAGGGGGCCCTCACGGGACACTGAATCTGCCGGCACCTTGATCTTGAACCTCCCAGCCTTGACACAACTGTGAGAAATAAACATCTGTTATTTAAGCTGCACAGCCCATGGTGTTTTGGTATAACAGCCCAAGCCGACTAAGACACACACAATTGCGCAAATGCTGGTTCGCTGGAAGGAAAGAAGGCACTTGTGCCAGCCCTGAGGAGCTAACCCCTAAAGGCAGCTCAGCGCTGGTCAAAGGCTCACCTGGGGTGCTGGGGTCATGGGTTGAGGAGGGCTCCTCCCTCTGAGGCTCCCTACTCTGTGGAGAATCTTCCTCTGGAGGTTCATGGCCTGTTCCCTGAGACTGCTTGTTGCCACGGATGTTGTGCATTGTGTTTCTGAAAGTAGATGGGAACAGAGGAGCATGAGGCTGAGCCCTGCCTTTCTGCCCGTCTACCCTTCCCACCACCATTGCTAGTGCTCAGGCCTCATCCCCACACCCTGCTATCCCGACTGGTCTCCCAGGTTCCAAGTACACTGTATGATGCATCCCCACGCACGACACTCCCAATTTCCTTTACCCATCTCCTTTGCATTCTCACCTTCCACACACTATATGGCTTATAAGTATTACAAGCTTGACTTCCTTAATACCCAACCCTGCAGCTGGAGTATAAATGCCATGAGGCAGAGATATTGTCTGTTCTGTTCACTGATGCACCTAGAATGCCTAAACAGTGCCCAAAATATAGACGGTGCTTCATGCAGGTGTGTTGAATGAAAGCTGAATGGACTTGCTAAACTATCTTTCCCAAAACCTTCAACTGGTTTCATAACTATCTGGCTCAAAACTATCAGTGGCTCCCTACTTCTGCTGAGATAAGCTACAAACACCTCCTGGCATCTTTCCCTGCTTGCTCTCTTTCCCTGCTGAGATCTGTCTTCTATGCAGCCTTCACTGACCATCTCATGGCCTCCAAGGAGCTTAGTGCACTTCACAGCTGGGTCACCCTTTGGGCAAGTACTTGTCTAGGCTGAAGTCTCATGATGTCATTTCTTTAAGAACTGGATACTAACCTACCTGCATGTTTGCTGGCACCCAACACTGGGTTGTACGCGCCAAAGACTTGGCTCAATACATGTTTGGTTTATAGGAAGGAACTAGGTAGTACCAAAGGCTAACCTAAGATCACAGACTACAGAGAAGTTCATAATGAGCTGGATGAAAAAACAGTTCAGGCCGGGAGTATTTGCTCATGCCTGTTAACCCAGCACTTTGGGAAGCCAAGGCGGGTGAATCACAAAGTCAGGAGTTTGAGACTAGCCGGCCAACATGGTGAAACCCCATCTTTACTTAAAAAACACAGGCCAGGCTCAGTGGCTCACGCCTGTAATCCCAGCACTTTGGGAGGCTGAGGCGGGTGGTCAACACGGTGAAACCCCGTGCCTGTAATCCCAGCTATTCGGGAGGCTGAGGCAGGAGAATTGCCTGAATCCAGAAGGCGGAGGTTGCTGTGAGCCGAGATCGTGCCATTGCACTCCAGCCAGGGTAACAATAGCGAAACTCCATCTCAAAACAAAACAAAACAAAACAAAACAAAACAAAAACAAAAAACAAAAAAATTAGCTGGGTGTGGTGGCAGGCGCCTGTAATCCCAGCTACTCAGGAGGCTGAGGCAGGAGAATCGCTTAAACCTGGGAGGCGGAGGTTGCAGTGAGCTGAGACCATGCCAATGCACTCCAGCCTGGGTGACAGTGAAAGACTCCATCTCAAAAAAACAAAACAAAACAAAAAACACTTCGAGGAGTTTATTTTCCCTTACAAAGAGATAAGATTAATAACAAGGAAAGGAAAATGATGAAAGGAATTCACTAGGTCAGTGTATTTCACACTGAAGATTCCAATTCATTGGTAGGTTGTAAAATCAGTTTAGTGTCATGAGCAGCATTTAAAAAATGAAATAGAAACGATCAGCGCTGTTGCCACCTGCCTATGTCCACCTGTGCTGCACCAGGGTCCCAAAGAGCTGTTGGGGGTCCAGGCCAAGGCTGGCTCATGTGGAAGTCATCTTTGCCTCTGCTTGCCTGCCCTCCCATCCATCTTCCCATCTATCCTGTCTCTCAGTGACCAGCATGCTGGCACTCAACTCCTGCCTTCTGTACTGGTTCTGTCTGCTCTTTTGGAAGCAGGAGACAGAATTGACACTTGTGGGGCTGCAGGACTTGGGCAAGGCCACTTTCGTATATATCACTGCATCAAGTCAATTTAGTGAAAACATGATACCCACAGTGAACTTCGACACGAGGAAAGTAACTAAAGGTAACATGACAGTAAAGATCTGGGACATAGGAGGACAACCCCAGTTTCGGAGCATGTAGGAACTGTACTGCAGAGGAGTCAGTGCTACTGTTTACATATCAGATGCTGCAGATCGTGAAAAGATAGAGGGCTCCAGAAATGAGCTACCTAATCTAGATAAACCACAGTTACAAGGAATTCCAGGGCTAGGACTTGGAAATGAGAGAGAGAGAGAGATCTTCCTATTGCCTTGGATGAGAAACAGCTAATTTAAAAAATGAACGTCTGCTATTCAGGATAAAGAAATGTGCTACTATTCAATTTTTTGCAAAGAAAATGATAATATAGGTATCACACTTCGTGACTTATTCGACATTCAAAATCTAGAAGCTGAAGCGTCTCCTGAAGTCTTCCAGTCCTTCTTGACTATAATCCTAGAATTATTGTCTGTCTCTCTAATGTATTTCCCAAAATACAGTCCTTTCTAACCCCAAGAAATTGTCAGGATCAGACTAAAACATTTAGCAATCAACAGCAATAATGCAAAAAAAAAAAAAAAAAAAAAAAAAAAAAAAAAAAAAAAAAAAAAAAAAAAAAGTCTACATTAAAACTCTTTGTTGGAATGCTTTACACTTTCCAAAGAAAAGGAACTAAAATAACCTGTTATACAATTAGTCACAAATATGGTCCTCAAGTTTTTTGCCCATATACATGAGTATTTTTCTAAATCATGTCTTCTTTGTAGTAGCTACGCCCTGCCTCCACTGTGCTTGGCTGAGTTCACAAATCTGTTGTAACCTGTAACTTCCCTGTCACTTCTCTGGCTCTCCTCTCCTGCTAAGCTTTGTTTCCTAATTAAAATCTTCTGCCACTGCCATAGCTACTGCTGCTACTGGAACCGCCATAGCCATCTTGGTTTCGTGGTCTGGCAAAGTACTGGCCTCCACCACCATAGGTGCCAGAGCTTCTGCCTCCAAAGTTTCCCCCCTTCATGGGTCCAAAATTTGAAGACTGATTGTTGTAACTGTCAAAATCATTGTAGCTTCTACCACCTCCAAAATTGCTTCCATTACCACTGCCAAAGCCAGCTCTGACTCCGTTGTGACAGCTGTCATAGCTGCCACTCCCACCATAGGCACTGCACTGGTTTCTATAACCCTGTCCACCACTTCCATAGCCTCTGCTGCCTCCAGAGTAACCAGGGCTGACTCCTCCATAACCACCATCATTACTAAATCCATTATAGCCATGCCCACTGCCACCATATCCACTACCACCACGGCTGCCACCAAAGCTGCCATGACCACTGAAGTTTCCTCCGCAATCAAGTTGTCATTCCCACCAAAACTACTTCCATGACCACCACCAAAGTTTCCAGAGCCACTTCGACCTCTTTGGCTGGATGAAGCACTCGCCATCTCTTGCTTTGACAGGGCTTTCCTAACTTCACAGCTGTGGCCATTCACAGTACAGTATTTCTGAATGACAATCTTTCCACAGAGTCATGGTTGTCCAAGGTTACAAAGGCAAGGCCCCTTTTCTTGCCACTGCCTCAGTCAGTCATGATTTCAATCACTTCAATTTTTCCATACTGTTCAAAATAATCTCTTAGGTGATGTTCTTCAGTGACTTCTTTAATGCCACCAACAAATATCTTTTTCACAGTTAAGTGGACACCTGGTGTTTGAGAATCTTCTCGAGATAGCTCTCTTTGGTTCCACAACTCTTCCATCTACCATGTGTGGCCTTGCATTCATGGCTGCATCCACCTCCTCCACAGTGGCATATATGATAAGCCCAAAGTCCCTGGAGTGCTTGGCATTTGGATCTCTCACGACCACACAGTCCGTGAGCGTTCCCCATTGCTCAGAATGGCTCCTCAGGCTCTCATCAGTTGTTTCAAAGCTCAACTCTCCAATGAAGAGCTTCCTCAGCTGTTCGAGCTCTTTAGGAGACTCTGACTTAGACATGACAGCAGGGAGAAGACAGACTTTAATGATGTTTCTTCGGTGGCATCCATGGGCAGAAAGGCTTTATCACCAAATAGCATTGGGGATATGGGAGGAACTAAAGCATGCTTTGTATCTGTGTAGATCATTACTTCCATCTTTTTTTCCCCTCATTCAACATACTTTTTATAGGTTTGGGAAATGATAATTTCCCAAAAGCGTTTATGAATTTAAAGCATGCCAGTCAATATGTGCTTATATGTGTGTGTGTATAAAACCTATCAAGAATGTCAGACTTTGGCCAGGTGCAGTGGCTCACGCCTGTAATCTCAGCACCTTGGGAGGGTAAGACATGCAGATTATTTGAGGCCAGGAGCTTGAGACCAGCCTGGTCAACATAGTGAGACTCCATCTCTACTAAAAATATAAAAGTTAGCCAGGCGCGGTGGCTCATGCCTGTAATCCCAGCTTCTTGGGAGACTGAGGCACGAAAGTTGCTAATGTCACTTGCACCGGGGAGGCAGAGGTTGCAGTGAGCAGAGGTCATGCCACTGCACTCTAGCCTGGGCAACAGAGCAAGACTCTGTCTCAAAAAAATAATGTCAGGTTTGCTTTAATAGAGTGTACTCCACTTAGTGAGCATTAGTACTTTGTGAAAAACATAGTGAGCTATGACAGAAAAATACATGTTTTTACTGTGGTTGTGGATAACAGTTTGAAAAACACTCTACCAGGAGGGCATTTACTTAAATGGAAGCTATTATGTGGTCAAAAAAGAGGAGGTCACAGCCAGGTGTGGTGACTCATGCCCATAATCCCAGCACCTTGGGAGGCTGAGGCGGGTGGATCATTAGAGTTCCAGAGTTTGAGGCCAGCCTGATCAACATGGTAAAAACCCTTCTCTACTAAAAATACAAAAAAATTACCTGGGTGGGGTGGCATGTACCTGTCATCTCAGCTACCTGGGAGGCTGAGGCAGGACAATCACTTGAACTTGGGAGGCAGAGATTGCAGTGAGCCGAGATCATGCCACTGCACACCAGCCTGGATAACAGAGCAAGACTCCCCTCCAAAAAAAAAAAAAAAAGAGGAAGTCAAGGTCTATAGACCCGTTGGAAACCTGGCTTTGTTACATAATCCCTACATACAATACATACTTCTAGCAATGCAGTCGACAAATTTCTCCAAAAAACTCTTATGCCACAAATACCAAAACATACTTTTAAAACATCTAGTTTAAGGCAAAGGAAAGAAAGGGAAACCCAGGAAATAAACAGGAAAAAGGTATGGAACTCAAGTGGGAAGTAATGAGGAAGATAATAAACGTGTAGATTACATTACTGTTTAGTAAATATCTCCTCCCTTCTCTGCACCCCCATGGGAGCAGCTTATTTCTCCCCTGCTTCTGGACTCTGGGTGTGGCCACATGATTTCCTTTGGCCAACAGATGTTAGCAGATATGGTTTAAACATCGCGTGCTCGTATGTAAGGCTTGCCTAGCACTCCTGCTTTTCATCATAGGAAGAACATGCCTCGGGTAGCTGCTGGTCCATGGAAGATGAGAAACACATGTGGTCAACCTAGATCCTACCAACAGCTTGGAGCCAAGACCAGATGAACCTAGCCTAGATCAGCTGAACCT
>NW_016107366.1:7779227-7801543 GCF_001604975.1 Cebus imitator | reverse complement strand
AAATTTATAAAAATGTAAAATGCAATCTTTATATATATATATATATTTATATAACTATAAAACCCAATGATTAAACAGAAGATTAGACACAATGGGAAAATCTGGTGAACTGAAAGATCTTTAATAAATAAATTACCCAGCAGTCAGCAAAGAATTAGATATAGCAAATATGACAGAGAGGTTAAGAGATACAGAGAATAGAATGAAATAGTTTAACTGTATGGTATTTCTCAAACTTTAGTGTGCTTAAGAATCAACAGGAGATCATGTTAAAAAGAGATTCTTGGTCCCACCTACAGAGAAGTTAATTCAGTAGGTCTGGGGTGAAGAATTTACATTTGTAATAGGCCCCCAGGTGATGCTGATGCTGTTGGTTCTTAGACCGCCTGTGAAGCACCATGGGTTTTAATATATGTTTAATCAGAGCTTGCTAAGGAAAGAACAAAGAAAACGGGGAGAGGAAATAAAGAGACAATGGCTCATAGGAACCTTCAGATTTGATTTATTTCTGGCCTCTGTATTCTATTCCACACCTACCCCAAGCAGGAAAAATTAAGAAGAATCCATGTCAAAAACAAAGAGAATTCCATTTTTAAAGTAGCCAGACAGGTGGTTTGCAAAGGAATGACAACTAGACCATTAGCCAACTTCACTACAGCAATAACAGAAGCAAAAAGACACCAGAATAAGATAGTCAATGTGCTGAGAATTGTATTCCCTGAATAACTGTCAAGAGTGAAAGTGAAATACTTCTTCAGACAAAGAAAAAAACTGAGTTTACTACCAACAGCTCTCCACTAAAGGAACTTCTAGAGGAAGTTCTTGAGGAAGAAAAAAAATGATCCCCATAGGAAATTCTGCATGCAAGAAGGAACTATAAGCAAAGAAATCAGAAAACATGAGGATAAATCTAAGCAAACATCTACCGTAAACAAACAAACAAATAATGTTTAATTAGGGGAGTGAACCAAGACAGAGCTAAAAGATTGGGCGACAATAAAACATAAGGAAGACTTGGTTTCATGGAAGTTTTGATGTCCTTATGGTTGTTTAAGAGAAAAGCAGAAAGTCTCAGCTTTAAGACTTAAATATGCAGAGTAAAGTTTTTGAAGTGATTGCTGAATAAATAGAAATACATGACTCCCAAAATAGAAAAGGCTAAACATTGTTCAAACTAATGAATCTTCGGGTGATTATTTGTTGAACTTGTAAGACACTGATTGTTAAAAGGTGCCTTCCCTTTACTGAGAAATCAAGGCTGTCTCCTTCCACAAATTAAATGAGATGATTCACGTAAGTGCAGAACATGATGGTCAGGAACATAATCAGAGCTCAAGATTTGCTCATTCTTCTCCTGCCCTTTCCCAAAAGGACCTACATGTTCTAATCAAATACATACACACACACACACACACACACACACACACACACACACACACACAGCCTTATTGAAACAGATATCACAAATCATACAATTCACCTAAAGTGTACAATTCAGCTGGTTGTGGCGGCTCATGCCTGTAATCCTAACACTTTGGGAGGCCAAGCAGGCAGACCTGTGGTCAGGAGTTCGAGACCACCCTGGTCAACATGGTAAATCCCCATTTTTACTAAAAATACAAAAGTTAGCTGGTGTGGTGGTAATTTCAGCTACATGGGAGGCTGAGGCAGAGGACTGCTTGAACCCGGGAGGTAGAGGTTGCAGTGAGCTCCAGCTTTTTGGGGCTGCTGCAACTTGGCCACTAGAGCCTAGCAGACCCCTAGCTGCTCTTACACTGCATGCCTGTGTCAGAGTACTCCTTTTTTTTTTTTTTCGAGACGGAGTTTCGCTCTTGTTACCCAGGCTGGAGTGCAATGGCGCGATCTCGGCTCACCACAACCTCCGCCTCCCGGGTTCAAGCAATTCTCCTGCCTCAGCCTCCTGAGTAGCTGGGACAACAGATGTGGGCCACCATGCCCAGCTCATTTTTGTATTTTTAGTAGAGCCGGGATTTCACCATGTTGACCAGGATGGTCTTGATCTCTTGACCTTGTGATCCACCTGCCTTGGCCTCCCAAAGTGCTGGGATTACAGGCGTGAGCCACCACGCCCGGCCCAGAGTACTCCTTTCATCCATTGCTTGGCCCAGGGTCTGCAGGATGGACCTGGAAGCCTAGCAGTATTAAGTCTTTTGATCCACGAACATGAGATATCTTTCCAGCTCTTTAAGCATTTTTTTTTTTTTTAAGCAATGTTTGGTGTTTTCAGAGCATACATTTTGTACTACTTTTGTCAAATTTATTCCTAAATATGTAATTCTTTTTCTAATATTGTGGATGGAATGTTTCTTAATTTTATTTTGGACTGTTCACTACAGGGGTATAGAAATACAACTGATATTTCTATATTGATCTTGAATCCTGCAACCTTGCTGAACTAATTTCTTACCTCTAATAGTTTTTCCTTAGGATCTTCTGAATACAAAAGTCGCGTCAACTGCAAATATAGTTTTATTTTTTTCCTTCCCAATCTGGATGCCTAATTTCATGTTCTTGCCTAATTGGCCTGGCTAAAGCCTCCAGAACAGTGTTGCATAAAAACAGCCAGAGTGAACATCCTTGTCTTATTCTGATTTTAGGGAGAAAATATTCAGTCTTTTACCATTAAGTATGTTAGCTTTGCAATTTTTCATTGATTCCCTTTAATAAGCCTGGGAAGTTTCCTTCTACTCCCTGAGCCACAGTCTCCTCATCTGCAATGGGGATGATGAACATATCCATAATGAACACTGGATGGCCCCTTCCATTGCTCAAGTTCTAAGCGAAACACTATGATGTCTTCCACTCATTTAATCCTCCCAAGACCAATAAAGTTAAGTACTATTATCATCCCCATTGGACAGAGAGGAAAACAGATTCAAAGAGGATAAGTAACCAAACCACAGAACAAGTAGGTGGTGGGGCTGAGCAGCCCTGGATGTCTAACTCCATGGTTTGAGAACATAAGCATGTGATGATAACACTTCACAGGTTTATCCAGACAACTTGAGAGCATAAAGCACCTAACGTAGTGCAGTGCTCAGGAAGCTCCCTATCCGCCCCCCCACCCCCGATTACGACATGGGCTCATGGGAGCACGAACAGCAAGCTCCAAGACTAGCCAGAGCAAAGGGGTGTAGGGCACAAAAGCAGCTCTGATCTCAACAAGTTGTCTGGGGCTCTTAGCAGCCCAGGGCACTTCTCTTGCAAAGTAGCCTGACATTTTCTGTGGGCTATGACAAGTTACAGGAGGGAAGTTGCTCTCTGACCCTTTGAAACTTCCTTCCTTTCTTGGTCTTTGCTTTTTTTTTTTTTCCCCACCGTTCTCTTATGTGAATGAATTGAACCAAAGGTCTCTGCATTTTCTATGTTCCACTTCTGCTGCTGTGGCGTCTATCAGGCATAGGCTCAGCTTAATCTTGGTGAGACTGCCCTGGGTGCATGCTGGCTGGACAGCTGGACTTCTCAGGCTCCCTCTCTACCCCAGCATGCTCCCAATGCACCCAGTTCCCTGCAGCTCCTCCCAACAGGTCATCTCCTGCAGGGTGCCCTCCATATCCGCTCACCCTGGGGGGCTCAACCATGCCCTATACCCATCAAGCCTGTCTCTCCAGCTTAGATCTCTCTCCTGGGCTCCAGGTCATTCCATCTAAATGCCTGTGGGGCAGGTCTACCTCCAGCCAGCAGACGCCAAGAACACTCATCTTCTTTTCCCTAAAACTTGCTTCTCCGCTGGGTGTGGTGGCTCACGCCTATAATCCCAGCATTTTGGGAGGCTGAGGTGGGTGGATCACCTGAGGTTGGAAGTTTGAGACCAGCCTGACCAACATAGAGAAACCCTGTCTCTACTAAAATTACAAAATTAGCCAGGTGTGGTGGCACATGCCTGTAATCCCAGCTGCTCAGGAGGCTGAGGCAGGAGAATCGCTTGAACCCGGGAGGCGGAGGTTGTGGTGAGCCAAGATTCCTTCAACTAGAGTAACAAGGGCAGCAGCAGCTAATATGTATTGCATGCTTAAGACTGCCAAGCACAGTTCTAAAGCAGTCTGCATGCATTAACCCATTTATTTACCATGCTAAGCTTATAAGGCAAGTGCTATTGTATTTACATTTATTAACAAGGTAAGCAAAGCACTGAGAAACAGCTTGTCAACAGCAGCACAGCCATGACTGGTAGAGCCAGGATACAAACCCAGGCAGTTTGCTTCCAAAGCCCAGGCCCCACTGCTGCCTTTTATTATTTATTTATTTATTTGTTTTTTGAGACAGGGTCTCACTCTGTTGCTCAGGCTAGGATGCAGTGGTATTAAAATCATGGTTTACTGCAGCCTTGACTTCCTGGGCTTAAGTGATCCCCCTACCACAGCCTCTCAGGTAGCTGGAATTATAGGCACATGCCACTATGCTTGACTAACTTCTTATTTTACTTTTTGTGGTGGCAGGGTCTCACCATGTTACCCAGGCTGGTTTTGAACTCCTGGCCTAAAGTGATCCTCCTATCTTGACCTCCCAAAGTGTTGGGATTACAGGCATGAATCACCACAGCTGGTCCATACTGCTACCTTCTTAGAAATTATCTAAACCAAACCCTGACAATAGTAAGGTGTGTGTGCGTGTGCATATATATATATATATATATATATATACACATATATATTATTTTAAAAAGTAGTTGAGATATGATTGACACAACAAATTGCACATGTTAAAAATGAATAATTTGATGCTTTTGACATGTATAGACATTTGTGAAACCATCACTATATCACATTCAATATGATCTCAATTATGCAACATGTATATAGAAAATGTAGTGGTAAGAGATATAACAAATGCTAAGAATATTTGTCTGGGTGATGGGATTATGGATAATTTTGAAAATACTTTATTGGCCAGTCTCAGTGACTCATGCCTGTAATCCCAGCACTTTGGGAGGCCAAGGCAGGTGGATCACCTGAGGTCAGGAGTTTGAGACCAGCCTGGCCAAGATGGTGAAACCCCGTCTCTACTAAAAATACAAAAATTAGTGGGTGTGGTGGCAGTCACCTGTAATCACAGCTATTTGGGAGGCTGAGGCAGGAGAATTGCTTGAACCTGAGAGGCTGAGGTTGCAGTGAGCCAAGATTGCCCCATTGCACTCTAATCTGGGAGACAAGAACAAAACTGTCTCAAAAAAAAAAAAAAAAACTTTATTTATAACCAAGTGATCCTCCCGCTTCGGCCTTCCTAGTAGCTGGGACTGTGAGCCACCTCATCTAGTGGGTAATTTTTTATACCTTTCCAGATGTTTCTGATTTCCTACAATGCATGTATACTACTTTTCCAATCAGAACAATGAAGGTATTTTTTTTTTTTTTTTGAGATGGAGTCTCACTGTTGTCACCCAGGCTGGAGTGCAGTGGCACAATCTTGGCTCACTGCAACCTCTGCCTCCTGGGTTCAAGCGATTCTTCTGCCTCAACCTCCCAAATAGCTGGGATTACAGGCGCCCACCACCATGCTGGGCTAACTTTTGTATTTTTTGTAGAGATGGGGTTTCGCCACAGTGGCCAGGCTGGTCTCGAACTCCTGACCTTCGGTGATCTGCCAGCCTTAGCCTCCCAAAGTGATGGGATTACAGGCATGAGCCACCACACCTGGCCAGATGTAATACTTTAAAGTGATGATGTAATTAATTGAAAATAAAGCTCATAACCCTCTCCCCAGGCCCACTTCCCTGCAGGGGAATCATAGCGGGTAAAGCTTCACTGAATGGGCTGCCTGCACTTACTGTATTTCTGTTCCCAGGTGCTTGAGGGAAATATTCTGAAGGGCAGGGAAAGGCTGCAAGGCAGCTGCCTCACCCACCAGCCCAGTGGGTGTTTTCACAGGGCACAGGAACTCTTCCACCTCTGCCTCTTCTTGCCCTGGGAAGAAAGAAAAGGGAAATCAATCAGCCGGGGGCACTGCCCTTGGAAAGACTTGTCAGGTGGGATGCTATGGATGCAGCCCTGACTAGGAACGGGCTGGAGCTGGAGAGTTGTAGGGGGAAGGTAGGTTGACAGCAGCAAAAGAGGCTTTTCACAAAATGCTCTGCAGCCAGTAAAATGATGCATTTTGTTGGTATAGCCCTCCTGCAAACCCTTTAAAAATATGCAGACCTACAGTTAATTCTGCATCTGAGAGTGCATCCTAAAGATGGAAATGCAGACAAAACTTTATGTGCCAAGAGGTTCATTCCAGCATTGTCACATAAGCCTCAAGTTGGAAAAGATCTAGAAACCTGGAATAGGTTAAGTATATCAGAATGTCTTCATGCAATAGAATATTAATCATTTAAAATGATGTGACTAAATACTTATACACAGGGAAACCTGTATGGAATATATTATTAAGTGGAAAAAGCCAGATTAAAAAAAAAATTGGAGGGCTGGGTGCTGTGGCTTACACCTGTAATCCCACCACTTTGGGAGGCTGAAGGGGGGGTCACTTGAGCTGAAAGTTCGAGACCAACCCGGGCAACATGGCAAAACCCTATCTCTACAAAAAACAGAAAAATTAGCCGGGTGTGCTGGTTCGTGCCTGTAGTCCCCGCTACTCTGGAGGCTGAAGTGGGTGGATCGATCACTTGAGCCCAGGAGGTAGAGGATGCAGTGAGCTGAGTTGGCACCACTGCACTCCAGCCTGGGCAACAGAGCAAGACCCTGTCTCAAAAAAAAACAACAACAACAATTGGGGTTAGAGTATTATCTCAATTGTACAGAAAAAGTTTCAGAGAAATATACTCCACAATCTTAACAGCGGTTTGAGCTGCATGATGGGATTTGAAGTGAGGCTCTTCTCATTGTTTTTTTACTTTTTCCAAAATTTTTGGAAAAAAATTACTTATAAACAGAAAAATGAATATTTGTCAAAAATAGATGTTTATAAAGAGATTTTAAAACACAGGCAAATATTAGGGTTACACTACTAAGTATTAAAAAGAATGAGTAGGACATTTTATAGTATTATATGATCTGAAACATGTTTAAATAAAAGGCAGGCAGGAGGCCGTAACATAAGGTCAACACTGGCTGCCTCTGGGTGACAGGATTATAGTTCTTTTTTTTTAGTCTTCCAAATGTGCTGTTTAAACAATGATTCTTCTACAGCGAGTGACTTCAAAATGTTTAATGCTAAGCAAGTTTTCAAAGCTAAGGAAATTATCTGAAGTATAAGAGAGGAGGTGAAATATTTAGAAATTAACTTTGAGTGCTAGAACAGGGGAAAAGAGCCAGGACCACTTATGCGGTGGTATGGGCTTGATGAGACAGGCCCTGAGACTTTCCACTTGGAGCCCTCTTACTGGGAGACTGAAATATTTAGGAGTGGAGAATTGCTTTTGCACTATATCTGCAAAAAGGGTATAGGTATAAAAATATTAAATATAATGATGGGGGCTGGGGGAGCTGTTCAATCTACTCAAGAAACTTTACAATAATTCAAACAACAACAGAGAGTATATTTGTAAATTCCTAACAGGCTCCATCAGATCTGGCAGGATGGCCAGTACTCACACTCTTCAAATCCACCTCTTTGAGGTCCTCTCTTCAATTAATCCTCTCACCAAATATGGATTGGGTGTTTACCCTGAGGCTTGCAAGTGGGGCTGGAGAAAGTGAGATTAATCAAAGCAGAAGCTCCCAGCCTAAGGAGCCAGGAAGGAAGAAAGGCACACATGGGGAACCCCGGGTACTGGGGTAAGGGCTGCTCTGGAAGGTGGAGACAGAGTCCTTCCAATCCAGGTCAGGGAAAACTTCCTGGAGGAGGGGCACTGCAGCTGGGCCTTAAGGACTGGATTTGATTTGGACCTGCAGGAGGGCCAGGAAGGATCTTTCTGTGCAGAGCATACAGGCAACAGTAAGGGGCTTCAGACCCAGAGCTGAGTTTGCAGGAGGAAGGCAGGGGAGATGGGGTGGGGAAGGTCAAATAGCAGAGGGTTGTGGGTAAGTGGCTGATGGTAAGTTTCATCCCGATGGAAACCAGAGCCCCTGGGGGTTTGAGGCTGAAAAACTGAATCTGGCTTTGAGTGGAGGACCTGAAGCTGAGCCCTGTTTCTGGGGGGAGGGTGCAGTAACCCGTTTGCAAATCACTTTGAAAAAAAAAAAAAAAAAAAGAGGCCAAAAAACCCTGCCTTCTGAGAGTGGCTGCTTTCCAGACACCAGACACACAAATGCTTTAAAGACAAAAAAAACAAGAGGCCGAGCATCGTGGCTCATGCCTGTAATCCCAGTGCTTTGGGAGGCTGAGGCAGGCGGATCACCTGAGGTTGGGAGTTTGAGGCCAGCCTGACCAACATCGAGAAACTCTATCTCTACTAAAAATACAAAATTAGCCAGGTGTGGTGGCAAGTGCCTGTAATCCTAGCTACTTGAGAGGCCAAAGCAGGAGAATTGCTTGATCCTGGGAGGGTGAGGTTGCAGTGAGCTGAGATTGCGGCACTGCATACCAGCCTGGGCAACAAGAGCAAAACTCCATCTCAACAACAACAAAAAAGAATAAAAGAAAAACAAGAATAATACTCTCTACCTTGTCTCCTTCAGAGTTAAAGTACACAAAAATGTTTAGAAAGCCATAAAGCCCCATATTATGGACTCACATCTTTCGAAGTAGCCTTTAGGCCAGACTCTAAGCTGATTCAAAATAAATAAAGTTTTTTTATTTATCAATACTTTAACCATCTTATTCTCTTTCAAAGCAAACAAAAAAAACAGTTTTTCTAAGATTTTGGTATCTTAGCAAGTACTTCCCTAAATGCTAAGGTCTGTTTTCCTTTAAGAGCCACCTGTGGCCCCAGGTTAACTCTGAGACTACAAAGAGCCAAGTCCTGGGGTTTTTTTGTTTGTTTGTTTGTTTTAAATCACTGTTGGGTTTTACCAATAAGGAAATAGCAACTCAGAGAGGGTGAGTTTTGAGGCCAAGGTCAAAGCTAGCAGGTGACACAGTTATAGACTCAAACGCAGTCCTCACTTTTGCTTTTCCCACTAAACCGTGTGGCTTATCAGAGCAGCCTTTCTAACAAGCAGATCATCTAAGACAGGAGGGGTTGCCCATGAAGACACAAGCTCCCAGTGCAAAGGAATGTGCAAGGCACATGATGCCGATGCCACAACAGAGACCAGCACTTCCCGCAGGAGGCAGAATCGATGACCTGAGGCTCTGGTCGGGGGCATCCTGGAGAAATGCTCTCCATGAGTGATTGCAGAGAATTTTCAAAAGCATTTATTTGTAATTCTCCCATTGCATGAGCTCTGAGGGTTGCCCCACCACCAGTGGGAAGAAGTCACCACCTAGACAAAAACAGGGCCTGACCTAGGAGGTCACTGCCTCCCTAGAGGGCCCTGGACAGATGCCTGGTTGCCCCTCAGCTTCAGGAGGGCAGGTTATGAGTCGGAAGCCTAGGGTTTGAATTTCAGCACTGACATGTTCTTACTACATGACCTAGGACAGGTCTCTTGAACTCTTTGAGCCTTAGTTTCCTGGTCTATGAAATGGAAATAGTACCAACGACCCTATAAAATTGTTGTGAGGATTAAATAAGATGATGCATGTAAAATGTTGGGGCAGCAGGCACATTTTATGAAGGTACACATTTATACAGGTCCTTTGTAAACTGTAGCTTACTGTGGCAACCTGCTATTCTTATTATTATAAATCTCTTGGGTTCTCTTTGATCTTTCTTGGCTCTGCAGAGACCATTGCTTAGGTTAAGTATAACATGAAGCTGCAAATGCTTAAAAGCAGGAGAGAACATGCCTTGCAGATGGCTCAAGAGCAATGACGAGACACTTTTTACCAGGAGTCTCTGACTCAGAGTCACACATGGGTCAGGAGGTTTTCAATGACCCAGAAGCGGGCCCTTGCTTCCTCAGGAAGGGTGGAGGCTGGCACGGTGGGGCAGCCTGCTCCACATGGCTAATCCAGGCCTTGCTGATTTGCCCAAGACACCAGAAACGTCTTTCTGCGGGAGCTGGGAAGGTTTTGCCGTACCCTGGGTCTGGGAGGAGAGTGCAGCCTTGCTGCAAGGCAAGGAAAGGCTTCAAGAAGAGAAGCTCAGGTCCCCGCTTCCCGAGTGTTAGGCAGCGTCCTCCTCAGGAGATGGAGACCCAGGTCATCACAGCAACTCCATCCCTTTCTCCAATGCCCACAGCAGGGGCTGGCCTAGAAGAGGCCCACTGTGTGCAAGCAAGGCCATAGAATTAAAGAACCTGCAACAGGTTCACCACAGCAGAAGAGGGCTGAGGATCCCAGAGCCATGCTTTCACAATGTGCTGCTTCACATTTCAGTTCAAGACACACAGGAATTCTATTATTGCAAAGGTTTCTCCTGGTGTCTAGTCTGAGGCTGACCTTTGCAGCAGCATCAATTTAGGCCACAGTATTCTGCAAAGCCAGGACTGTCTGGCTCCCTGGCAGATGGGGGTGGGGGGTGGAATGCAGAAACAAGGATAACCTTCAAAAGAAATTCCAAAGAAATGACTAATGATTATTAAGAATAAAAGGAACAGTTATTATAACAGTAATAGCACACATATATGTGTGTGCATATACTATTATGACAGTAACAGCATGGGTGTGTTGTATATACAGTCAAGTACACACAGAACAACAGTATTATTAGGATGACTCCCATGTATTGAGCACTTACTATGTGCTTGAAGTTATGCTAAGGGATTTACATTTCTTCTATTTATTTATTTATTTATTTATTTATTTTTTAAAGATGGGGTTTCACCATGATGGCCAGGCTGGTCTTGAACTCCTGACCTCAGGTGATCCACCCACCTCAGCCTCCCAAAGTGCTAGGATTACAGGCGTGAGCCACCGCACCCAGCCCATTTTTTTTTTTTTAAGATGGGGTTTCACCATGTTGGTCAGGCTGGTCTTGAACTCCCGACCTCAGGTGATCCGCCCGCCTTGGCCTCCAAAGTGCTTGGATTACAGGCGTGAGCTACCGCGCCCGGCCTGGGATTTACATTTCTTTCCTCATTTAATTATAAAGTTTAGTGTATTCACTCCACAAATATTCAATGTGCCAGGTAGGTCATCAGGGAGGTAACACAGGCAACAACAAAAAAACGGTCCCACCCTTAAGGACTAGCAGGTGCAGATGAACAAGGACGGGGTAATTATTAATAAAACACAGCGGAACAGGTGTCCCTTGAAGTGTTTGAAAAAAGTGTTGAGGGCCCAGAGAGAATCCAGCTGGCAAAGTCTGAGAAGGCTTCCAGGAGGAGGCTGGCAAGAGGAGGAGGCAATGCTGGAGCTTGGCCATAGAGAATAAGCAAGAATTTGGCAGACAAAGGAGAGAGAGCAGAGACTCTGCTGAAGCATCAAGCCCAAGGGGGGAACTGGGGGAGCAGGCAGAGGTGAGATCAGGAGGGATGGGCCCTGGGTGTCGGGCGCAGGAATTGGGTGGTGGGTGGCTGTGGATGGCAGTGACAGGTTCAGGTTTTCACTTAAGAAAGCTCACTCAGGATGCAGAGACGGGGATGGGTTCTGGCACAGGCCTGCACATAGGGACACTGGAGAGGAGGCCGCTGTGATTTCGAGAGATGAGGTCTGACCTGGGTGGTGGCAGTGAGAAAGGCCTGGGTCTGATGTGTGGATCAGAGGGCAAAAATGGCCATCACAGTGATTGACTGGACTCACTGGGTGAAGCTGAGGAAGGGTGGAGTGCAACTCTTAGTGGAACATGGGGGAAAATCTACCAAAGGGAGGGAAGGGAAAGGGGGAGAAGGGTCAGAAGAGATGCACTCAGCTTTGGACATGCACGGCACCCAGGTACAGAGGTCCAGGAGGGACCTGGCAACAAGTCCTGCCCTTGCCTATTTGGTCTCCCTGTCAACTGTACATGAAGCACTTTAGACACTCTGTGGCTTTGTGCTGGGACCTGATTTTCCGTGTTCTTGCAGGGGTAGCTGTGAGGTGGTCCATACCAATCCTAAAACCTGCCAATCACGTTCCTGGCTGCAGCATGGGGGTGGGAGGGTGTGATCTCCTGGACTTCTCCACGTTGAGAGGATCCAGGATTTGGGATCAGGAAACTTCATTTGCGAGTCATCTGGGGGGAAAGGATTCTATCTTATGGAAACACCAACGATAAAAATCACTGATCTACCCAACTCAAAACACAAATCTACAATACTACATTTTCTCATTAACCCTCCTCACGGCAACTCTGTGAAACTTTCATTTCTTGAGGCCTTCCATACTGCTCATCATAATAGTAGCTAACACGTATTGGGCTCTGACCACATGCAGGCATTGCTCTAACCATTTTAGGTATATGAATTCATTTAATCCTCATAAAATCCCTAAGAAGCAGGAATAATTTATAAACCTCATCTTATGGGGAAGGAAACAAGCTCAGAAAGGTTAAACAGCTTGCCTAAAATCATATAGGAGTAGGATCTGAACCCAGGCAGACTGGCCTCAGCCCCAATTCTTGCCCTAACTAATCTTGTGTCAGATCCCTGGCTCTCTGCTTCCTTAGCAGAGGGCTACTCCCTCTCATTCCCAGCAGGAAGGTAAAGGCTTAATCATGAGAACCCTGGGTGTGTGGGCAGGTGGGCAGCCCATTGGGTACCTAGCTCGAGGTGCAGGGCAGGCCCATTCCCAGCGAGGGCGGCGTCAGGGGCAGCGGGAGGTGGCGGCGGGCTGTTGTGGAACTCCCAGCGCTTCATCTGTAGCTGCTGCAGCCAGTACAGCATCACTTGCTTGGTGGCGGCCTGAGGAGCACAAGGATTAGTTGGCAAGGCCCTGTGCCTGCACGGTGGCACTGGGTGTGGGAAGAGGGGAAGGTCGTGGGGGGCTTAGGAATGCTCTCTTTCCCAGAAAAAAAAGGTCACTGTAGGTATGTCCCTGTCTCTGAAATACCACATGCTTCCTGGCCACAGAAAATCATCAGGCTCTGGTCTCCCACTCAGATCCTTAGCTTCTCTGGGCCTCAGTTTCCTCATCTGTACTATGGTGACAATAACACTCATTGCATAGGACAATGAGGATGCAATGAGACAAGGGCATCACACAGTATCTGACACACAGTAGGTGCTAAAACTGTGCTCACTTTGAGAGAGGAATTTGGAGGTGCTGTGAGAGAGGGGAGGTGCACTGAATTCTGATTTGAGCGGGGTCCTGGTACCATCATCATCTCCCAGGTGAGATGGTATCTCACCTGTGTGACATCTCCAAGTCTTTGCTGCCTTTTGTGGAATGCGGTTAAACCTTCTTGCCTTGGGGATGGACTGGTATCATGAATATGAATGGGAACTAGAAAGCCACATGCACATTGTTGATGGCATGGTGGCACCTTCCAGGTGCTCTGGCCCTCCAAACAAGTTCATGGTAAATGCTGGTCATCAGTCTCCCAGCACTGGCTGGTCCAAACACACGCTTTCACATACAATAACTCCCTGGATTCTTTAGGAGGGAGGCAAGGCAGGAGTGAGCAGCAGCTCTTTCTACAGATGGAGAAACTAGGGAGCTGAAGTCGCCCAGGCATGTGGTGGTAGAGCTGGTCTCAGAACCCAGACCTCCTACTTGCAGACCAGAACCCTGGTCTAAAAGTTGAATTTTATGTCCAGGAGATTGGTGGCTTCGTAAAGAAGGCCTGAGATCAGTTGAGGTGGGCTGCAGAAGATGGACAGCTCACAGGCATGGATGGGAATCTCACAGAGCTGCCTGCAATCAAGGCCTCATGAGAACAGCAGCAGGCTACATGGCAACAGTGGCAAGCTCCCTGTTGCAAGGGTTCACTGGTGTGCACTATGCCGGGGGCGACTGTGAAAGAGAGAGACCCTCAGGCTCTCATGCAGGTATCAGTAAGATAAATGATGCCCACCAGTGTTATCTTTCCACGCACTCTCCCAGAGAGACCGCAGCACCTCCCAGGTCTTCACCATGACCTTATCGCTGATGAGCCCCAGCCAAACCCAAATACCCCATTTTATTAATTCATTTGACCAGGGTATACTGAGCACTGACGTATGTGTCAGAGACAGTGCTAGGCACTGAATACAGAGGTGAGGCAACACACATGGTCCCTGTCCTTTTGGAACTTGAGAGTCTCCTATAGGGAACATGTACCTGGATGTTCCATGGCTCCTCATCCTGAGTTCCCTCCTGTCAGTGACTGATCCAACCAGGCAGTCAGCCAGTTACCCCAGCCACTCCTGACATCTCCCCCATTCTACTTCCCTACTATCCTGAGCCACCTCCATTGTCCCCCTCCCCACAGCCACAGCTCTGGTTCAGCTGTCACTCTCTCCTGATTACCAGCCTTGCCATTTCCCTAGTTTCTTCTCTACCTAATAGCCAGTCTGGGCTTTTGCTACTTGGCCTAACTCGCCAATGCCCCAACCTCGGGCCTCTGCTCTTCAACTGTATCCTTTGGGCCTCTCTTTCTGGTTTGTGCGATTTGCCTGGACACTCAGGGCTGTAACATGGTTTCCTACCTTTGCCCATGGTGCTCTCTTGGCCTGGAATACCTTTCTACCTCTTGTCTGCTTGCCAAACATCTATTTCTTCTTTCAATCCTTGGGTATGTTCCTCCTCCAGATGCCTTTCTGGCTAGCTCCTTCTACTCAGTGGAACTGACAACTCCTGTCACCACACCTTCTTGCAGACTTATTGCAGTGTCTCTACAGAACATCTTAGGGTGCATGCCAGTTTCTCTGTCAGTCTCTTCCACCAGATTTTAAGCTGTTTGAGAACTAGGGGCAGGGGTGCTTTAGCTCCACATCCCAGAGCCTAGTGCAGAGCCAGGACCAATGGAATAGTATTATAAAGACCATGTGTTGGAGACCTTGTATACAGCAGTCAACCTGTGGAAGAGACACACTGACCCAGGAACCACATGACCTTGAAAATGCCTCCCCTGGCAAGGGATTCCTGAGTTTCATTATTTTAACAAAGTCCCCCAGCCTGGTCACCAGCCAAGCCCAGTCAGTAAAGGGGAACTGAATCCGCGGGCATCCATAGATACCCACTTAGCTGGAGGTGGGGTTGGAGGGGTGGAAAGATGGGGGTGGGGTGGGAAAGGCTATCTCCTGGCACATTCCTCTCTGATGTCCATAGAACACTTAGCCCAGATCTGTCTTTCCAATTAAGTTATGGGACACTTCCTCTTGACATGAGCACTCTGACCTTGGTTCCATCACCTTGTGTGTGCATGTATGTTTATTCAACAAAAAATTATTAAGTACCCCACTAGGTACCAGGCTGTATTCTAGGTGATGAAATTAATTCAACAATTTGTACATGCCTCTGATGTGTCAAATGCTTACAAACCACCTAGGTTCTGAGAGGTTAAGTAACTTGTCCAGGGTCACACAGCTAGTAGGTAGCAAACATACAATTTGAATCCAAGCCCGTCTGATCTCAAAGAATGTGGCTTTTCTACTGCTTTAGGCTTTCTCAATTAAACATGATGATAAAACAAAACCTACTACTTGTGGCTGATAGGAAAACAGGTTTAGGCATGCTGAGTTGAACAATCTAGGCTGATCAGTGAAACCTGTGTTTATCTTCCTAATCCCTGCCAATCTCTTCTCAGCATTCACTACCCTTGGCCAAAACATCAAGAAAAGGATATCAGAATCCTGGCATTGACAGAGGATTGCAAAGACCATATTTTGACTTACTTAGGTCCCAAGTAAGAAAGTTAAGGTAACTGCACCGTCAGGCACACCCAAAAGTAAGTTTTGATTCAGCACTGAGAGGTAGAAAGACTACGGGATTCCAAGCTACTTCACTCTAGATGCACGACCTCGGGCCAGTCCCTTCGTCTCCCTCTGACTCAGCTTCATCTGATACGTAAAATGGGTCTGTCCTCCCTGCCTTGTGGGAATCCAATTAGGAAATGGGTGTGAACGCAACTTGGAAAGCACAAACTTCTTAGAACACGTCGGTGACGACAGTTCCAGTCAATTCACTGTGTCCCACCACACACTCGCGCCCAGCCGGGCGCTGAGAAAAGGGGAACTCACGCGGCTGGGAAGGAGAAAGTCCTTCCAGGAACTTACCTTCAGGGTAATAGCCCGGCTGGGAGTCTCGATTTCGAAGATCCCCTCCTCAGCGTCCGCCTTGCAGTCAAACACTGCACTGGAGAGGTCGATGCTGTCCAAGGGATTAGCATCCTGCGCGGTCCGCGAGTAATACAGCTGACATTTCCTTTCGTCGTAGAAGAACCAGCGGGATTTCCAGCCCCGGATGGGCCCTTTGCCGCCGAACTTACTTAAATACCCACAGAGTTTCTTGGGGACCGCCTCCAGGGACCGGGCGCAGACCCCCAGTTCTTCCTCCAGAGGCAGCGCCTGTGGGTCCCTGGCAGACTCTTCGGACCCGGGGGCGGAGGGGCTGGACTCAGAGGCGTTCTCCCCGGCGCCCTCCATCGCTGCCAGGCGGAGACCGCGGAGGGACGAGGGATCCGCGGGACCACCAGGGACAAATTTCGGAGACTCAGGGGGCACCTTCCCAAAGGGAGACACCTGGGCGGGGACGGAGCCGGCTGCAGACCCGCCCCCAGGGCGCCACAGAGTCGGGACTGGGCGCCGCGCGTGCGCCTCGAAAGGCGGCTGGCCACGCCCCCGCAGCCCGGTGTTGACTGCCCCCAGGGCCCGGCGGCTTCCGGCTTTTTCTCCGCGCCTGTCAGCCATCTTTACTGAGGGCAGCCGTGCTGCCTGGCTTCCGGTTAAAGACCTGGTGGCACCGAGTTAGGTTAACCGCGGGCAAAGAAGCCTGTCCCTCAGTACACTTTCCTGGTAGTTCGCATAGTCACCTAGAAAGATGGTGCTTTCTTGCACCGGATGGGCCGCTCGTTCTCTCCCTGTGCCGCGTGGGGCACCGTCGGACGGCGCATCACGCGGCCATTGGCTGAAAGGAACGCCGCTGGGAGGGCCTTCTTCAGGCGCCACCCAGGCCCCGGGGCTCCGGAGCCCTGTCGGGGCTCCGGAGCCCTGTCTGCGCTCCTTCTCCCCTGTGTTCCTTCAGCCCCCTCAGTGACACAGCGAACGGCCCTCTTGTCCCTCGCCTGACCGCGGTGGCCTCCCCAGCTTTCTGTCCTGGCTCCCATTCGCCTCCTGACAGCGCTGGTCGTTTTGCTTGGGGCGCCCAGGCGCGGCCGCTGCGCTGCGGAATTCCAGTGCCACTCCTGGGGAGTAGTTGGGTGCAGTACAAATAAACAATTGTTTATTTATATCTTGTTATTGCTATCTTTATTTTCAGAGACAGTCTGGCTCTGTCACCCATGCTGGAGTGCGGTAGCGCGATCAGAGCTCACTACGCGGGCTCAAGCCATCCTACCGCCTCAGTCTCCCTAGTAGCTGGGATCACCGCTGCGCAAAACCACACCCGGCGGTTTTAAATTTTTTTTTTTTTTTTTTTTTTTTTTTGTAGGTGGGAGCGGGGTCTTGAACTCCCGGACTCAAGCGATTCTCCTGCCTCCGCCTCCCAAAGTGCTGGAATTACAGGCGAGAGCCACCGCGCCCGGCCGTTTTGTAAATAAAGAATTTAGGGTTTGACTGACTAGTTCAACTGCTGCCTCATTTTATCTGTCTCCCCTTAAACTTCTCCCTTTCCCTCCTAAGGCCATTTCTGCATTAGGGCTGCGGAGCCCAATTCCGTCTTTCTCTTGCCCTTTGTTCAGCTCCTCCCCTTACTTCAGCGTCTTCCCCTCAGCCTTCTTTAACGAGACCCTCGAGCGCACTCAGTGATATTGACGAGAAGCTGGTTGGGGGTAAAGGCTAGGGCTCTGTTTGCATAATTTTCTGTTGCATAATTTTCAGATTCCTACTATGCAATATTGAGTGATTTACTCATTCTAAAAGTGGAGATAATAACACTTCTTCCCACCCACCCCAACCCGTCGCCAGACAACTTCACGGTGAAGCTAATGAAATTGATACTCACTTGCATGGGTCGCTGGGATTTGTAGTCTTAACAGGTGGGAAGGTGGCTGTAGTCTTACAGCCAGGAAGCATTTCTCCTAAATGCCAGAGAGCTCTTCATTTGTTATAATTTATTTTCTCATTCTAAATAAACATCGTCGTACCTAATTTTGTGTTCATCATTTTGTAAAAATTTTTTTTAATCAGAAGGCCCTCCATACTGTTTAATTGCAATCCCCACAAAACCTGGATCCACACCTGTCTACCCGTAGAGTTGCTTTGATAATTAAATAAAATAACACGTGAGGCTGGAGTACAACGACGCAATCTCGGCTCACTGCAACCTCCGCCTCCCGGGTTCAAGCGATTCTCCTGCCTCAGCCTCCAGAGTAGCTGGAATAGTAGGCGCACTATCACACCCAGCTAATTTTTGTATTTTTAGTAGAGACAGCGTTTCACCATGTTGGCCAGGATGGTCTCCATCTCTTGACCTCGTGATCTGTCCACCTTGGCCTCCTAAAATGCTGGGATTACAGGTGTGAGCCACAGCTCCCAGCCCAATTTTTGTATTTTTAGTAGAGACAGAGTTTCACCATGTTGGTCAGGCTGATCTCGAACTCCTGACCTCAGGTGATCCACCCATCTAGGCCCCCCCAAATGCTGGAATTACAGGCATGAGCTACCATGCCCGGGCCGTGGGACATAATACTTAATAAATGTTAACTGTAATTAAAGACCAATAAAATACACCTCAAGGCAGAAAGCATTAAGCCACAAAGAGAATGGTAAATTATATAGTCGAGTTCATACCATTGAAAACTGGGAAATACTACAAGACTGCAATGGGAGATTTTAACACATCACTTTTAGCCTTTGTAAGATTTGCTAGAAAATAACAAAAAATAAAGATACAGAGACTCAAATGCCATAATAAGACTGACTTAATTAAGTACTGAAGAATATCTGGTCTTTTTATGTTCTAAGTCAAAAAGAAATTTTTGGTTTCAAAAAGCAGAATTTGTGCAAGTACTTTGGCCACAATGCATGAAAATTTGAAAGTAATATATAAAAGTAAACAACCAAATAATCTAACCTACTGGAAATAAAAACAACAAATTTCCTTTAAAACTATTGGGTAAAAGGAGGCATAGAAGCTGCCATTATAAGCTGTTTCATGGGAGAGAGTGGAAGACAATAAGTGTACATATCAAAATTCAGCACTGAGTACTTAGTCACTGGAGTTATATGGACTCTGGTGTTAGAATTAAGCACTCAGTGCTGAATTTTGACATATACAGTTATTGTCTGTAATAATACAATATGGTGAAAGGATTGCTTGAGTCCACGAGGTCAAGCTTGCAGATTCAAACAATCCTCCCTGCTTAGCCTTAAGTCACTCAGTGCTGAGTGACTAAGCACAGCCAATGGATAAGTTATCTCTGACCTTGGATAAGTTATTTGACTTCTCTAACCTTCAGTTTTCTCATCTGTACAATGATGATAGTAATAATACCTGCTTCATAGGCTTGGAGTGATGATTACATAAAGCTTATAAAGCACTTACCATCATACCTGCAACATGGCAGTCACTCGGTAAATGTTAGCTATTATGGGATGTGGCCAACGTTGTTCTCAGAGGAAATTTAATATCTTTAAATGTTTGTATTATTTAGTAAGAAAATAAAAAACATTCAACCAAATATCTTAGTGGAGGAGGGGGAACGAGAACTCAAAAAAAACCAAGAGGGGGAATTAATAAAATAAAAGTTGAAAAACCCACTTGGATAACAGAAAATCATATAATTGACAAATAAATTCAAAATCAGATTACTGGGAAAAGAGCCATGAAATGAATCACTGGCAAACCTAGGCAGGAAATAAAAATGCAGAAAGTACATGCAAATACAACATTAGGACAAGGATAAGGCCATTACACAGGCCACTGGACAACATCATTATAGCTTTTTGTTGATGGGTTTGAAAATATTGGGCACTTTGCTCAGAAAATATAAACTTTGCTCGGAAATACAAAGCCAATATTGTCTTCAAAGTAATACCTTTAGATATAGTAACCATAACATAAAGCAGTTGTGAATAAACCATCTCAGAGGAGGTCCTGGGTCCAAGTATTTCAACAGATAAATCCGTCTTAGCTTCTAGCCACAGGTAGTTCCTATACTGTTAAATGGCATAGTTTAAATTTTTTCATTTTAAAAGAATGTTAACATAAATATTATCAAGTAAAATTTCAGCATTTCATAAGGAATTATATACTACACCTAGAAGGGATTAATTTATGGATGCAAAGATGTTTTAATAACAAAAAAATTTACATTTGTAGCTTAAAAAATAAAAGCATCCTAATATTTTCTAAAATGGTATTTGATCAAATCCCACACCCATTCCTGATTTTTAAAACCTCTTAATAAAACAAACAACATACATTATTTGTTCTAAATTTTCTAGCTAGGCAATGATAAATATTTGAAAGAATAATTATATTACAAATATATTATATATACCAAAAAAACTCAAGTGGTGGCCTATTTTTAAAAACTGTGTATGTGTATAGATGTCTTCAGCAGCAAATGGAAAATATAATGAGAAAAAAGGTGACAACATCCCTTACCTAAATGACTTACATAATGAATACCTTATTGCTTTATAGTAGAATATAAGACAAAACAAATATGTCCGTAAGTGGGAAGATTTAATATTGTAAAGATGCCATATTCCTCAGATTAATCCACACAGTTAATGCCTTTTCAATCAAACTCTCGAAAGGGTGTTTTTTTTTTGTTTTTTTTTGTTTTTTTTTTTTGAGACAGAGTCTTGGTCTGTTACTCAGACTGTAGTGCACTGGAGTGATCTCGTTCACTGCAACCTCTGCCTCCGGGGTCAAGCTATTCTCCTGCCTCAGCCTCCCTAGCAGCTTGGAATACAGGCACTTGGCATCATTCTCAGCTAATTTTTGTATTTTTAGTAGAGATAGGGTTTCACCATGTTGGCCAGGCTGGTCTTGAACTCCTGACCTCAAGTGATCCACCTACCTAGGCCTCCCAAAGTCTGGCCTTGATAGGCTTTTAAAAAATTTTTATTTTTGAATAGTTTTCGATTTAGAAAAAGTTACAAAGATAATGGGAGAATTTCTGTAGACCCTACACTCAGTTTCCCCTAATATTAACATTTTGCATAACCCTGGTATGTTTGGCAGAAATAAACATCTAGCATTGGCTCAAAACTATTGATGAAACTACAGACTTTATTTGGATTTTGTCCATTTTCCTACTAATAGCCTTTTTCTGTTCCAAGATCCAATTCAAGTTTCCACAATTAGTCGTCATGTTTCCTTAGTCCCCTCTGCACTGTGACATATTTCAGTTTTTCCTTGTTTTTCATGATCATGACAGTTTGAGACTACTAGTCAGGTGTTTTGTAGATTACTCTCATTTTGGGTTTGTCTTATGATTTCACTGAGGTTATATTTTGAGGGAGACTACCACAGAGGTGAAGTGCCTGTCCCATCACATAACATCAGAGTACGTGATATCTACATGGTCCCTATACTGTTAAGTGGTGTAGTTTAAATTTTCTCATCTTATTTTATTTTTATAAGATGGGGTTTCACCATGATGGCCAGGCTGGTCTTGAACTCCTGACCTCAAGTGATCCACCCACCTCGGCCTCCCAAAGTGCTAGGATTACAGGCGTGAGCCACCACACCTGGCCTCATTTTATTTTTTTGAGACAGAGTCTTGTTCTCTTGTCCAGGCTAGAGTGAAGTGGCACAATCTTGGCTCACTGTAGTCTCTGCCTCCCAGGTTCAAGTGATTCTCTTGCAGCGGCCTTCAAATAGCTAGGATTACAGGCTAGTTTTTTGTATTTTTAGCAGAGATGGGGTTTCGCCATGTTGGCCAGGTTGGTCTTGAACTCCTGACCTCAGGTGATCCACCCACCTCGGCCTCCCAAAGTGCTGGGATTACAGGCGTGAGCCACCGAACCTGGCCTAAATTTTCTCATTTTAAAAGGATGTTAAGGCTAGGCGTGGTGGTTTTAGTAACAAGAAATGTTAATCGTAATCACCTGGATGAGGTAGTGTTTGCCAGATTTCTTTGCTATAAAGTTGCTGTTTTTACTTTCAATACACTAGTCTTTGGAATTGGATTGCTAAATTGGATAGCTCCAGCTCCTGCAGGAGTTGATAAGAATTTTTTCAGCCTATTAAAATGATTTTTACATTCTCTTTCTTTCCTTCCTGTCTTCCCCCTTTCCCTTTCCTTCCTTTCTTCTTTCTCCATTCACTTTTTTAGAGACAAGCTCTCACTATATTACCCATGCTGTAGTACCACGGGTATTCACACGTGATCATAGTACAATACAGCCTTGCACTCC